>NW_026068165.1:37959-102482 GCF_014885135.2 Alexandromys fortis
CATGGGATAAAACCGGAGTCTCTGAATATGGCGGACAATGAGGGCTGCTGAGAAGCCAAGGACAATGCCACTGGGTTTTGATCCTACTTCATGTTCTGGCTTTGTGGGAGACTAGCCAGTTTGGATGTCCACCTTCCTAGACCAGGATGGAGTGGGGAGGACTTTGGACTTTCCACAGGGCAGGGAACCCTGACTGCCCCTCAGACTGGAGAGGGAGGGGGAGAGGAGTGGGGGGAGGGAAGAGGAGAGGGATGAGGGGGGAAAAGAGAGACGGAGAGGGAAATGGGAGGCGGGGAGGAGGCGGAAATCTTTTTTCAATAAAAAATTATATTAAAAAATGTTAAGAGATTAATGTTTCTGCCTTTTTGAACTCTCTTTAGACGTATGGGTTGTTAATTTATTAACATTTAGATTTTTAGCTCTTTCGTATATTTTAGATATTAGAACTTGGTGCAATGTTTCACTGGCAAAGACTATCTCATTCTGTAGACTATCACTTAATCTGATCAGTGATTTTCATTACTGTGTGCAAGCCTTCTGGTTTCATAATATTCAATCTGTCAATTTGGGGGTCTTATTTCCTAAGTAACCAGATTCCTATTCAGAAATTCCTTACCTATGCCTGTGTCTTAAAGTATTTTTTATACTTTTTTCTCTTGATGTTTTAGAGGCTCAGATATTATATTATTTACTCACTGAGGCAACTATCATTCTTTATCCTTGGTCTATGAGAAAATATTTTTAGTAGTGCAAAATAAACTCTTACACACAAAAATAATGTTTGCAGGTAAGGATGTAGGGAGAAGAAACACTGATACATTGCTGGTGTGAATGTAAATTAGTAAATTCGTTATGGAAATCAGAAATCAGTATAGAAACATCTCAAAGTAATGGAAATAAAATAATCATGTTTACCAGGTAAACAAAGTATATATCCAAGAGAATCAGAAACTGTACAAGATATGACAGAATGTTTGGACACTAGTCACAGTATCTACATCATGGACACCATAAGTGACTGTAAGCAGACAATGTATTGAGAAAGCATTATTTATGTATACGTGTGTGTATGTTTACATTATGTATAAAGGAGTGCTTTACACTTTAAAAAATCAAGGAAAAGAAGACAAACTCATTTCGCTTCAGAAAAGTAGAAAAGCTGGAGATGAGTGTATAAAACATATTAAGTCAGACTCTAAAGACCCATGTCAAATATTTTTGTCACATGTGGAAGAGGGGGAAATGGTTATATGAAAATAAAGAAGAGTGGATCTAAAAGCTTAGCAAAACCAGGATTTGGTAGGATTTTGCTTAAATTTGAACAGCCTACAACAGGTTATTTTTTCCAATCTCAGATGATCACTTTTCATGGTCACTGCAAAAATTCTTCATTTTCTCTGCTCTAAACCTAGAACTATGCAAACATAATTTCAAAAGATGAATGTGTGATAGAAAATCAAGCATCAAAGGTGACACACACCTTTAAACCCAGCAGTTTGGAGGCAGAGGAGTTCAAGACCAGCCTAGCACACAGAGTAAATTCTCTGTAGCCAAGACTACACAGAGAAAATCTATCTCAAAAAAAACAAAAACAAAATACAAACAACCACAACAACAAAAATCAACTTGTAACAAATATGGAAGCCCAAAAATGTAAGCCTATTCTACCTTGTCTGAAGGTCAGAGAGTCTGAGCTTATTCAGAGTTGTTGACAACTGTGACTACACACCCTGACCTAGGGTGTGGTTACTTGGTGTTTTGACATTAAGATGACTTGTAGAGGTAGATCCACTCCACCTGTACCAAAGGTTAGAGAATTCAAGTATACTTCTACTCTTTCTCTTGAAGTAGGAGGTTTGACCTAGGGAGTTACTGACTTCAGGATACTTGGTCTAGAGAGAGTTCACTGCCTAAACAATAGAATGCTTTTCTTAAGAAATAATGACTTATGTCCCAAGTATTGGAACAAGTAACTGTTCTGGTTGTCCTTTGTGTCATGTTAAAGCAGTCTTTTGTCTTCTTTCCCCCTTTGTATTGGGGTATAAAAGTATATGGAAAAATGGCAAACTCAGAACTTAGAACTCAGAACTCAGAAGAATTCAGCATCCAATATTCACTGAGCTGCCCTCCCATTACTATCCTGTGTCTGCTCCTCCTACCTAACATTTCTAATCCTCATGCCCCTGTTCTAGAATGTTCAAACCCACTGTATCTAGGGTCACAGCAGAACTCACTCCAAAAGGTGTCTCCTAACAAATTCTCTGCAGGCATAATTTTCAAAAGAAAAGTCTGTCCACACAGTATTTCTACAGAAAGTGATTTTGTATTTATTTCTGGCAGTCCCTTAGGAAATGAATGATGGTCTTGGTTTGCAGTCTCCATGAGAATTCCTTGCTCTCCAATAGGACACAGAGGCATAGCTCTCCCATTACATCAGAGACAGTGACTTTATATATTGTGCTGCAAGTCACACTTGGCAAGGTTTACGCTACTTCAGACAAGTTGGATGTGGTAAGCAATGAAAATGGTAATCCCATACACCTTTCTACCAAAGTATAAATTAGTAAATATCATATCTCTAAGACAATGTGAAAGTCAGACCTGTGTTTCAGATTAACACAAGGTGAGTAGAGATGGTTCTTCCATCCTCTCTGTTTACCAGGGCAATGGCTGAAACATGGATGTGCACATTTATCAGAACCAAGATACACAGCCAAGGAAAGCTTTTAAACTAATAAATGGTAAGTGTTTTAGTATATTTTTATATTTACCTATAGAGATATAACTCAAGTAACTATAAGATGCAGATTATTTTAACATTAAAGAATTTTTGGATTCTTATGTAATAGTCTTAAAATACAACAAAACTAAATTGTCTATCTTGGCCTGTGAGTCTTATAATCTCATACTGTGATTTGTGTTGTTTTCCATTACAACAGTATACTGTGAGAATGTGTGATATATATAGCTGCTGAAGAAAAAAATGAGTAGGTTCAAATGAGACAATTCTACAGTAAATACTATACAATTAAACATTAATATCAATGTTGTCAGCACTCAAATTTAATCGTGAGACTATTATATAATATGTGGTTTTACAAGGTTACATTAGAGTTAAGGATGCTGAATATTCTTTCAAATCAATGTTGGGTTGGTATGTTAGATTTCTTTATCTCGGGCTGCCTTTTCTGCCTGGAGTGTCCTGTCTCAAGTCTTTTTTTACTTTAGAAACCATTTACGGGTTCAAATATTTATATATGTCCTTCTGTAAATTTCCTGAAAAAGACAAAACGAAGGACATTTTTTCCCAATAATTGTTAAGTTTTTATAATTTCATTTTCGTATTTGTACTGTCTTCTAAAGAATAACCTGTACTTCACAGGCTTCAAATAATTCTAGTTTATCATCAGTTCAGAATACAAGATCTTATGCATTTTCTGCTTTAATGCTTAAATTTTTATTTATGATGATAATAAAGTTAGTAAATCTTTTATTTATGATGATAATAAAGTTAGTAAATCTTTTCCCTAAAGATAGCACTAAAACTTATAAAAGAGATATTCCATAAAGTGAATGCTTATTAGAACTTGGATAGAATATTACATAAAAGCCTTTAAAAGTGAGTATTTTTACAAAATAATTTATAAAAAAGAATAATTTTAAAACTTAATTTTAAGGCTTCTCAAAGCAGAATATGCTAGTGAGCTCCCTGCTGCGCATGCAAACCAGAATGCTTTTACTTGATCTTACTTGGTAACATTAGCAAATGTAAACAAGCATAAAGTCTGGGAAATGATGAGTGTTTTCCTTAAAGGACAACAGATCACTGCTGTGTGAGCATTCCAACAACGCCATGTGCACTCCCAGAATTGGTTTCTCCTTCATTCCTATCGCACACTGTGCTAAAAGTCGCCGGCTTCTCTCTTTGTGACTTCTTTCCCTTCGGGTCATGCTCTCTGGAAACATATCCACATCTTTGTGTGTACACTAAGAAATAATCAGACATCTATACATATATAATACACTTATGTTCATAATTATCTTTCACATATTTAATCTTCTTTTCTTGAATTTCTTCACATGATCACTTAGCTTTCTCTTCACTTTGTGGTTTTTCAATATGTTGTAAAAAACACATATATTTCTCCATGTGTACAATAATTTGCTGTGAGTCTAATATTAGTAGAGCCTATCTATTTTAAAACCATGGGAATATGAAAACTGTTACGTTGCTGTCAACAGAAGTAGCACCAAACTGTTCCTAATGAAACTGTGCTAGAAGGAAGAATTATCTGGAACGTCACTAAAGATGCACCATTTGGAATTCATATAGAAAAACAATTGAAATTCACTTGTGCTTACTGGAAGAAAATACTGTGAAAACTATATAATTATTCACTTTAAAAAAAAACACAAAGAATCAGTCACTTTAAGCTTTGTTGGATTGATTAAAATAGAGTCAATAAATAAATTCTAGCTACTGACATAGACAAAGATTGTTTCTATGGATATATATGCATATTAATTTCAAATTCATATTATTATTTGTTGGCCATTTTGATTCTACTTTAAAAATTAATTAGAAGGAAATTACAAGCTATTTTAATTTTAATGAATTAGACAAAGTTTATGAGTTTTTGTCTAAGCTTTATAGTATTGTAAGTATTCATTCAAAAATTGTGGCATTTATAAAGCTATTAAATTTATAGAGTAAATGAAGGCTTATTACTGAATCAAAATAGTCTAGAAATGAGAAGTATTTTTACTATAACCCTTTTTCTAAAAAGTTAATGAGCCTTGAATATTGAAATATTGGATTTATATTTATAGGTAAAACACCAGTTATTACTTTTTCATACATAGCTTTCCCCCCTTCACTTGTCTTAACTCAGAAAACATGAGTGAGAAATCATATTATTAGAAAAACAAAGCTCATGGTAGCATGTTGAGCATGTTGAGCTCCGATTCAGTTTGAAATTGCATGTCCTTCATGCCTCTCAGTTTCTAAACACTTAGCTCAGACTATCAGCATCCTGACCCTGCAGGAATCTCATGTTGCCATTTATTTAAGTTCTTTGTCGTTTTTCTTTTTTGGAAATTAGGATATGTATATTTCTAAATTAGAACTTTTAGAACTACTGGAAACAACAGAGTTATCCAATATAACCACAAAATATAAATTTCACAAACCTGAAAAGTCTAATAAAATAAACTACAGGAAAGGTGAGCAAAGTATATTAATAAACCTGAAGACCTATATTCCAAATAACCAACATTCCTTCTGTAAATGCACAATTATAGTATACTCAACTCTTCACAAGAAGGGAAATAATTGTTCTTTTAAACATACTAATGAGTTCTCGAATAAACTCTAAGATAACTTTTAAAAATACATGGGCTTTGGTTAATTTTCTGAGTAAGAAATTTTTATGTTGGAAAAGGAAGAATTTTTAAGTGTGTACTTTTTCTAAAATTCTTTTGTAGACATGTTGGAATACAAGAGGAATGAAGAACCAGTCAGTAGAGATTGTGTTTATTTTGCTGGGACTGACCAATGACCCTCAGCTACAAATTCTGATTTTCCTGTTTCTGTTTGTCAATTACATCTTGAGCCTGATGGGGAACTTAGTGATCATCCTCCTCACCCTGCTCGATCCCCGCCTCAAGACTCCAATGTACTTCTTCCTCCGGAATTTCTCCTTCCTAGAAATGGCATTCACATCTTCCTGCATTCCACGGTTCTTGATGAGCATTCTCACCGGTGACAAAACAATTTCTTATGGAGCTTGTCTAACCCAATTATTCTTCTTCTTTCTGTTACTAATCACAGAGTTCTACCTCCTGGCAGCCATGTCCTATGACCGCTATGTCGCCATCTGCAGACCACTGCATTACCCCATCATCATGAACAGCAAAGTGTGTCACCTGCTGGTCATCAGCTCCTGGGTGACTGGGTTCTTATCCATCTTCCCCCCTCTGATGTTGGGACTCAGACTGGATTTCTGTGCTTCCAAATTGATAGACCACTTCCTATGTGACACTTCTCCTGTCCTCCAGCTGTCCTGCACAGACACACGCTTTATAGAATGGATGGCTTTTGTCATAGCTGTGATGACCCTCATCATCACATTGATCTTAGTGATCCTCTCCTACACACTTATCATCAAAACCATCCTAAAATTCCCTACAGCTCAACAACGGAGAAAAGCCTTTTCCACATGCTCCTCACACATGGTTGTTGTCTCTATTACTTATGGCAGTTGTATCTTCATGTACATGAAAACATCAGCCAAGGAGAGGGTGACTTTAAACAAAGGTGTGGCTGTGCTCAACACTTCTGTAGCCCCTTTGCTAAACCCATTCATTTACACCCTAAGGAACCAGCAGGTGAAGGATGCATTCAAACAGTTCCTTCACAGATTGTGTTCTTCTCAAAACAGTGAATTAAGAATTAGGCAAAAATAGCATACTGCTGTAACATGAATGAAAAAAATGAAATTAATGGGTACATCCTCTATGGCCTATGCCATTTTTCTCCATTAATACTTAAATCACAGTAAGTATTCTAATTGCCCAATGCAATTAGATATTCTATATTTCAGAATATATCTTCTGAATTGCTAGGAGGAAACTGTTTCTTCAGTCCACACTGTGTAATTCTATCTTTACTCAGAAATCTATCTTCTAATAAATTAAAGGCTCATAAACAAACTGTATTGTACAAGTAAATGTCCAGACATTCTAAGTTACTCTCTGTGTGTATTAATTTTAAGTATTTAATTTGCAGCTTGATATTTTGTATTGCTAAAAATAAAGACAAACACAGAGCATGAAATTATTCTATAATGTAATGAAGGTTGTAGAAAATAAGTAGAAAATCTGAGTTGATACAAAGATTAAATTAGTCTTACAGAAGGAAGCATCCAAATGATGTACCTTGTAGATGAAAGAAAATAGATTGATGGGCATTGTTGATGAGAAGCATGATGCATATTAAAGAATGAGATGTTTTTCATCTAGAGTTATTATCATTATAAATTAATTTTCAGAATAATTAAATCATTTTGCCAAAAATATCAAAGCAAAAGAACACAGCTTTCTTGTCAAAGGGAATTCAAGATGTTTATTCTAAAGCCGAATTTGAGTGACATGACCTAGAAACAGATTTATGTTCTCTTTAGTTCCTCTTTCCTTTTGGAAATAGTCTTAAGGAGTTTTGTTGTTGTTGTTGTTGTTGTCTTTTATTTCCTTTTGGTAACAGAACAATGAAAGTCATAAATGAAGATATTTCTTAAATACACTGGTGGGAACATCAGGAAGATGATTATAGGAAGGGGGGAAACTTTTCTACAAGTTTCAGGTGTTATTTGATGACACTCTTAGGGTTTTGGTCATAGATGCTACTTATCTATTAATAGATTCCAAAAAGGTTTTTTTTGTCTGCTGTTTTTCAATTTGTAACTTTTTTATCCTTTTATTTAAAATAGATATTTGTCTCACGTAATACATCTGATTACGGTTTCCCTCCTTCTTTTCCTCCCTGTTCCAACCCATTTCCCCTCCCACCTGATCCATCCCTTTTCTGACTTTCATTAGAAAACACACAATCTTCCAAAGGTGAATAATAAAATATAATAAGGTAAAACAAAAACTAGCACATTAGAATAGTACAAAACAAACAAATAGAAGAAAAATAGCCCAAGAAAAGACACAAGAAACAGATATAGATGCAGAAACCCAGTTGTTCAAACTCTTCGGAATTTTATAAAAGCAATAAACTGATAAACATATGTCAAAAATTTTTGGTCTATTAGTCACAGGATTCTATTACTGACAAAGAAGTTTGCAAGAATTGCTGTTCGTGGGCTAAGCTAGCAGAGGTGAGGTCATCAGCATCTGTATCTGCAGGATTCCCACATCCCCATGTCGCTGAAGTTCTAACTAGTCTACCATCATTTAGACACACAGCTTCTTTCCAGTAAAATCTGGGGTGGGGGGTGGGGAGTCTCCTGGTGTAACTACACCGAAACTCTACTCAGGGTACACTTCATTTCTTACAAGAAGATTGGAATCTAGAAACAAGCATACCTGTACTAGCTCAAGAGCATAAGAAAGGCTCTGCTTAGCCTGGCTTCCATCATACAGATAACATAGCGGTTGTGTGGGCTGTTGGCCTCCTCCAGGTCTGGTTGTGCAACTTGGGGAAGCCTCCAGCTATATAGGTACCATAAAGGTCATGAATCTTTACTTCTCTGGAAATACACTGCATCTATATTCTAAACTATGTATCCCAATTGGGAAAAGGGGGTATTTTCAGTTCTGCAACAGATTCTTTTTTTTTTTATTGAGAAAAGGGGGAAAAAAGTTTCCGCCTACTCCCAGCCTCCCATTTCCCTCCCCCTCCTCCCACCCTTCTCCCCCACCCCCCACTCCTCTACCCCTCCCCCCACTCCTCTCCCCCTCCCTCTCCAATCCAAAGAGCAGTCAAGGTTCCCTGCCCTGTGGAAAGTCCAAGGTCCTCCCCCCTCCGTCCATGTCTAAGAAGGTGAACATACAAACTGGCTAGGCTCCCACCAAGCCAGAACATGAAGTAGGATCAAAACCCCTTGCCATTGACCTTGGCTTCTCATCAGACCTCATTGTTCACCATGATCAGAGAGTCAGGTTTTATCCCATGCTATTTCAGTCACAGTCCAGCTGGCCTTGGTGAGCTCCCAATAGATCAGCCCCACTGTCTCAGTGGGTGGGTGCACCCCTCGTGGTCTTGACATCCTTGCTCGTGTTCTCCCTCCATCTGCTCCTCATTGGGACCTTGGAAGCTCAGTCCAGTGCTCCAGTGTGGGTCTCTGTCTCTATCTACATCCATCACCAGATGAAGGTTCTAAGGTGATATGGAAGATGCAACAGATTCTTTCCAGTCAGCAATTTTCATACCCTGTGTAGAAATGTATTGTTATAGGTATAAGTGTGGGCTTCATAAAAAAAAATGCTAAGATTAAAAATATTTACAGATGTTGACATGAAATATGCTCTGATAATGTAAATGTTTAGGATATCATTGATTACAGAATGTAGTCTATATAAAATATAATATTTGCAGGTATGCTTTTGGATACTAAATAGATAATTATAGCCTAGTAAATGTTTAGGATTTCTTTGATTCAGAATGTGATCTATAGAAAATATAATACATGCAGGTATGTTTTTGGATACTAAATAGATAATTATGGCCTAGGGGGTGGCTTAGTGGCCACAAGACTTGTTGTGCAAGCATGAGGAACTGCATTGAAATTACAAATGCCCAGATAAAAGCTGTGTTGGCACTGGTGAGTTGGAGACAGGTGGAGCCCAGTAGCTTGTTAGCTTGTCATTGTGCCACAAATGTGAGCTGTATATTTAGTGAAGAGACCATTTATAAAAATAAGGTGGAGAGGAATAGAACACACCTGACCCTGGCTTTTCTGAGCAAAACACAGGGGAGTACAACCATACACAAAACAAGGCCAAATTTATGAGGCACACAGACACACACACACACACACACACACACACACACACACATACACACACACATCACAAATACACAATATCATAAAATTTTCCACCCTGCACAGAATTTTGTATATTTAAAGGACTAGGAATATTTCTTTCCTTTTTCTCTAGCAATATTTTTATCATTAGCTTTTACTGAATTATACATGTATAAAGTACATTCTAATTAGTATAATCTCTTCATCTTTATGCTCTTTCCCACTAATACTCACTCCACCTCCAAAAACATTCCCATTTCCACAGTCTTGTCTTCCTTTTAAACACTGGCTTCTGTGTGGCATCGATTTCATAACTCTCCATTGTAGTCTGGGGGTCTCCACAATGAATACACAACTAACGACAATAACAGACCCTTCTCCAGAATCCATCGGTATCTGGTAGTACAGTTATGAAGGACGGTGCTTTCTGAGCCTCTACCCTGTCTCTGATGAAAGTCCAGAGACCCAGTCACTTCTAGGCCCATTTCAGGCAGCCTTCATTTCTATACGGTCATGACAACACTGGCTGTGTCATGTCCAAAAGACAGTATTTCCCAACCTTTCTCCCCATCTTTGGACCCTTAGGTTTTTCCAACCCCTCTCTGTAATAACCCTGTGGCTTCAGTAGGTGAGGTAAATATTCTGTTTAGGTCGGATCACTCAAACATTTCTTATTATCAGTGCCTTAAGCAGACAGGTATCCAGAATTGACAATTATCTACTACAAAGAGAAGCTTCTATGTGTTAGACTAAGAGTAGTGTCTGTCTGTTTATACAAACATAACACCTAGAAGACAGTGTAGCAATATGACAGTTTAGCTGAACAATGGTATAAAGTATGCCCCCCATAAGTTCTAAGACTTCATCAGCCAAGATTTTTCCTGTTTTCACAATATCACACAAAAATCCCCTTTTGTCAAGCTGGCCAAAATTCAACCATAATACTGTTGGTTACCCCCTAGGGTACTCATTCCACTATTGCATCAGTGACTAACTACATCTTGCCTGAAATATTGGCCATACAGTTGACAGGGTTTGCTTCTGGGTTGAGTGGCTTTTCTCCACTTTTAACGTAAAGCACCACCAGACACTGTAAAATCTAGACTGCAGAGTGGAAGCTTCCAGCTTGGCTTCTTGATACCATGCAAAAAATTTGTGTTGTATCTACAGCAGCAGGGTCTTATCAAATAGT
The DNA here is from genome assembly GCF_014885135.2 of Alexandromys fortis. Classification (NCBI taxonomy): domain Eukaryota; kingdom Metazoa; phylum Chordata; class Mammalia; order Rodentia; family Cricetidae; genus Alexandromys; species Alexandromys fortis. The sequence continues at coordinate 48,682 of NW_026068165.1, forward strand.
TTTCCGGCAATAAAGAATAATGACAAGAAAATATAGTATTTTTGAAGCCTCTGGGACCTCCTTTAACCAAAAACACAGGAGGAAGCTAATACCTGTCGCTGGGGTCATTAAGTAATCTTTAGCTTATGAGAGCACAGTTATGCATACATACAAGATATCATCCTTCTGTACCTCTGATTTTTTTAAATAAGTTTTGAATTAGTTTGGAAAGTAATGTGTTTCCATTTGGCTTTTCACAAAGCTTTAGTTTCAGTTCCTTCCTCTTTTTCCATCTTATTCTCCTGTGGGACTAACTCCATTCATGCCTCAAACTTTCTACCCTGCACTCATCCCTCATCTATTGTCATGGAATCTTTGTTCTGACATTACTCCCTCCCTTAGAACTCCCAATCCCAATGCCCCTTTCCTTTTTGCTTACGTCTAAAAATACTGGAAGAGAGGGGGTATGATCTTGACTGCCTTGTAGTCAGGCTGATGATTATCTTAAATATCACCATAGAACCTTCATACAGCACCTGATGGAAATAGATGCAGAGACCCACATAGAAGCATTGGACTGACTCCCAAAGTCGAGTTGAAGGGTGGAAGGAATGAAAATATGAGCAAAGAGGTCAAGATCATGGTGGTTTCACCCACTGAAACAGTTTACCTGAGCTAATAGAAGTTTATCAACTCCAGCTGGACTAGGAAGAAACAAGCATAGGACCAAACTAGTCCCTCTGAATGTGGTTGACAGTTGAATTGCTGGGGCACACTGAGGGGCCATAATCAATGGCACCAAGACTTATCCCTACTGCATGTACTGGCTTTTGGGATCCTATTCTCTTTGAACCTATACCTTTTTCAGCCTATATATAGTTAGGAGGGCCCTTGGATCTTCCCCAAAGCAATGTGCCTTACCCTCTTTGAGGACTGGATGGGGGAAGGATGTGAGGGTGTGTGAAGGGAATGGGAGAAGGGGAGAGAGTGGGGACTTGGATTGGTATTTTTTAAAAGTCTAATAAATTTTTTTTTAAAAAAATGGGAATGAAAGGCACCAAGAAAAAAGGGCCTCTAGACCCAACAGGACTGACACACATAGGTGTCTCTCTCACTCCTGGGATTATTTGCTTGAGCCAGGATCTGTCACTGAATCTGAAGCTCACTCATTGGATAGGACTTTGGCCAGCTAGCTCTAGGGTGTTCCTGACTGTATCCCACCCGAAAACTGGGAAAACATTTGGCCTCTCCTATGATTACATGGGGTGCTAGAAACCCAACTCAGGTCTTCATGCTTGCACAGCAAGCATTTTCCCCAGTGAGCTATTTCCCCAGCCCCTTATGCTTATTACTACATTTGGCACTTTTATGCATTCTAGAAACAATTCCTTTTGCAGATATATATAAATTCCAACTAAATTTTTCTGAACTTATGATTTCTTCTCAAACGTTAAATGTCTTTTAAAAGGTAGCTGCTCTTAATTGTCTTTATTTCAATTTACCATTTGTTTTCCTTTCAATAAGATAGTGAGAGATGTTAATAACATCTGTTTCAATAAATATTTGAGCCATTTTATTGACACATTCACATGCTTTCAAAATGTGATGACAAAGCTTTTGAAAATGATGAGAAAGGGAGATGATGATAAATTGAATGTATGTTAATTGTCCTGATAGTTTTACATCATTTTCCATATAAATGCCCTAGAGACATTATTGGTATCACAGTTTCTGAGTTACTGCAGAGGACAGATGAATTAAAAAATGATGAATTAATGCAAGAATTTAACCAGATATTTTTAGTTAGATACTGAAGAAAAATCTCATGTTGAGTTTGTTTGTTTTTTTTCCTCTCACTCCTGTTTCTTTCCATAATCATTTTATCCAGATGGATATCACACATACCAAAATGAAAACTGAAGTCAATTATTATCGTAGAAGGCATGAAAGAATTGTGTTAAATTCAAAGCAGTACAGCAACAGCTGTTGTATGAAACAGAATGATAATTTATTGATGTGATGTTCATGCATTCCTTTAAGACTTTAGATGGGAGCTTTAGCTGAGAAAGCAAAATAGGTAACAAACTTACTGAGGGCAGAAATGCATAGCTTTTCTGTTTTATCAGGTATTAATCCTTTTTGAGTTGCTGGGAGAGTGGGCAGCTCAGTTCTAAAGTCTGAGACAGGAGAATAACCATTCACGTCACACTATAAAGAGAGTAGGGCTCTGTCTTATGGTGTAGGTTCCAAATATTTAGGAACTATGAGGCAAGGTAGAGAGTTCTGATTATATTATTACATTAGTTAATAAAATTTTCCAAATCAACAAACTAAATAGTTCATAGCTAAGAAAAATTACTCCAACAAAATAAAATAAATTTTTTTCAATGTTCTGCCTTATAAAAAAAGAAGTATATAGATATGTATCAGTGAACCCTAAAGAAAACCTTATGCTCATAGGAACAGTAATTTCAGTAAAATGGACCCCAGGAAACCATGACTCTGAACACAATGGACTCAGTCTGAATGATAGAGAGAACATGAGAAATGGAGAAGAAGGCACCACGTTTCCTTCACCTACAGGTTAAATGGATGACTTAAATAACTAAAGCCAAAAGAAATCATAGGTGGAAGACAGGGTATATCTCAGTATTTATCAAACCAGAATAGAAACAAAAACTGTTATACTTTCCTATAAACATTTAAAATATCAGTATTTCCTACATTTTGGTTTCCATGGATTCGCTGCTTGAATTATTTAATCCAATTTGGGGAACAATTACACATTTAGGTTATTTCTGTGTGCTTCAAATGGTCTATAAGATGGTTACAAGCAACTTTTAAGCAATGTAATCCAGTAACAATCATTTGAGTACCTTCACAATCTTAAATTTTAATTAAGCTTCTATGCCTCTCTCCTGTTGATCTGACTTTATCTGTCTGCTAGACCCACTGATATATGTACATACGATCTCAAAATTTACAAATACTTTAAATCAATGACCCTCATCAGCCCCCTGTGTTTCTAATACAAGCTATGTTTAATATTATTTGTAAGGGCATCTCTTTAAATTTAAAATTTAAATACTGAAGTGTTCATCTTGCATATACTTCCAATGACTTTTCTAATTGTAAAGACTATTACAGAATATGCTTTAAGATACAAGGTGCATATCAAATACATAATGATATATCTCAACTAAGAAACACTAGAAATAATAACTTGATATCACAAAGAAATTGAAATGTGTGAGGTCATAGATATATGATTTGAGTATTTGACAATATGTGCATGTATTTCATGTAACTTTTATAGCCACAAACACATGCAACATAATTTACCAGTTAAAACCAAAACAAAAGTATTTTAAATATTTGGAAATTATTGACATGAAAGATTTAAGTCCACACATTTTGCCAAATAACAGATCTTTAAATGTTTTGATTCATCCACCTCTGCAGTCTTACTGTTCTCTCACCTTCATTCTTACATTAGGGAAATTGTGAGACAGACACCTTTGTATCTTCACTCTGCTTTGTGTTTAGGTGTTATCTTTTGCTGAGTGGTACATCCTCCCAGTGTATTGACTGGACAAATGTGTAGGTTGCATTTCTCCTATGTAGTGCCTGGAGAAACTAGGGCAGAAAATCTTACATATTCTGCACTGAGAGAGTGTCTGGTAAGGTGCTGGGGTAGTGTTTATGCTGTGGGGGTATGAAGTGTGTGTAGCCATGTATGGATGCCAGAGGAAGGTTTGGGGGAGATAAATTCTCACTGTGGTTTCTGCGAATAAAATGCAAGGGCTTACACTGGCATGGGAAGGGTTTTTGGTTTTTGTTTCTTGTTTCCACCAAATCATCTTGACTCCTCTCCTGATAAATTCTTAAATGCCCCTTTAACTATTAGTTACTCTCACTTTGCATAGAGATATTTAGCATCCTTGCAGAATTTGCATTCTTGTACTTTATTATTTTTTCCTTTATTTTTTATTTTTAAAATTATTTCTTTATGTTTTGAGATTATAATTACATTTCTCTCCTCCCTTCCCTTTTCTCAAACTTTCTAATATTCCCCTGCTTGATCTCACAACCTGTTTTTTACATTGTTGTTTTATACATGTTTTTCACCTTGGCATAATTGTGTTCTATTGAAAGATTTTTCCTTGAAATTCCACAAACATCACCCCATCTATCCCATAGTATGTTTGAGATATTTCATATAATGATAATTTATCATCACATAATAATATTTGGTTTAAGTGTTTGTGTCATTTACAGATATTGAAGACTACTTCCAGATATTGAATGAGAATCTCTCAATGATTAGAATATTATAAATATACATTGCATTGATGTTCAATCAAATAAAAAAATCACACTTAGAAAATTGCTACTACACAAAGCTTATTTTACTCAATACAGTGATTTCTGGGAATGGGTATGTAATAAACAAAAATATATAATCATAAAAGTGCTTTCAGAAAGGAATTGGAGGAAGTTAGTTATTGTGGAGTACAATCTTCCAAGGAAGAGAAAATGTAAAGTTGAACTGAGCTACAGGGTTCTTCAGGGGAAACAATCCCACATATGAAGTAACTGCTGACATAAGAAAACCCAATAATCATTAAAAAAATATGAAATATATTTTCTATTTTTAATGTGTGGTTGCAGTCTCTATCACAATTTTAAACTGTTTTTTGAAAAACATAGTCTTTGTAATACATCCCAGAAGACTTCTTTCACCTGCTGGTTTCTTAGTGTATAAATGAAGGGATTCAGGAGAGGAGCAATTGATGTATAGAGCAAGGCTACCCCTTTGGACACAGTCACTCTCTCCCTTGCAGATGGTTTAATATACATGAAGATGCAACTGCCGTACGTTATGGAGACAACAATCATGTGGGAAGTGCATGTGGAAAAGGCTTTGGTTCTTTGCTGTGCAGAAGGGAAATTTATAATAGTCTTAATGATGCAAGTGTAAGAGAGACTCACTAGCACCAGTGTGACTGCAAGGGTCACCACGGCTAAGACAAGGGACATCACTTCTAGGACATGAGTGTCTGTGCAGGAGATCTGTAGGATAGGAGAAGTTTCACACATAAAATGATCAATTATTCTGGAACCACAGAAATCCAGCTTAAGACCCATGGCCAATGGGGGAAAGATGATCAAAAACCCAGTCACCCAGGAGCTGAGGACCAGTTGGTGACAGACTCTGCTGTTCATGATGATTGGATAGTGCAGTGGTCTGCAGATGGCTACATAGCGATCATAGGACATAGCAGCCAGGAGATAAAATTCTGTGACTCCCAGCAGAAGAATAAAAAACAATTGCGCTGCACAATTATTATAAGAAATAGTTTTGTCTCCAGTTACAATAGTTGTCAAGAATCTGGGAATGCACACTGTTGTGAACATGATTTCCAAAAAGGAGAAATTACGGAGAAAGAAATACATTGGAGTCTTGAGGCGAGGGTCCAGCAGACTAAGGAGCACAATGATTAAATTCCCGACCAGACTCATCATATAATTAAGAAAGAGAAACAGAAAAACCACAATTTGCAATTGTGGGTCATCTGTCAATCCTAAAAGAATGAAGTCAAGTTCCATTGATTGATTCTTCATCCTCTTTTGTGCGTCTTTACAAAAACACTAGGAAACCAAAGACATATATAATGTGCGTTAGAATTTATATACCTACACTAAAGCAGAAAAGGTTATAAAATCCATTTGCATTTGTTTTCTATCCTGAAATTTCAGGTCACACATAATCATATGCCTTAGGTTAATTATCAATTTGTCCTATTCATTTTTGTTCAACATTCTCCACATCAAATACTCCCACCCCCGAAATGAAATAGTATTTTTATTAATTTGCATAAATGCAAATTAGTACATTAATTTCCAGGTATTATGCAAGCCATAAGGTTCTGATCTTCCTGCTTGAGCCTCTGAAATAGTCCTGGTTACAGGCCTGTGCCATTGGCACTAGTTTATTCATGAACTTCTTTAAATATATTTCTAATTTTTTTGAAATACAGTATAGCTACAGTATTTCTTCTTCCCCTTTCCTCTCTCTAAATCTTTCCGTGTCCCCTTTTCTAACTTTCAAGCTCATAGCCTCTTTTATTCTTAAATACGTGTATATTCTTAAATACATAAGTGTGACCTGTGCAGTCTGTGTAATGTTACTTGTGTGTATGTTTTCAGGGTGGACAGTTTGGTGCTGAATAATCAGCTGGTGCTTTCTTACCTTCAAATGAGTTCACTAAAGCTTCTTCTTTGCTATTTTTATTCCTTTCTTGGTTGTCTTATTCATATTGTTTTCCTTTCCATATACTACTTTATGAACCAATTTAAAGGGAAAGAAACAATGCTTTAACAAACATAATGGAATTTTCCAAAAATCAGTTATTAGTGAATAATTTTAGATTGGCTTCTGAAGATGTTCAGGCTTTGGTTTCATGAAGCAAATGTTTGCTTTTTATTTTCCTGTTATCCTTAAGACATAACATTTGAAAAGATTGCTAGAATTGCCATTTCTGAATGGTGTAGGTTTAGAAGACTTAGAATTTTGGTTTCACCAAGTAAGAATTGCTTATTACAGAATCTTCACACCACTTTATAAAACAATCAAAGAAAAACAAAGATAGATGTAGTAGTATATAAATAAACTACTTTAGCTAATCTGTTAACACATAACCTCAAATTACATACCAAAAAACATTTTATAAAACACAAGAATTCAGTACTTCAAATGCAGTTCCCTTAATTTGGACATACTGTGCATTAGTCTTTGCTTCATATTATAAAGTTATTTCAAATCAGTATGGACTCACCTTTGCATGCCTCTCAACCTTTCTGCTTTGTCAGTTAAAGGTCATTTCAACTGTTTAAGTGATTGTTATTTTACTATCCAGTAGAAATATCCATTACTAATGTTTTTGTCAGCAAAGGCATTCTACATAATGTACTTCCATATAGAATTTCCACTTTCCTTCGTTTCCCATTTACTATGGAAATTTGAGATTATGATTGTAATTTTAACATGTGCCATCTGGTCTGCTGAATTTCATGAACTCTCCTCATCCTCGGTGTTGAAAGCACTATTATCCCAATCCTCCAATGAGATGTCATTGTTTAAGATGAAGCAAAAATCAAGAGCAATAAAAAGAATATGAAATCATTGCTGATATATGCACAGCTCTTCCAGAAAAGAGATGCCTCATAGCCAGCTGAGCACTTATAATGCTCCAGTTCTACCCTTTCCCACTTCCTGCCAACTCAAGGGAATCTGCCGAAATTACAACAAACTCTTCTCTAGGGATTACTGCTACAAAATACTCATTATTGTTAATAAATGATGCCATGGTAGCCTAGTCTTGGTCAAAGTTTCAGGAAATAAAAAACACCCTGTAGGAGTCATAAATGGTTAAGGAAAGTCAAAAAATTAATCAGGAGAAGCAACAGTTCACTGTAGTTGTTTAATATTTTCAAGATTAGCCCCTGTTGGGTTCTATGATTTATAAACACATACTGTACTTCTATAGACTGCCTTTTAATCCTGCTGATGTTTTCTTTGTTTTTTGCTTTGTTTTGTTGTAATCTTTGGTGTAATCTTGCTTATCTATTTTGTTGTTGTTCTTACATTTTGGTATCATGTCTTTCAAATCATCATTAAAAACAGTGTAATTGGGGCTAGAAGAATGACTCTCTGTTTAAGTACTGGCTCTTCTTCTAAAGGACCTGGGTTTGAATCCCAGCACCCTTATGACATCACAACAGTATGCAACTCCAGTCCCAGGAGGTCCAATACCTTCTTCTCATCTTTATGGGCACTGCACACATATAGTACACAGACACACATGCAGACAAAGCACCCCTATACCGAAAATGAAGATCAAAGAAAAATTTAAATGAAGAGGAACAGCAAGTGGCAATTAAGGTTTGCAGTGTTGCCCACCAGGAGCCAACTCTCTGATGGGTGATTCTCCTTTATGCAAGGCCACAAGACTGCAGACCCCAGAATGTCTTTCAGTTCTTCTATGCCTTTTCATGCTTGCTAATTCAATATTCCTCTGGTATCTAGCATGGTGTGAGTTGTTGTGAGGAGATCTCCACTGCCTGAAATGTAGTATGTTTACCTCTTGGAAGCATCTTGTTCTACTGGGCATTTTTACCTGTGGATTGTCAAGAAGACGAACCCTTCCTAAGCTGCACCATCTAAATGTATAGTGATACTAATAATGATCGTTTATTCAGAGCTTTCGTGAATAAAACTAAATACAAGGATATGTTTCACAGCCAGGGCCTGTGAATTTCACCTAATGAGCTGCACAGATTGTACCTCAAACTAATGATTAAGAAAAAAACAATTGAATCCCAGTAGCCCAGCTAGTTTAAATTCTTTAACCTTAATGTTGGGCGGTGTGTTCACAGGTTTTGGAGTACACCACAGCTTAAACAAAGCTTTGAAAATAATGAAGTTAGACTAAGATGTTTCTGCTAAATAATTCTGAGGTGAAAANCATGGGATAAAACCGGACTCTCTGAATATGGCGGACAATGGGGGCTGCAGAGAAGCCAAGGACAATGGCACTGGGTTTTGATCCTACTTCATGCTCTGGCTTTGTGGGAGCCTAGCCAGTTTGGATGTTCACCTTCCTAGACCAGGATGGAGGGGGGAGGACTTTGGACTTTCCACAGGGCAGAGAACCCTGACTGCCCTTCAGAGTGGAGAAGGAGGGGGAGAGGACTGGGGGGAGGGGAAGAGGAGTGGGAGGAGGGGGAGGGAAAAGGGAGATGGGGAGGGAAATGGGAGGCAGGGAGGAGGCGGAAATTTTTTTTTTCAATAAAAAATTATATTACCAAAAAAAAAAAAAAGAGAGCACATAGTTAAGTGTGGAACTTGTTAAGGTCAGAAAACAAGAAGAAAGCAGCCTAATTATCATTGGCTAACACACCTGTTTTGGTAGGATTGGTTGATGACCAAAGGTGATGATTAATTCCTAATTCCTTATACCCATTTCTGCCCTCAATCTTCTGATATAAAAAACTACTAATGTAGGTATGTATCCTAAAGATTTAAAGTAGAGCTGACTGATCCTTTTGCATATGCAAAAGTTTAGATTTGTAATTCTTTTAAGATCCCTTATAAGATTATCTTTTAAGATAAATAATAAAGTAATTGGCTCTTTCTTTGTAAATGCAAAATGTAGCCAACCAGTAAAAGACCTGACTAAGAAGAATATTTTGCTTGCCCACACAGTTAATCTATAACAAATTGCTTGGGAATGAATGAATGTGGGTTCTTGGAATAATTTGTTTTCACTTGTAGTACATAAAATGTCTAATCATGTAAAAGATATGGAAAACATGCTGGTTTTGGAGTTTGTTTTGTATTCATTGCAATCATTCACTTGAACAATAGGATGTAACTACATTATAATTCCTATATTGCCTGAAGACTTTGTTGGGATATACAAGCTGTATTTCAGTAGAAAGAATGAAAAAAAAAAAAAGAATGAAGAGAAAGAAAGAACATGAGAAGAACAGAGAATAAAGAAGGAAGCCACCAAGAGAGTGTGTGTATATTTTTTCCCTTACTCCCTCAGATAGAAAATTCTTAGCTTATGCTGACTCTGTGGGTTCCTTTCAAGGCCCTGTGCTGCTAGAGGTTGACCTCCCAGGTAGCAGTACAAGACCTCCATCTAAATTTACCTCCATGTTTTCTTACAAAACTTTTGAAATATTAGGTATTATATTTATATAACCCACTTAGAGTTGACTTTTGTTTGTGGTATAACTCAAATATATATTAACTTATTTCTATGTGACGATTCACCTTTTCCAATGCCATCTGTTGAAAAGTCTATCTTTTGCACATTTCATATCCTTGGTATGCATGTTGAATATTTGCTATCAGTGAATATCTGTGTGATTCTGGGTTCCATGATCCATTATAGTGGCTTACATACCTAATTTTGTTCTAGTACAGTAGTCTTTTACCTTTTATAACTTGGTGTTCAAAGAACATTTTCTCTGTTTAGAGGTAACAAATATATAACTCCTTCTTATTTGACACCTATGGCAAACCAGAATCTGACTTAGGGAACTGAGAGTGTATTGGGCTTGCTTGTAGAGGAAGAACCTACTACTATGGTTCTGCTAAATGAATATAGTATTAAGTTTACTGCTAGTGACATCATAATAACCATAGATTAGTAAATCGATAAATTCTCAACAGAAAAACTTCTTTCTGCAACAGATAGTGAAGAACACGGAGACCCATAACTGGTCAAGGTGCAGATAATAGGAGACTGCTGGATGTTTATCCTTGAACAGAAAATCTGTATCACATACCATCCTTCCAAGGCTCAGAGACCATTGTGGAAGACAGGGAGGAAAGACTGTAAGAGCCAGAGGCATTGGGTGACAAGGGAGCTATTTCTGTAAACCACGTGACAGGTTGAGGGCACAGCAGTTGAGATAGCAGCAGTCTCAGAAGAGGCAAAAGTCAGCAAGGAGAGGTGATGTTGGCATAAATTCCAACCTCTAGCTAAGGAGCTGCTTATAATTGTTATCTCTTTTGAGCACTACTTTGCTTCAATGGTAGGCTGAAGATGGATGCCCCAATGGTACAGAAGACTGGGTGACTGTGTAGGCAGTGAGATGAGTCTGTCAACTCTAGATTTTTGGAAGCTGCTTACAATGCACTTCCTGCTAACTTAGATAATATTCTATTTTTCTGAACTCTTTGATGGAGCTGAAGAATTGATAGTTATAATTATAACTTTGTAGCGCGTGGAGATGTAGCGCGTGGAGGTGTAGCGCGCACCATGGCGCTGTCATGTCGTGGGCATGGTGCCTGGGCGCCATTTGCTGTTCCACGTCAAACTTGACAGCTTGTGCGCAACTTGACAGACAACTTGTGCGCATGCGCGCCCACAGCGCATGCGCGCGCGAGCCCCCCCCCCCCCAACGCGGGGTGTATTTCGATCTGGCCATCCGATCTGGCCAATCATAATTTAAGCACAATCACTCCAATCTGGCCTGAGCCATTGGGTTGATGACACGTCAGGGCTTTGTCTGGCACCGTATATATTCTTCTGCTTCATGGGGACGGGGTCTTTTGCCTCTCTACAACCTCAAGTGTAAGTGCTCCAATAAAGTGTGTTCTGAAAAGAATCCTCTTGCGGTCGTCTCTTCTGCTGGCGGGAGCGGCGTGCTGCATAACTTTTCTTAGTTATGATAAAAGATAAGGTAGATGTTACAACTGGAATTACTGCTTGATTGCTGTTTTATGTAATTTTACTATGTTAAAGTTAAAACCTTCCTTTTTATTTAAACAGAAAAGGGGACCATGGACATCAAAGAAGACTCCAGGGGCCAAATGAACTTTGGAGGAGGTCCCGTCCAGAAAATGAACCATTCTTGCTCTTGGACACCCTGTCTTTGCTCAGAACCAGAGTGGTTAGCATGTTTGGGGCTGAGTCTACATCAGCTCGAGGCTGCTGCACGACTTGACAAAGACACATTCCCCATCCCCTGGGTTACCACTGTTGTGTCTCTAATTCTCCTCTCTCCACTGTACACTCGTGGCTCCATTCCTCCATCTTTCCACCTCTCCACTGAATATTCATTTGTCATGGTGCCGCTGGACACTGCAGTGTGCCATATACATATTTTTGTTTTTTTTTTTTTTTGCAGAAACAGCTTTACACGCAAACGTTCATTGCAAAGAATTGTTCTGGTTGAAGGCTTCTGAAACACCACAAATGCTGGAGCAGTGACAAGACTTGTCTCAGTTACCCTGCTGTTGCCCAGAGTTAGGGTGGTGTTGTGGTTAGGCAGGGTGTCCTGGGCAGGTCCTGTGACTGCCACACACACACACACACACACACACACACACACACACACACACCCCTCGATGTCTGCCACCCTGAGCCTTGCCAGCTCAACCTTTGTGCTTGTAGCCTGTGAACACTACTGCTGCTCCCAGCAGGGCAAGTGGCAAGTGGCATGGGCACAGCCACAGTAACTCCATGCTGAGTGCCAGCTGGAGGCCTAGGCACACCTAGGACAGGCCCTATTCAGTGATGACATGTTTCCATGGGCTCTCCAGGGTGCTGCACACACCCCCCTTCCTCAATGCTGTCTGCCCTATAGCTCACCCTGGCACTGGGGTTTCCATATCGCTTCTGGGATCACTTTTGTTTTTTTCTCAGCCGTATGGAATTTCTACCTTCCATTTTTGTTTTTATGTAATTTGTACTTTTTAAATGGTTAAAAGGGAGCAGCTTTCCATACATTTACCATCCTCTCATCATTTTGATTAACTCCGTTGATGTCTCTCATGTCTCCCACTGTTTCATTCCTTTTCTAGTACAACCTTTCAATTCCCATTCTTCTCAAAGATCAATATTTAGGTACCCACCACTACTATGATTTAGTTTGGAAATCTTTTTAAAATACACGAAATTTTTAAAAAATTAATTAAAATTATTGCCGGGTGGTGGTGGCACACGCCTTTAATCCCAGCACTCGGGAGGCAGAGGCAGGAGGATCTCTGTGAGTTCGAAGCCAGCATGGTCTACCAGAGCTAGTTCCAGGATAGGAACCAAAAAGCTATGGAGAAACCCTGTCTCAATAAATAAATAAATAAATAAACAAATAAAATTATGAAGTGTGCTTCACTGTTGAAGTGTATATCCCAACATAGATTAGTGGTCAAGAGTACTTGTTGCTCTTGAGAGGACCTGAGTTCAATTCCCAGCACCCTCATAGTAGCTCACAACCATCTGTTCCAACTCCAGTTACAGGGGAACCAACACCTTCTTCTGACTACCCTGGGCATGTGGTACATATATATACATGCAGGCAGAACATTCATACATATAATTTTTAAAAATTTAAAAAATATATAAGATATACTAAATAATACTAACTATTCAATAAAGGACTTATAAATTTTGGAATATGTATGTTCATAACTACATGAAAATCACCATTACGATCTGTTCTTTATGAGTAACCAATGCTCAGTGACCAGTGATAGATAATATGATAACATAATTTTAAAAACAAGAGAGAGAGAAAGATGGCTTGGAGTTGGAAGGCTGGATCAGAGAAGAGTCTGGGGAGTGGAAATTATGATCAGACTACATTGTATAAGATGTATTTCAGTTAAAAAATGAAAACAAAAACAAGTAAAAGGCTGTGAGCCATAGTATTCCCCAAAGAAGAGCACACCAATTGCTTATCCAATACCAAATGGACATTTCTGAAAACGTACAGAGAGGTAGCATTATACATACATACTGAAGAGGTTGTACTTACATATTTGGGAATATATAAATATGTATTTCCATACACATATGTATATAACAACAATTAATGAAGAAGGAGACCATAAATTTGAAAGAGAGAAAGCAGGGCTGGGTTTGGGAGGTGAAAGAGGCTAGGGGAGGTGATATAATTATATTATAATCTCAAAAAAACAAACAAAAAATTAGTTAAACAAAAATCAAACAAAACTATCAAAATCCCTATTCATGATCTATTTTAATGTTTTGGATGGCATTTGCTAAATTCTTATACAATAATATTGGCCCTTAAAAATCTAACATTGGAGTGACAGTATAATCATGGCCTCCTCAACGAAAATAGTGTTAATATTATGTTTGACACATAAACTATAACATTAATTCATTAGCATTGAGCAATTGGATGAGCATAGAAAAAAGGTATGAAGGTATTACCCACTGTATTAATGTAATCAAAATTCATAAAGGGCAGGCAGACTCAAGCTACATGAGAAATCAGCATGACTTTCTTCCTCATTAGTCACCCTTCTCTCACTGGACACTGCACCCCAAGCTTCCTTCCCCAGTTTTGATACTAATGTTATAATGTTTGATGTTCCCTTGTGCTTTGTTGAGTTTCTCCCTTGAGCCAATTGCAGAGTGCATGGATAAAACTTTAGTTCCATGTGACATAAAATATATTAACAACCAGGATTATTTTAAAACATCTCCTGGAACTGTTTCTATTTCTCCCTGGGGGAGGGGATAGTTGACGATGCTTCCACTATTCCAGCAGTTCTGAGAAGCTGTGTGAAAATCACAGGTAAGCTGAAAATATAGTTAAAAAAAAGTATAAATCTTTCAGAATCAAACATTAACCCAGAGCTCAACTTTATCAAACATAAGTTTCATATTTCATAGACTTTTAGTGTTATTTTGAAAAAAATATTCTTTAATTGTAGGTAATCTATTAATATTTGACATTTTCTCATTGTATAAATTAATAGAAATTACCAAATTTGAACCCTAATGCTTCATTTGGGAATAAGAGTAAAAGTTCTAGAAATATGTTAGAATAATTAAATGAGATAAAATATACAAGCTTCTAATCACTGAAGTGAATAATGCCTTTAATAAGCCATTACTACTAATAATACACTGTCAAAATTAAGAATCCATTTCAACTGAAAGGAAAATAAGTAAGACAGTATTTTCCAGAGCCTAGTTACTATTTTGGAACACATTTATTTATAAAGTCTCAATTTTCAAAAGCATTCTTGAAATTTCAACTCTATTCTGAACAGAGAAATTTTATTTTAAAGAAATTACCTCATTTAAAGTTATAAATGAATTCAGTGATCCACTTGAATTAAAAATAATAATAATCTCTTTTAAGAAAAAGCCACATGATGCTAACTAGCTTCATAAAATCGTAAATCAGAAACCAATAGTGTTTTATGATGTTATCTTAAAATTAATTTTTCATTTTTCTTCTGTGTTTTCATTGTATAAGCCTAGGTAATGAACTAAAAGTGTGAGGTTAGGTACTTCTTCCAAATTCTCTAGTTGGAAAAAATTTAAATGAACTATACCTAAGGAAATACACAATCTATTGATATATAACTGAATAAACCTGCATGAAGTGTCATCGCTTTTCTAACATTTCTGTGAAATTCCACCTTTCCAGTCCCTTTTGCTTCTCTACCAACATTATTATCAATGGATCAGAGTTTCGTTTTTCATTTTCAAAAACAAAATTAGTATTAGTGCTAGTATTTTTGAAGTTATTGTGACCTGATAGTCTCTTATTTTTTGTTTTCTCACATATATATGTATTTTAATATTGAAAATTAATCCTGTCCATTATTATTGTAAGTAATTAATGTATTCAATTCAGATTTCCCTGGAAAGAATAACAAAAATAACTATGAAAATAGTAAAAAGAGAATTTAGTAAAAACAAGTCTAGTCACTCAGTGAGTTCTCCTTAGGAGTCAGCTAAATCCAAATGAAGAAAATTCCTCAAAAGAATCCTTGTGGCATGATCTAGACCCGGCAGTGAGAATACCGACATAAGAATATGTTTCTGTTTATTTACTTAGGTATTCAAGTCTTTTGTGCATGTTTTGATCATATTCTTTTCATTCCCCAATCATCCTAGATCCTCTCTATATCCCTATCCATTCAACTTCATATAGAGAGTATTTTTTATACAATTTGAAATTTGAAGCTGAGCTGGATATCAACCACACCCTTCCCTATCTTTCATTCACGAAAATTATAAACAACTATTCCAATTTTGAATGTGTAGAGAATGAAGACAATGTGATCAATCAAATATGTTTGGAAATGTCCCCTGTAATTTTTCTAATGACTTCTATTTAATGAGGTTCAATTGGGGAAATAAAATTAATAAATGTAGGGAAAGCTAAAGCTGAGGGAAAAAATGTCCTTTCAAAGTTAGTGTATCTTGGAGAAAAATAATCATCCAGGCCATCATGAAATATTACCAACAATATTCAAACACACAAATCAAAGCTAAATTACAATTATTCAGTCTTCCAAATGTGTCTCTCAAAAGAGCAACCTTTAAGCTTTCAACTCTACGACATCCTTCATCACAGTTTTCTCCCCAAGAGTATTATATAAAATGTCCATACTTTACCCAGTTTATTTAGGTCATTGTTGTTATTTATTTTACTTTAAAGATTTGGGAAGGTCACAATTTGAGGATATGCTCAAAATGGAACTGCTAAGATGAATTATAATCATGATACTGAACAAATATTAACATTGTTAATCTTTATTTTGAATTGTTCAAGGAATTCACCTCAGAGTCTTTAGAAGGCAAGTAAGAAGTAAATCAGATGAAATGGGTGGGAGAAAATGAGGTGTTAATAACCTAACCCTGGGCTAGAGAGATGACTCAGCAGTTTAGAGCACTTGCTGCTCTTCCAGAGACCATGAATTCAATTCTCCGCAGTCACATAAAACTTCACAACCATTTATAATGGGATCTAATACCCTCTCTGACATGCAGGCATACATGCAAACAGAACACTTAAATACATGCATGCATATGTTCAAACATACACACATACATCTTTAAAAAATAAATAAATCATTTAACCCATTTAACATTTTGAATTTAAAGAGATGGATTAACAGTTTAGAAATAATCTTTATTCTCAAGTAAAATACATCCTTAAAACATTATAATGGTTTAGGAATCTATGAATTTTTTAAATTTATATCACAACCATTTAGGTGACAAATAAATATAGACCACTGAGTTTTCATAAATCTTTTCACATAGAAATACATTAAAACAGTTGTAGAGCTAAATATTTGATCACCTGCTTAAAACAAGTCATATTGTGGTTTCCTTAGGCGTGATTTTCTGGCCTTTGAAGACTGGTACAGAAATGTTGATGGGGAAGGAGATTGGCATTTGAGACACCCACTAAGACATTTATTTACAGTCCTTCCCATATCCCTTCATGCTCTAACCCATAAAGGGAAAGTGAACAATTACACTGCTACCCATAAAATGTTAAAATCAAAGTACATATAAGAAGAAAAGTAGATACATCTTTAAAAGAAAATAAAATACAATACATAGATAGATTTTTCATTTCCAAAATGCTACTAATCTACTAATGTGCATTTAATTATTTTTAATCCTAAAAGTGCATTTGTTCATCAACAATGATACATTCCGGGATTATGGCATAGAGTGGCAAGAGTGAGTTTCTCAGTGTTTTCTAATGTCAGCATGTTACTCTTACAGTTTTAGGAAGAGTAAATCATAAATAAATCAGAAATTTCAGTATTAAGATTATTTTAAATATACTCAAAGTGTTCACACTCTGTGATTTAAATAATTAAAATTTATGTGTAAAGACTAGAACACACTGTTTAGTAGGACTCACCAAGAGCTCCAGAACACGGGGAATCAAACAATAAAAACCATTATGCAAAAGTCAGCTCTTCCAGTGACATAATAGCCCTTAAAGACTCACACGTGGACAGTGTCTAATTAAGGACTTATTTCATATTTAAAATATGCTATACCGCAAGAGGTCATTCAAAAGACTTACATGAAGTATGCAGTCTATGTGGAGTCACTTGTGATGATCTTATCTTTGTGCCATTTTATAGAGTCCTTAGTATGTGGCTACAGCTAGAGATTGCAATCAGATTTTGACTATTTGATGATATAACCTAGAGGTTTAATAATTTAAATATCATTTTAATGAAAATTAGACTCAGATCCACTAAAATAATACTACTAAAGTAAGTCAAATTTAACAGTTTGTTTAAATATATGTACATATTATAGATTCCCTTATATATATTTCATTTGATAATTTTTCAACCTAGAAAATTTAGAACTTGTGCTTACGCTACACAGTATAGTAGGAAGAAGACAATGGGGTCAACAAGTGATTAAATAAAAGTCAGTATTAACTGGGTAAACCCTTCCTTTAAGGTAAAATTGTACTAAGCACAAAACACATTAAAATAGCTTTGAAAATAAAAACTTGTCCTTTTGTAAATGTACCAAGTAATGTGGACGGTGATGAAAATGGTGGCATAGTCTAAGAGGAGGTATATTCATTTGTGCAAATGAATACACGGTTTTATGTATGTGAACAGAAAATATTGCTTCTAAAGCCAGAGAAATAAAGAAAGGGGTGAATAAAAACCAGTGATTTGGGTATCATTGCAATGTGCTACACATAGTCACAATCATTAAGGTGTATATACAATTTTCAAATGTTTCACAAATATCAGCACTTCTAACTTAGAGTTGTCTATTGAAGAAACTGCATATTTATAGGAAGATGAAATGGAGCAATGACGGTTAACTGATTTTCAGGCTAGTCAGGGGTTCAGATTCAACACAATTCAATACCTTAACCTTTCCTGGATGGATATCAGCTGCAAGATCATCTCACTTTCTACAAATGGTAAACACCTCTCTCTGATATCATTGACTGGACATATACCTTAGAACAAGGCTATTGGATTACATATTAAATCTAGAGGTCTTATTTGGGAAACTCCATTCTGTTCTCACACTAGTTGTACTAAGACACCATCACTATTAAAAGGTTTTAGGGTACTTTTCTCTCCACATTCTCAACAGAGCATTTTTCATAATTTCCATTCTCACTGAGATGACAGTTTATTGCATCACAGTTTGATACAAAACTGCTTTTCAAACTATCTTAAAGATGAGTTGTTCTCTGATCAAAAAAAAGCAATTAAAGAATCGTTAGTATTGAATAGTTTTACATAGCTTTTTTGTTTTCTGTTTTTGTTTTTCAAGACAGGGTTTTTCTGTAGCTTTGGAACCTGTTCTAAAACTAGCTCTTGTAGACCTCACTGAGTTTGAACTCAATAAGATCTGCCTGCCTCCACCTGCTGAGTGCTGGGATTAAAGGCTTGCACCACCACTACTGCCCGGCTCTTAAATTGCTCTTACAGGTGGAAACAGCATACTAACTCAACAATAAAACAGCCCCTTGTTTTGATGTTTACTAATTCTCAATTCTTGATTTTTTTTCTGGGTTTGCCTTTATATTTGGCAGAAGAAAAAGAAATAACTGGAGAATGAGAAACCATACGGAAACCACAGAGTTTATTCTTCTGGGGTTATCAGATGACCCTAAAATCCAGGTTGTGATCTTCGTCTTTCTCTTCATCACCTACACACTTAGCATCACAGGGAACTTGACCATCATCACGCTCACCCTGCTGGATTCCCAGCTCCAGACACCCATGTATTTCTTCCTCAGGAATTTCTCTATATTGGAAGTGTCCTTCACAACCGTCACTATACCCAAGTTCTTGGGCAGCATAATCTCAGGGGATAAAACCATATCCTTCAACAACTGCATAGTTCAGTTATTTTTTTTCATCCTTTTGGGAGTCACTGAATTTTACCTTCTGGCTGCCATGTCCTATGATCGTTACGTTGCCATCTGCAAGCCCCTGCACTACCTGACCATCATGAGTCAGAAAGTCTGCACAATGCTTGTCTTTGTCTGCTGGCTGGTCTCTTTCCTAATCATCTTTCCCGCACTCATGTTGGTCATACAACTTGATTACTGTGGGTCTAATATCATTGATCACTATACTTGTGATTATTTCCCTCTGCTACAACTTTCCTGTTCAGATACAAAGTTCCTGGAGAAGATGGGTTTTTTTTGTGCTGTCTTTACCCTAATGTTCACTTTGACATTAATATTTCTGTCCTACACATGTATCATCACAACCATTGTGAAGATTCCTTCTTCTAGTCAGAGGACCAAGGCCTTTTCCACATGTTCTTCCCACATGATTGTCATCTCCATCTCTTATGGAAGCTGCATTTTTATGTACATTAAGCCCTCAGCATCAGATAGAGCATCTTTGACCAAGGGAGTTGCCGTGTTAAATACCTCAGTAGCCCCCATGCTAAACCCCTTCATTTATAGCCTGAGGAATCAGCAAGTCAAGCAAGCCTTTATGAGGATGGCAAAGAAGATGGTGTTTTTTACAAGTACATGAAATGATGTGGCCTGTGAGTGAGGGGCACATTGAAGGCCAATTCAAATAATAAAATAAAAGATGTCAATGCCCTACATATATCAATATTACCCTCAGTCCTTTTTTATTCTTTTTTCTAACAGTTTTTGAACTATTTATTTAATTTTCAATCAGCCTACTGAAATTGCTTTCCTCAGAATTTCTAACATTTTTCTCTTTTAGTATTGAATTACAGTTATTTTTAAATTTTATTAATTTTTCAGGTATTATTACAGTGCCAGTTATACTCATAAAAATATTGTTTCAAAAATGGGAGCTATATTTATAAACATTTATATATATATTTTACTAAACATTAAAAATGTCACTTTGTGTTTCCTGAAACTTTTGATTTTGAGATTTTAAAATTATTGCAGAATTTTTTCCTTTCATTTCCTTCCACTAAACTCAACCATATACTACACTTTGCTCTCTTTCAAATTAATGTCCTGTTTTTTATAATATATGCACATACACCTAAACATATCAGAACAACCTGCTTAGAGTATACAATGTCACTTGTACTTATATTTTCAAGGATAACCATTTTGTATTGGATAATCAATTCTTGAGTGCTAATACTTTTCATAGACATTCCAGACTCACCTTGCCTTTGAGAAAAAGTCTTAAATGCCATATCAATGGGTGAGATGTAAGATTTTCCTATGTATTAGCCAAGAGTGTTAACCAATGCTCACTCTCATAAGCCATATCCCAGTGATTGGTTTATGGATAAGACAGCAGGGACCATTACTAGTTTAAACTTTAGGTATAGGTGCTAAATAAATATTTACATTTTCAAATTCGCTAGGCACTCAACATACAAATAAATTAGCAACATTTTTATTAACCTCATTTTCCCTAAGTGTAATTGATATATATGAACAAATAGATTTAAAAAACTGTAAACAATAGCACACAACACACATGCAAAAATAGTGAAGAAATGACTACTACATAAAGGAGACAAAGTTCTTTCACAGATTCTATTAAGAGATAGAATATTCGTAAGCAAATGTCTAAAACTTATTCTTATAGATGTATGTATGCCTTGGTCAAACTGCTAGAATTTGAGTGTACATATATATTTATATATATATGTATATATAACACAAATATATTAAGTATTAATGTATCTAATATAAATACATATATTTATATATGTAGGTATATGGGTATAAGTTCAAAAAGCTTGAGCTGTGGTATATATTTAACTTATAAAATTCTTAAACAATACCATTTAAAGCTCTGACTTACATAGATAAATATTCAGGAGCCAAAGTGATTAAGAGTAGAGTGCTTCCAGACGACCTGCATTTGGTTCCCAGGACCGATGTCAGGTGACTCACTGTCACATGTAACCTGGTTCCAAAGGTATGGCACCCTGAACTCATGCACACATACCCACAAAGAGACCCATACACACACAAATGCACACATTTAAAAATAATAAAAATCTTCAAAACTTATATATATAGTGATTGTTGCAATTTTAACTAACATAGCATAACAGAACTCCCATATATTATATATAATGCAACTATAACTATATATTATATATAATAATAATCACTCTATTATTTATTGTTGCAATTTTAACATAACTAACATTTTCATATACTGAATGGTTGGTTTCCTGATGGAGTTGTTATCAAGGACTGATTGGATCTTGAGGAAATATTCAGAAAATGGTTGGATATAGGGAAGGTTTCAGGAATTTATAAATAATTTACCAAGGCTGAATATGGCCCAAGGATCATGAGGTTCCTTTTGGAGGTTCTTTATGTTATATTGAAAAGATTTTTTTAAAGGGCTCAGAAATGAGGACTTGAAAAAGAAGAGCAGGGCAGTGATGTGGAATTCCCCTCTCTATGCTGTGAATTAACCATTGGTTAATAAAGAAACTGCTCTGAGCCTATAGCAAAGCAGAACAGAGCTAGGTGGGGAAAACTAAACTGAATGCTGGGAGAAGAAGGTGGAGACAAGAGATGCCATGTAGCTGCCAGAGGGGAAAGATGCAAGGTGCCAGCTGGAACCTTGCCAGTAGACCACTAGCCTTATGGTAATATATAAAAGAATGGTAATGGGTGAAATTAAGATGGACGAGTTAGCCTATAAGAAGCTAGAGCTGATGGTTCACACAGTGATTTAATTAATATGGTTTCTGTGTGATTATTTTGGGGCTGAGCAGCCAGAAACAAACTTGGCGGCTGCCAGGAGGAGGGAGATAGATCTGATGGAAAAAAAAAAAAAAGTAAAAGTCGTGCCTTTTGGAAATAAAGGGAATAGACAGGCTCAGCAATGAAAATCTCCAGGCTGTTAGGCTGGAAGTTCAAAAGGCTGGAATGAGCAGGGCTGGGGCAAGACGGCAGCAGACCAGAGCCCTGACAAAGACGAGACCTCAGTTTCAGTTCACTAGAAAGGATCAAAGCTGAGCAAGCAGGTCTCGGGAAAACCACAACTTAGCAAGGTCCCCCTGGAAAGGCCCTTCTGCTGGCTCAACTGGTCCCTGATGTTTCTCTGCTAGCTCAGCACATGAACCCCGGACTTCTGCAAGCTAAAAATAACTTCCCGTACCCTGCCACAGGAAAGAACCTAACTACTAGGCTTCCGACCAGTAGGCTTCCCACCAGTCAGCTCTCACCAATTAGCTCTCACCAATCAGCTCTCACCAATCAGCTCTCACCAATTAGCTCCCTGACTAATCTTTCCTCCACCAATCATTCCCACATTAATTCCTCCTCTTTGGAATTCCCCTAACTCTGCTTAAAAGGAGCTTGTAAACTTTATTGGGGGGTCACTCTTTTGCCACTCCAATATTGGACTCAATAAAGAGCTCTTCTTATTGCATACATGGCTGTTGGTCTTCTTTGGGGTCTTTTCTTGGGTCCTAACAGAGGTGAGGGATCTTCACGGAGAGTGAGAATGCCCAGAGTAAAGGTCAGAGCAAGAAGGAATTGAGCAGGACCAGAAACATGATAAATATAGGAAAAAGAAAAATTGACACTTTGCATGTCAGAACTCAGAAAAGTGAGCAAACTAAGCAACGAGAACCTGAGAGCAGCTATGTCAAGAGAGGAGCTTGCTAGGTGTTCTCGTTAAAGGGACAGTGATATACGCCATCTTTTGATGTGGGAGACAAACGTTATTGGTGTTTACTAACAGGGCAGGACTCTGGTGGGTGCTTATATTCTCCACAGCATTCACCTAGAAAGCCCAAGTTGGTACATTGGCTGGGTAACTATTATCCTCCCTCCAGTACTCAAATACCATCTGCTTTATTTACACTACCCTGCACCTGACCTCCACTAGGGGAAAGCCTTTCAAGATGAAACTACACATGTCAACACCCAAAACTGGCTTTGTGACTTTGTAGTAAGGAGCAGTCTGAGAACCAGCATCTTCAGTGGGGATGCAGGAAGTCAACATCTTCCTTTCTTAACACTTGCCTGCATAGTTTCCAACATACATGGGTGGGGTCAGAGTCCTTTCAGACATGTTTTTCAGATGTTCCAGTCTTGGCCAACTACCTAAATCATGCACATCATAGGCAGGTACATAAAATTGTTCCTTCAAGTCTATTCAATATATATATTTTTCCATTCATTCTTTATCAATTTTTATATATTCTCAATCTCACTGTTTAATACAGTCTATGATATTCCTTTTTTATAGGAACATCATCTTATGGGAGGTATGGCAGTTCACACCTGTAATCCTAACACTGAATGATAAAGAACTCTATTTGTATCACCTGACCACAAATTTGAAGCAACCCTAGTTCACATGAGAAACTCTAGGCTAGTCTGATTTACAGAATGAGACTACATAAAGGAAGGAAGGAAGGAAGGAAGGAAGGAAGGAAGGAAGGAAGGAAGGAAGGGAGGGAGGGAGGGAGGGAGGGAGGGAGGGAGGGAGGGAGAGAGAGAGAGAGAGAGAGAGAGAGAGAGAAAGAAAGAAAGAAAGAAAGAAAGAAAGAAAGAAAGAAAGAAAGAAAGAAAGGAGAGAGGGAGGGAGGGTGATGTGGGATTTCCCTCTGTATGCTGTGATTAATAAGGAAACTACTTTGAACCTATAGCAAGGCAGAATTTATCTAGGTGGGGAAAACTAAACTGAATGCTGGGAGAACGAAGGCGGAGTCAGAGAGAAGCCATAAAGCCACTGGAGACAGACGCCAGACGGAACTTTACTTGGTAAGCCACAGCCACTTGGTGATACAAAGATTAATAGAAATGGGTTAGTTTAGGATATGAGTTAGCCAGAAATACACTTAAGCTATTGGCCAAACAGTATTGCAAATAATATGGTTTCTGTATGATTATCTCAGGAGTCTGGGCAGCTGGTGTTGTGCCCAAGTTGAGACCCCCAGAGAGACCAATGGAATCCAGTTAAGTCCAGAATGCAAAAGCAAGGTTTATTCTTTCCAGCTAGATGGGAATTCTCAACCACATGCCAATGCAGTGCAGTAGGAAGATCTCCTGTTCATCGTTTGGGGTTGATATCTATATATCTATATAGATATAGATGATATAGATACAGATACAGATATAGGTAATAACAGCAAGCCAGGTTTACTCAGGGTCAAGGGAGTTGGTTTTGCTAGATACAGGGGGTGGACTACTTCTGCACACCCACTTCGCCCTGTAAGCAGCTACTTTTGCTTTTGTGCATGCCCCCCGACTTCCCCACGCAGTTATATCTGCTTTAGTCTAGACCACAAAGCTAGGTGTCGACAGGTGGCTAGCTGCTATGAGCACTTGGTGGTTTATACTTTTGCAGAAGTTTCTGTTTTCAACTAGCTCTCAATGCTGCTAAGTTTCTGGAACCCAGTGTCTTAACCAGATCTTGATCAAGCAAAGTTTCTTATAATTTTCCATGTCCTTACATTGGGACATGAACAAGCAGCCTTTCTTACAACAGGAAGGAGAGGGAGGGAAGGATGAAGATGAAACTTGCTGCTGGTTCTCAAGGACAGCACTGCCTGTTGTAAAGTGGGCCCTCATACACCCCTTTAGTAATCAAGAAAGTGCACCATCGAAAATACCTACAGGCTAATGTGATACAGCAATTTCTTGGTTGAGATTCCTTCTTCTCAATATTGAGTTGATAAAAACTAACCAGTACGGGGTATTTATTAGGTTGCTTTGATTTGGTTTTTGGCTTTTGATACATGGTCTCTCTACCTAACCCCGGTTGTCTTGGAACTTGCTATATAAACCAGGCAGGTCTCAAACTAACTGCCTCTTCCTCCCAAGCGCCGGGATTAAAGGCCTGAGCCGTAATACCTGGCCGTTTTTGAGACAAGTACTCGTTTAGCTCAGGTTTACCTGGAACTTGCTACATACCTGAGATAATGGGTATATGCCATGATGTCAAAAAATGTATTTAAGGATTCCATTTTTTCTAACATATTTTCATTGATTATTTGGGAATTTCACATTATTACTTTATAAATAATACCAATCAAAATTTCCAGTTCCTCCCCTCCTCCCACTTCCCTCCTGCTCTCCCACATACCCTCCCCTACTCCCTCCAGTCCTGAGAGAGGGCAAGGCACCCTACCCTGTGGGAAGTCCACGGCCCTCCCACCTACATCCAGGCTTAGGAAGGTATGCTTCCAAATAGAATAGGATCCGAAAAAGCCAGTACAAACAGTAGAGACAAATCCCAGTGCCATTATCATTGGCTTCTCAGTCTGCCCCAACTGTCAGCCACATTCAGAGGGTGCAGTTTGATCCCATGCTCATTCAGTCCCAGTCCAGCTGAATTTGGTGAGTTCCCATTAGCTCTGACACATTGTCTCAGTGAGTAGACCAACCCCTCATGGTCCTGACTTCCTTGCTTATATTCTTTCTCCTTCCACTCTTCAATTGGACCTTGGGAGCTCAATCCAATGCTCCAGTGTGGGTCTCTATCTCTATTTCCATCTCTCGCCAGGCAAAGGTTTAAAGTGCCCCCATGAGTTGGCATGGTACTGTGGAAGACAGTATGCACTGTTAAGCAAACAGGCCAAGGGGAATCAGAGTTTTTACAGGACATTGACTAACACATTTATCTTAGAGTTAATACATATACAACAGCTAGTGTTTCCCCATCTTATGTTATCACTTTTCATATTCCCTTGAAATAGTCTTTGTTTTCTCTGATTTTAAGCCAAGAACTGTGCAATTATATTTTCAAAAGATGGGTGCATTAGGGAATGAAATGAAAATCACTAATAAATTTTCTGGAATTGTAATTAAAAGAAGTAAAAGTCTATGCATGGATGTTTATTTTTATAAGCAGCACTTCTGTATCATACAATTTGCCAATCCCTTAGGAAATGATGGTGTTAGCTCTAGTTACCCTGAGAATTGTTTGTTCTTATTAAATGTTTTCCTATAGGAAACAGGAGTGTAAATTCTTCATTATTTCAGAGATGATGAATTTCTATATTATGGTGTATGTAACATTTAGCAAGAATACTAAATATTAAATGAACTGGATACTGTAGAAATACTGATTTCTGACCATGCATTAAATTAGTCAAAAATGATTTCTCTAAGACAACATATAAATAAGCAAATCTGTCAAATATTTTGGATAGAATGAGGAAGAAAGAATGGTCCATCCACACTGTTTATTCTCCATACAAAAGGACAAACTTGGAAGAATTTACTTGTTCAAATGAAGAAAGCTCTTGAACTAATAAAGGGTCAGTGCTGTCATAACTTCTTATGTTGAAATATAGAGAGATAATTGTCAATGATTACAAAATATGTTTTAAAATTAGGAAATCTTTCAGTTTTATATGGTATCCAAAAGATCCAACAAAACTAAATGCAATTTTATTTATTGCTCTGTGGGTCTTATAATACATAATGTGATTTGTGTTGTTTTCCCTTATAGTATGTGTTATGAAGATGTATGTTGCATGTAATTGTTAAAGCAGAACGAATCAATAATTTTGAATGAGGAAAATTTAGTGTAAGTATATATAATTAAACATTTGTATCAATGTTACTAATGGGAAGATTTGAATAACTGAGAATAATTAATGGTATGTTGTTTTGTAGTATCTACATGCCCTAAAGAACTTTGATGACCATGGAACTATTCTTTACAATAGTTTATGGTTGTATGAGGGATGAATAAACATAAGAATACTGAGTATTTCTTTTCAAGCAAAGTTTGTGGGATACATTAGGTTTTCTTTATTTCACAATGCTTCATCTGCCTAAAATATCCTCTCTCAAATCTTTAGTTCCTTTATGGACTATTTAAATATTTAAATGATCATATATATATAATCCTTCTACATATTCATGCAAATAACAAAGGAAATAATAGATTTTCAGTTCTCTGATATTTTGCATTTATTTTTATATTTTTTACTGTTTTCTATAGAAAAATTTATACCTCAAAAGCTAGAAACAATTCTATTAGCATTCACAATGTAGAAAATACTATCTTATATATAATTTTTTACCTTAAAGGACTTAAATGATCATATTATGGCTATTTTAAAATCTAATAAAAGTTTTTTAACTAGAGATGATGTCACTAATTCTTTATTTAATAAATGTCTTATAAGTTGACTTTTGATTAGAATTGAATAAAGTCTTTCAGGAAAGCTTTCATAATATAAAATAATTTTAAAATCGTGACTTCTGAAATCAGTCTAAGTCTCCCCTTTACTTTGAATGGTAGCCACAATACTTTATGTTTGCTCATATTCCTATCATATCATTCCATGTTTTCTTAGTATGTCCTAAAATATTTACATGTGTCTCCTTCTAACTAGCTTACCAAGCATTTCATAGCACTAGACCCTACATTGAATCAATACTACAGAAATGAGAAAAATATGGTACGTCACTCTTTATAACAGCATTACCAAACTGTTCATAATGAAAGAAAGTCATGCCTGGGATGTGGAACCGGAAATAACTCAGAAACCTTAAATGAAAAGCAAATAAATTCACCATCCTTTGTTAAGTGAAAGTACCTAAACAGCAGGATTATTGCCATAAAACAAAATCACTCAAGAATCAGTTATGCTAATCTTTGATTGACTCAATCAAAAGTACCAATGAGCTGCTAATTACTGACAGTGACTCAGTTTGTTCCTGTGGATGTGTATATTCATTGACAGACATAGATTGTTGTTCATGTGTCACTTGATTCTACTAAACAATCTCTAAACTAATCAGAAAATCATCAGCTACTTAATCATGTTATATAGGACATGTGCATTTTTAAATCTTTAAGTGTATGCTAATTAGTCAATATAAATATTTAATTTATTTTAAAATTCTCTATGCTTACATGACTATAAAAGTGGTAAAATATATAAAGTTTTAATATTGAAAGGAATTATTCCGTAATGTTAAGGTATTGATCTTACACAGTTGTTTGAAAATGAAAATGAGCCTTGTATTTTTACTTGAAACACTGGCTTTATATTTAGAGGTTAAACACTAGTTATTACTATTTCCATACAGATATTTTTCTTTGTTCGAAACTGTCATAAGACAGAAGATGGCAATCCAAAATCCTACAGAAAGGCAGAGTTTTTGGTAGTAGGTTCAACTGAAGACTCAGAAATTTCTGTGATTTCATGTCCTCAGTTCATCTCTAGGAACTGAGTCCTCACTATCACCACACCCTCCCTCCTAGAATCTCCTACCACAGCCTCATGTATTTCCTTCTTTAGGAGTTCTCTTTCTTAGAATGCCCTGTATACATAGTCCTAACCTGGAAATTACTATAGCTACTGGGAACACCACCATTTACAAACATTGTATCACCCAAGTGGCAACTTACTCAAGAGTCTTAACTGAGAAACTTCCAAATACAACACTTGAAAAGTGTATTTAAATAAATTGATGTAATGACAGGTACAGATGAACAGTAATAAGATTAAAGGACTGTGTTTCACATGACTGACATACCTCATGTAAAACAGCCAAAAGGCTCACTCAACTTTGAACTAAAGATTCTGAGTCTTATGAGCATATTTTGCCTACTAGCATTGTATCATATCGATACAAACCATAGTCATTTGGGAAGAGAGAACCTCAAATGAGACAATGTTCTCACCAGACTGACTTTTGGGAAAATCTACATTGTGTTGTCATGATAGATGGTTGATGTGGAGGGGCATCCTGGAAGCATTCTGAGAAAACCATAAAAAGCAAGTCAGTCAGTAACAGCACTCCTTCATGGACTCTACATCAGTTTCTGCCTCTAGTTGCCTTCCCTGAGTCCTTTTCCTGAAGCCCCCACTAGTGAACTTATAAGGTGAAGAAAACTTTTCACAACATTTCCTCCCCATGTTATTTTGGTCACTGTGTTTTATGACAATAGTAAGGTTAACCAAGACACATATCACTGGGATGCAAGCTATGTCCATGCAGTGAACACTAAATTCATTAAGGTGTTTTTGCATGGGTTATAAAGAAAACCTTGCTATGATTACCAAGAAACAAATATTTTTTCTTATATGTGATGTGTGATATTAGCTATTGGGGGTGCTTTTCCTTTTTATTTTTCCCATTTTTATTTTTTTCCTTTTTATTTTATTATGTTTTCTGTAGCCTTATTTGGGGAAAAAAAGAAATGAAGAACCAATCTGTGGAGATAGTGTTCATTTTGCTGGGACTGACAGATGACCCTCCACTACAAATTCTGATTTTCCTGTTTCTGTTTATCAATTACATCTTGAGCCTGATGGGGAACTTAGTGATCATCCTCCTCACCCTGCTCGATTCCCACCTCAAGACTCCAATGTACTTCTTCCTCCGGAATTTCTCCTTCCTAGAAATGGCATTCACATCTGCCTGTATTCCACGGTTCTTGATGAGCATTCTCACCGGTGACAAAACAATTTCCTACAATGCTTGTGCAGCTCAATTATTCTTCTTCTTTCTGTCACTAATCACAGAGTTCTACCTCCTGGCAGCCATGTCCTATGACCGCTATGTCGCCATCTGCAGACCACTGCATTACCCCATCATCATGAACAGCAAAGTGTGTCACCTGCTGGTCATCAGCTCCTGGGTGACTGGGTTCTTAGTCATCTTTCCCCCTTTGATGTTGGGACTCAAATTGGATTTCTGTGCTTCCAAATTGATAGACCACTTCCTATGTGATACTTCTCCTGTCCTCCAGCTGTCCTGTACAGACACACGCTTTATAGAATGGATGGCTTTTGCCTTAGCTGTGATGACCCTCATCATCACCTTGATCTTAGTGATCCTCTCCTACACACTCATCATCAAAACCATCCTAAAATTCCCTACAGCTCAACAACGGAGAAAGGCCTTTTCCACCTGCTCCTCACACATGGTTGTTGTCTCCATCACTTATGGCAGCTGTATCTTCATGTACATGAAAACATCAGCCAAGGAGAGGGTGACTTTAAACAAAGGTGTGGCTGTGCTCAACACTTCTGTGACCCCTTTGCTAAACCCATTCATTTACACCCTAAGGAACCAGCAGGTGAAGGATGCTTTCAAACAGATCCTTCACAGATTGTGTTCTTCTCAAAACAAGGAGTTAATATTTAGGCATAAATAGTATGCTACTAGAACATGAATGAAAGAAGAGGAATGTAATTTTCAAGTATGTCAGTTAGGAACTATGCTTCAAGGTTCGTGTTCTCCGTTACTCTGTCTTTCCATGCCCTCTTAAAGTCCATCCTCCTCCTTTATGAACATTCCCCTGATACCTGCTACAACCATTTGAAATTAAATCAAACATCTACAGGTGATTTTTCAGCCATTATGGATAGTGTTATCTCTTCTGGAATTTGGTAACAAAGGAATCCCCCACTTTGTATTTTATTTCTCTATTTTCTTGCTCCTCATAAAAATTTGAGGTATCCCATCCTTCAGCTGCTTCAGGATGTTGATTTGATGTAGCAGCCTGTCAGTTGGATTTTTCTGAAAACGACTATAAGAAAGTGTACAGGAATCTCAGCAGTTAAGAGTATTTGTTGCTCTTGTAAAGGACCTGGGTTTGGCACCCTGCACCCACATGCTGACTCACGTTAAAAATTTCTTCTTCTGTACTTTGTAGTCATGACATGCACATGGAATACTGACATCCATGCAGGCAAAACACTGACATACATTACATAAAATAAATATTTTATTCAAAACCACTATGGGACCACCAACAGTGAGACCAGGATTTATTCCTACTGCTTGTACCGGCTTTTTAGAACCCATTCTCTTTGCAGGGATACTTTCCTCAGCCTAGATATAGTGAGGAGGGCCTTGGTCCTGCCTCAAAGCAATGTGCTAAACTTTGTTGGCTTCTCACGTAAAGTCTTACCCTTTCTGAGAAGCAGACAGAGGGAATGGGAGGAAGGGTGGTAATAGGGACTGAGATTGGAATGTAAAATGAGAAAAGATAGTTTTTTAAAAAATAACTTTAAAAAGAGAGAGGGAAAAAATCTAAAAATTAAAATAATTTAAAAAATAAAACTATATATAGAATTAAGTCATAATGATGACAAAATTTGATACATTGATAAATCTTTATTACGAATTACTAACAATGCAGTGCCTACTTTTTAAATATGAGTCTACAAGGACTCAAGCCTACATGAAGAACTGTGGACAACTGAAAAACTTGAGAACAGGAAAAATGATCTTCCCTGGAGTTGTCCAGTGTCAACTGGTTAACCTTGAAAACAAACATACAAATAACATCATATGGACTGAGCGGGATATATTTTGGAATATGTATGCATATACTCATAACTATATGCATATAATAAAAATTAATATAAGAAGAGGGCATGAATTTGTAAAGAGTGGAATATGGGAGAATCTGAAGGGATGAAAGGTAAGGGAGAAAGATTGTAGTTTTATCACAAAAGAAAAAAAATAGAACTCCCAAAGTGAATGTGTTGTATGAATTTCAACCTAGAAATATTAATTAAACCACATCTATTTGGAGAGAAAGTACCTTTGACCTCAAGCTTTTAGGAAAAACACATCCTTTTAATTAAAACCGGACTTTGAAGATACAGTAAAGTGAATGTAAATATAAAGAATAAATTACACAAAAGTGTTTAAAAAAACCTAATTACAAATAATAAATTGTGAAAGTTTGTTTAAATTTATAAATCAACAAAATAGGGATTTCCTTAAAAAGCTTTTACTGCAAATTGTTCAATATAGAGAATTTGGAACAGAAATTTAACATATCTTTTATTTATTTTCATTTGTTATTACAATCTTTTCTCGTTTTACATACCTAGCACAGTTACCACTCCTTCCTCTTCTCCCACTCGACTCATCCCCCCCCCCACCATCCACTCCTCAGAGAACATAAGATTTCCCACGGTGAGTTAACAAAATCTGACATATCACTTTGAGGCAGGAACAAGACCCTCCCCATTATATCTAGGCTGAGCAAAATGTACCTTCAAAAAATGGACTCTAAAAAGGCAGTTCAAGCAGTAGGGATAAATCCTGGTCCCACTGCCAGTGGCCCCACAGAATTCCCAAGCCACACAATTGCCACCCACATTCCGAGGGCCTAGTTTGGTCCTATGCAGATTCCCTGCTTTCAGTCGAAGTCAGTGAGCTCCCACGAGCTCAGGTCAGCTGTTCCTGTGGGTATACCTATCACAGTCTTGACCCCTTTGTTCATATTATCTCTTCTCCTTCTCTTTGACTGATCTCTGGAAGCTCAGACCAGTGCTTAGCTGTAGATCTCTGCATCTTCTTCCATCAGTTCTATGATGACAATTATGGTAGTCATCAATCTATAGTGCAAGGCCCATGCAGGTAGCCTCTCTACTATTTATTAGAGTCTTAGCTGTGGTCATCCTTGTTGATTCCTGGGAATTTATTGGTGCCAAGTCATGCTAGGCTGATAATGGCTCCCTCTTTCAAGTTATCTCCTTCCTGGCTCTAGCTCTCTGTCCTTTCCCTATCTCAACCATCCTGTTCCCTCACTTTCTACTCCTCCCTCCCCTCCTACTCTCCCCCTCCCCTTCTGCTCTCCCTTCTCCCTCACACCACCTCCCAATTTTCTCAGGAGATCTTGTCTATGTCCCCTTCCAAGGGGATCCATGTACTTCTCTCTCAGGGTTCTCCTTGTAGCTTCTCCAGAGTCATGGACTATAGGCTGGTTATCCTTTAATTTACATCTAATACCCACTTATGAGTGAGTACATACCGTGTCTTTCTGGGTGTGGGTTACCTCACTCGGGATATTTTTTTCTACTTCCATCCACTTGAATGCAAGTTTCAAAATGTCATTTTTTTTTACCACTGAGTAGTACTCCATTGTGTAAATGTAACATATTTTCTTGATCAATTCTTTAATTGAGGAGCATCTAGGTTGTTTCCATGTTCTGGCTATTATGAATAATTGTTAATATAAACATGGTTGAATAAAATGTCCTTGTGGTATGAGTGTCCATCCTGTGGATATATACCAAAGCATTGAAGTAGGTTGATTTCCATTTTTTTCTGAGAAACCATCGTACTGATTTCTAAAGTGGCTGGATGCATTTTCAATCCCATTTGCAAGGGAGGAGCATCCCCCTTACTCTGCATCCTCTCCAGCATAAGCTATCATTGGTGTTTTTGATCTTAGTAATTTTGATTGGTGTAAGATGGTACCTCAGAGTCATTTTGATTTGTATTTCCCTGATGGCTAAGGATGATGAGCATTTCCTTGAGTGTCTTTTGGACATTTGGGATTCTTCTATGTGAATTATGTTTAAATCTGTACCCACTTTTTAATTGGATTAGTTGATATTTGTTATCTAGTTTCTTGAGTTCTTTATATATTTTAGAGATCAATCCCCTCTCCAAAGTGAGATTGGTGAGGATCTTGTCCCATTCTGTAGCTTTTGTCTTATTGATTGTGTCCTTTGCCTTACAGAAGCTTCTCAGCAGAAGGTCCCATTTATCAATTGTTGCTCTCAGTGTCTGTGCTACTGGTCTTATATTTAGGAAGTAGACTCCTGTGTCCATGCATTCATTTAAGACTATTTTCAACTTTCACTTCAGTGTGGATCGGTGTGGCTAGATTTATTTTGAGGTCACTATTCTTCTTGGACTTGAGATTCGTCTATGGATCTGTTTGCATTCCACTACATATTGACATTCAGTTATATCAGCATAGTTTGTTGAAGATGGTTTCTTTTCCTATTGTATAGTTTTAGCTTCTTTGTCAGAAATCAGGTGTTCATAGGTATGTGGATTGATATCAGAGTCTTCGATTCCATTCCATTTGTCCTCCTGTCTGTTTTTATGCCAATACCATGTTGTTTTCATTACTAAACCTCTATGGTAGTGCTAGAAGTCAGGAATGATGATGGCTCCAGAAGTTTATTTCATTTACGGGATTGTGCTATAGGAAATGCTTCAGCCAGCAGCCTTTAAGTTACCAGCCCACTTAGGCATAGGCTCTTATACTACAAATGCAGATGTAACGTGTGTGTGTCTCTCACTCTCTTCTGGCTGCTGGATTCAGTTCCTGTTCACCATTCATGCTGAGTACTGTGATCTGTGGGTCTACCCCAAAATAAATAACTCTTTATTATACTCATTTCTGAGCTAGTGTGGGATTTCTTTTTAAAGTCCGTCTTCATCTGACACCCACGTGAGTACAACCTTCACACCTACAGGGTGGACCGTACTGAAATGCCCAAAAAGTCTGCAGCCCAAAAGGTCTTCTACCCTGTCTGCCTTCTAAGTGTTTTTTTTTCAAAACCTCACCACAGCAGAACTAATGGGGTGACACAGAAAATTCCTAGGCTCTCACACACTTCTCCCCCCAAAACCAACTACCACGTTCCCTGCTGTGCGGTAGCTTACCCAGCTTCTGGTTTGTGTTCCCTGCTTATGAGCTTTTTGCTGCCTGTATGGAATTGACTTAATTGCTTTTAATTTGTAAAGTAAAGCATATTTGTCAGTATTTAAATAGCCACCAAGGCAGGAAACCAAATCAGTGTGCAAGACCAGCATCCCAGAAACTCATATTTATTGGAAGGATGTTATAAAGTACTATATACAAAGGTCACTAGTCATTCAGGCTGTACAAGAACACAAAGCAACTAGCAAAGCTTTAGAGGTACCAATAGTCTTACCTTTAAAATGGTTAACAGAAGAAAAATATGAGCTAAACAATAGCCTTTAAGAGAAGATAAACTGCAGGCTTTAGAACAGCTAGTATAGCAACAAGTAAATGCTCACTATATTGAAAAATCAACCAGCTTTTGGAATTCTCTTGTATTTGTTGTTAAAAAAAGAAATCTGCTAAATGGAAAATGGTGACAGATCTAAGAGCTGTCAACAAGGTAATTCAACCTATGGGTCATCTACAATTTGGAATTCCTTTGCCTTCTCTATTACCAAATGGATGGCCTCTTATAGTTATTGATTTAAATAATTGTTTTTTCACTATACCTTTACAAGAAAATGATAGAGAAAAATTGCCTTCACAGTGCCTACTTATAATAATTCTCAGCATATGAAGAGATACCAATGGACTATCCTCCCACAGGGGATGCTCAGTAGCCTTACCCTATAGCAACACTGACGAATATCTTCCATATCACCATAGAACCTTCATCTGGTGATGGATGGAGATAGAGACAGAGACCCACACTTGAGCACTGGACTGAGCTCCCAAGGTCCCAATGAGGAGCAGATGGAGGGAGAACACGAGCAAGGATGTCACGACCACGGGGGGTGCACCCACCCACTGAGACAGTGGGNCTGATGAGAAGCCAAGGTCAATGGCACAGGGTTTTGATCCTACTTCATGTTCCGGCTTGGTGAGAGCCTAGCCAGTTTGGACGTTCACCTTCCTAGACATGGACGGAGGGGGGAGAAAACCTTGGACTTTCCACAGGGCAGGGAACCCTGACTGCACTTTGGACTGGAGAGGGAGGGAGAGAGGAGTGGGGAGAGGGGGAGAGGAGTGGGGGGAGGGGAGAATGGTGGGAGGAGGGGGAGGGAAATGGGAGGCTGGGAGGAGGCGGAAACTTTTTTTTCCTTTTCTTAATTAAAAAAAAGAAAAAAGAAAAATTCCAGGAGGCACATGTAGATAGGATGAATCTAAATCTTAATTCATTCTAGTCATATTGCCTTTCAGAATTTGCCCTACAGGAATTTTAATGCAAAGGGAAGATATTATCTTCAAATGGATCTTGCCTGGACTGTTGCATAAACTGGACACAGAGAACCCTCAGAGAGAGGACTGCTGAACTTGCCTAAAGGTGAGATGATTCTTTGGGGTTCCTGATTCATGAAAGAGTCTGCAAGACATTCTGCAGGACACAGCAGATAGTGACTGAAGTACCTTTGAAATTTCCTGCTTCATGGAAATGTCTTCTGGAAACTATGGGTCTGTAGGCTGAAGATGGATGCCCCAACGGTACAGAGGAACTTTGGGTGACAGTCCAGGCAGCAAGATGTCTCTGTCATTTCTAGAGTTTGGAAGTTGCTTATTTCTTGTTTACTTAGGTAATATTATATCCCTTTGGAGTCTTTGATGGAGTTGAAGAATAAATAGATAGCTATAGTTTTCCATTGTTATGATAAAAGATAAAATAGATATAAATATTGTAACTGTAATCCTTGCTTGATAATTGTTTTGTTATATGTAATTTTACCATGTTAAAGTGAAAACCTTTTTTGTTTAAACAGAAAAAAGGGAAATGATGGAGGAGGATTATCTGTCTATGTGTTACTCTCATTGGTTAATAAAGAAACTGCCTTGGCTTTTGATAGGACAACAGCTTAGATAGGTGGAATAGACAGAACAAAATGCTGGGAGAAAGAAGGCAGTGAGGTCAGATGCAGTGGAGCCTGCCTCCAGGTCAGACATGCTGAATCTTTCCCAGTAAGCCACCACTTCATGGTGCTACACAGATGATTAGAAATGGGTTAAGCAAGATGTGAGAATTAACCATTAAGAGGCTGGAACTAATGGGCCAGGCAGTGTTTAAAAGAATACAGTTTCCGTGTTATTATTTCTGGAGCTAAGTTAGCCATGCGGGAGCAGGGCAGGATGAAAAACATGGTAAATCAGAATGGTTCTTTTATGATTGTAAATAGATAGACTAATGCTGAGAGAACTTGTGTGTTTTGGTCAAGTTTATTGGACAATAGAAAATATGATAACTTGATTTTAACAACAAACAATAAAAATGTCCTTATCTCTGCTTTACTTGTGTTGTGTTTTTTAATAATATGAAACACAAATAATTTTAATGACTTTTTAAAATAATAACATCTTACTTGTTCATCTCTATATAAATGTTGTATTATTAAGGAAGATAATAAGGTCATGTTGTATTTTGATATATATTATAAGATCACTCATTAAAAGCAAGAAATTTTTAATGGTGTTGCTTTTGAAAAATTTAGACAAGCATGGAGAAAAGATGCATTCTTAGGTCTGTGTCTTCTGTATGCCTCCCTGACCAGTGTTTATTACCATCATGTCAATTTGTAGAGGATTCAGAATCTAGAAAACATAACACATTAGCAGACGTTCACATTGAGAATCAATAGGGCACAGAAAGTCTGAGAGAATCAGGGGGTGGCTGTACTATAACTCACAATTGTGACAGCATACACACACCCTGTGCAAAATCAAGCCAGACCAATATCAGCAGAAAGAGGGGAGGTGAGCAGGTAGTCTTGCCCCTAGCAGAGGAACTCATGGCAATTAATAACTTCTGAGATAAGAAGCTTTCTCTAATAAGATTACCCTTGCTAATTTATCCATATTCCAGTTCTCTAATAAGATTACCCTTGCTAATTTATCCATATTCCAGTAGAAGACCACACATCCAAGAATATATGGGGCTGCACAAATTAGGTCTGATGATAAAAAAGGTGAGAGACACAGTTTGGTGGACAGGGAATGGGGGGTGACTCTGGGAAGAATTGAAGGACAAGGTGACCATGGCATAGATATATTGTATGAAATTCTAAAAAAAAATAGTAAAAATTAGTATTCTCTATTCATTCTTCTACAGCTGTTCCATAAAATAATCATAATACCAAGGAAAAAGCTCCTTCATATGTTTTATTTTCTATATTTTCTATTCTGTGTCACTAGACACTGTCCCCAAAGGCTCCTTATCCAGTTTTAGTACAATGCCTGTCGTAGTTGATATTCCTCTGTGCTTTATGTACATTCCACTTCCAGCAATTATGAGTCTCTGAATTAGTCCCTTGGGCTGGTTACACAGACAGCAGATAAAACATTTAGTAATGGATGCTATCTTCTCATTTTAATAGTTTTCAAACATATAATAATTTTCTACTTTATGTTTGCTGCTCTTTCCTCTTTGAAGTCAGTTTGATATGTTCCCTTTTGATAAAATGGGAGAATTAAGACAGAACTTTTACAATATAATATAGAAGTTAGTTCAGAAAAGGGATAAAGAAATATTTATAAAATTCTGATTTCCTTGGACTAAAGCAATAGTATTCACTGACATCTTCAATGTTACAGCCATTACCAGTGTCTGAAATTCTGTGAGAACCAGAGGCAAGGTAAATATAAAGACAGGATAGGAATTCTCAGTTTCCAACTCTGATGTTACTTAACTGCTTGAGTCTTCAAATGTTTCTTGTTGTAACAATTTATTCATTTTCTATTGATTTAAAATGAGAAAATACATGTGTCTTGTTTTAATTAGTCTATGTAGTACAGTGTTTCAGGGAATGTTTTTACTAGAGGTAGTCAGAGATTGTGTTAATATATGCTGATTGTAGGAATTAATATGTGTTGAACAAATTTTCTGAAACTTCTTACTGTATTAAATTAAGTGAGATTCAACATGGAAGTCTTTATTCACTACTTAAATAGTACTTGTAATAATTCACAAGTACTTTGCCAATCTAAATGTGTCTATCATCCTGTGGAACTCAGTGTTATTCTTTGTACTGAACACCCACTGCTCTTTGCAGTGTTCTAAATAAGCCTGTTTTTAAAGGCAAATAAATTACAATATTATAATTCTACTAAATTTTAATGAATTCATCTGAGAAACCATTGCTTCACTGAGGTTAATAATCAAATAGGAACCCTATGTTGTGAATTAGCCCCAAAAACTCTAAAAGAAGCTAAGGTTTTTTAAATTAGAGACAAAACAGATATGATCCACATCTTGACTTAGGTAATTATTCTTTTGTGCAATGTGTTAACCTGGACTCTAAATAAATCTCTAAATTCATGAACTTGAAAGAAAGCTTGTGATATGATCACTAAAGTATACTTTTCTGGATATGTATTATACAGTATAATTGAAAAATAGGAACGTAAGTAAATACAAAACAACGGAAAAGTATATTAGTATTACTAAATGAAACATTATGCAGGCGATAACATAGCATTATTTAACATAAAGCATACGTTTAAGAAATAAAATAGATTCTTCAAAGTCTGTTCATCAGTTTCCCAAAGAATACGACAACTGAGCATGGCACTTCCTTCAATACAGAATCTGTTTCCCTGAGCATCAGCCTGGATTAGCTGGAGGACTGATTCCTGCAAGTGCATACTTGGTGTCAGGGATTGAAAGGTGAAAAGATATGAGGCTTTCCCCAGAATAAACATCCTAAAAGTGTTTTATGGCCATCATACATAACAAAATTTTAGTGATAAGTTATTTTTTATATCCATGGCAAAAATGTATCTCATATATTGTAGATATAGTATAATAGTAATTTTCATTAAATGCAGGAAAGGAAATGAGAGATAAATTACCTAAGCCAAGCCCTCTCAAGAGAAAATTAAGGATCTGAATGCATATATAAAGGCTCAAATGAAGAGTTAAATGCTTTAAGACCCTGTACAAGAGCATCCTCGCAACAGTTGAAGGTTTCAGGAATCATATGCACATTTATTAATATTGAAGTTAAATTATCTGAAAGGACTATAACTACCTACAATCCTCATTAGACTTATTATATGTTTTCATAAATATTTTTACATAAAAGAATATTTTGCTACTTCTGGTTCTGGACAGTGTGTCTCCTGCTGCCACATTCTTTAGTATTGTTTTTCTGGGTTTTAAAGACTGTCTTTAGAAATGATCCTTTTTGTCATGCCTCTCATAAGCCCTCTGTTGCCCACTCATGTTTCCAAACAGATCTTCCCAGGTCAGTTCATAGCTTCACTCAACAAAAAACAATAATGAACTGTGGCATTTTTGTTTAGAAAATATTAAAATTAACAAGAAATTTAAGAAAATAGATACATGATAAACCTGAAACAAGGTTAAAATAGTTTGATATCTCTTCAGTAAGAAATTATTCTCTATCTGATAATAAGATTATTGTGACTATAAAATGTTATAAAAAACTCATACTATTAATCAATAACAAACTGATGAAGTAAATGATGCTGCAAACCAAGAGAAAAACAAATTTAAGAAATGATTTGCAGAGTTGTGAAGAGAACTTAGAAATAGTGTTTTATTATTTATACATATGTATATGTAATCACACACATATAATTTTAACCAGTATTATTACATGTTCTTTCATTTACATTTGCTAAACTGAAAGAGTTTGAAACAAGTATGTAACATATCTGATGAAGAACATAATCATGGAAATACATCATGTAAAACAGAAAGGCTCCTACTTCAACTCCATGCTATCATCCAACATAGAATAGAGAGCTATGGCTAATGGCAGCAGGTGATTAAGCAACATATATAATGAAAATTAACTGAGCTACAGTTTCATTTAAGTTAAATAAATTATACTGAACACTAAACTCTTTAAATTAATTGGCAGTATGATGTTATCCCAGCTTTCAAGAACACTGAATACCAGAAGACTTGGCAGGCAACAGTGGTACAGTTTAAATATGGTGAGCTCATGGAATTGGCATAATCTGGCAGAATTTATGCAACAGGTATTATTTATGCCATGGAAAATTTTTAAAGTGATTTAGAATCAATATAAAGTTTTATGAGCAATGCCTGCTGTGAGTGTGTGTGCCTACTCAGTTGGTAGTCACTTTCAGAAACATGTTGCTAAGGAACATCAGGACTGGTCCTGGGTGGCAATGGAACTACCTTACATACAGTTAACAAGCCACAATGAAGATGAGAGAAGTGTGTGGTTGAGGCAGAGGCTCTGGTGGCAGTGGTGGTTGTGGGGATGACATTAAGCACCACAATCAGCACAAAGGGAGAAGTCAACCCCATATAGACAAGGTAAAAGGATCATATGCCTTAATTTAAATAGTGCCATAGAATTGATAGTGTCTGCTTGTCTTTGTTGTTGTTGTTAAGTAGCTCACTTGGCACTGGATGTGTTTACGATTGTCTAGAACAGTCATTGACAGAGACCACCATCCTAGTCCCGATGTTCCACCTCCCAGTTGATAAGAACTCTTTTCTCACTGCACATGACCAGATGACTTCTATTTCATTTTAAGCATTTTCCTAAAGTTTCACATTTACTAAATTATCTACTAATCTGAATTAACCTAGGAGTCAACTTATTTGCTGAAATTGTATTATATTTATAGATTAGATACTGACCATGGGATAGTAAGTAATTACCAGAACAAGGAAATGGATTGCATCCCAAACTAGAGAGATTTCTTCTTTCTGTGTCCATGGCATTAACCACAAAACTTATTTTTACTGAAACTTTAAGCTTAGTTTTTAAATAGAAGTAAATAAAGCTATTAAGGAACAGAACTGAATACAGGTACAGGTAATAGTAAGAACATTTATTTTAAATAGAAAAAATAAAGTATGCAGGTGAAAGCTTTCAGAATATCAGTAGGCCAGCTGAAACACTGAGGACTTATGGGACTCATATGCACTATGCCTGAGAGCTAAACCTTGCTGTTTGTTTCCTTTCGTATCTCATTGAAACTTATCAACTTTATGTTCTCAAGATAGTGTAAGAAAAATGGCCTTATCCCATCCAACATCTGAAAAGGTTGATGTAGGAATTCGAATAGGGATGTTTAAAACATTGATGTCTGACTAAGGAAAAAAAATATCATTCTTAAAAATAAAATGTTTTTTGTATTTTTTAAATTCTTAATACAATTAAACTTTTATGTGAAGGGAAATTTGCAAAGATGTTGGAACAATGACACAAAGGCCATGATATTTTGGGTGCATCTCTAAAGATAAGAGTTATCTCGTCTCAGGAGTCTACCAACACACCCCTGTCTTGACATTTTAGCCTGTGTAACACCTATCAATTTGGTTTTCTTTGTTTTATTTTGTTTATCATTTATTTTTCATTTATATTTATTCTACACATTAGTAGAATTACATGATGTTTCTGCATAAATACACCAGAATTCATCATATCCAAATATCTTTCCTCTATATTTCTTCCCAGCCAAACCCCATACCCATTAAATTTTCTAGTAACAATTTGTTCTTTGTGGTGAGCATTTTAAATTTTACAAATATGCTTAAAATATAGAGTTTTTGTCTTTATGTGTTTGTCTTATTTTGCTCAATATAATTTATGGCATTCCAGATACTTTGATGTCAATTATAGGATTTCATTCTTCTTAGATTGAAAAAATCATTTTTCTAATACATTATTTGTTGATATGCCACAAAACTGATTCCATTTCTAAGGCATTAGAACAGTGCTGCAGTAAACATGGAAGTGTTAGCATTTCTTTTGTATTTGAATATATGTTACCTTGTGTATATACCCAGGGGTGAGACCATAGGATCAGACAGTACTTCCATAGTAAACTTTGGAAGGCTGCTCTATTATCCTCCATACTGGTAATACTAATTTACATGTCCAGCAACACTTCCTGTTATTTTTTCTCTCTACAGACTTTCGGAATATTTTTCCACAATAGACGCTATACTTGTGTTGATAATATTATCTCATGTTATTTTTACCAATTAATTTCCTTTTAAAATCTAATTCCAATAAAATGTTTTTTTTCTACAAAATGGAAGGAATTAATAGAACATTGTTACTACAGTGTAGCTTCCAATGCTTCTGAATGTAAAGAAAGTGTATTTTTACAAAATCTAGATCTACACAGTAGTTATTGTGTAGTTCAAGTTGGTTATCTGCTTTTTTTTTTCCTTACTAGGTCTAACTAAAAATTTTTAAACGTGAGTGTAGAATGAGAAACCATACGGAAACCACAGAGTTTATTCTTCTGGGGTTATCAGATGACCCTAAGATCCAGGTTGTGATCTTCATCTTTCTCTTCATCACCTACACACTTAGCATCACAGGGAACTTGACCATCATCACGCTCACCCTGGTGGATTCCCAGCTCCAGACACCCATGTATTTCCTTCTCAGGAATTTCTCTATATTGGAAGTGTCCTTCACAACCGCCACTATACCCAAGTTCTTGGGCATCATAATCTCAGGGGATAAAACCATTTCCTTCAACAACTGCATGGCTCAGTTATTTTTTGTCATTCTCTTTGGAGTCACCGAATTTTACCTTCTGGCTGCCATGTCCTATGATCGTTACGTTGCCATCTGCAAGCCTCTGCATTACCTGACCATCATGAGTCAGAAAGTCTGCACAATGCTTGTCTTTGTCTGCTGGCTGGTCTCTTTCCTAATCATCTTTCCCGCACTCATGTTGGTCATACAACTTGATTACTGTGGATCCAATATCATTGATCACTATATCTGTGATTATTTCCCTCTGCTACAACTTTCCTGATCAGATACAAAATTCCTGGAGAAGATAGGATTTTAATGTGCTGTATTTACCCTAATGTTCACATTAACATTAATATTTCTGTCCTACACATATATCATCAGAACCATTGTGAAGATTCCTTCTTCTAGTCAGAGGACCAAGGCCTTTTCCACATGTTCTTCCCACATGATTGTCATCTCCATCTCTTATGGAAGCTGCATTTTTATGTACATTAAGCCCTCGGCATCAGATAGAGCATCTTTGACCAAGGGAGTTGCTGTGTTAAATACCTCAGTAGCCCCCATGCTAAACCCCTTCATTTATAGCCTGAGAAATCAGCAAGTCAAGCAAGCCTTTATGAGGATGGCAAAGAAGATGGTGTTTTTCACAAGTACATGAAATGATGTGGTATATTGAAGGTCAATTCATAAATGCTAGTGATCTAGTAATATTTCCATGACACTCCCCACTTCCTTGTTTATTTTTCAATTTTGTTAACAGTTTTCTAGCCTATCTGGTGTGGGACAATTGTCTATATTCTGTCAATTATTTTTTAAATAAACATTGA
Organism: Alexandromys fortis; assembly: GCF_014885135.2. NCBI lineage: Eukaryota > Metazoa > Chordata > Mammalia > Rodentia > Cricetidae > Alexandromys > Alexandromys fortis. The sequence goes on from NW_026068165.1 coordinate 92,769, forward strand.
TTGGCCAGTATCCAGGCAGGAAGTGTAGGCAGGAAACCCAGACAAAAAATGGCCCCCCGCATGGACAACTGCATCCACATAAAGCCTGACAGAGCTTTGGAAGTAATTCTACAGAAAAAGAAATGGAGTTAAGCATGGCTTATTGATAGCAGCATATTCTCAGATGGGCTGTGCTCACTAAAGGCAAGTGCTCTCATTTAAGAGAAGCTCTTGGCTCGGCTTTAGCTGTTAAACCTTGCAACTCGTTAAATAGGTCCTTCCACGAAACACTTAATTGGTGTTGATGAAAATCTGACCACATGCTTTTTGATTTTCAGCTGTAGCAGGAAAAAAGCTGCACCATTTTAAAATGCTGGCTTTCTGGGTCGTCATGCCAGGGCAAACTCTAACTCTTTCAGGTAGGCGGTCCAACTAAGGAGCATTTGAGTGTGGTTTGTGTGAAAACTGCTATAGCTTGCTTGCTGGCAGGGACCAGGAAATGCCATAGAGTTGTGGCAATAAACATGGCTCTGTCTGGTACCCCTGCCATGAGCCTGGAATCTCAGAAGGCCAAGGAGTGGGCTGGATCTAGCCGTCAAAGCCACAACTTTAATCCTCTCCATATTACTTAGCAAATTCAAGACTCATTGGTCAGAGAAAGAGATATATGCAGTAAAGAGAGATTCAATGATGAAGAAAACCTCTGAGGGGTTTACACTGTGTTAAAAATATATGCAAGCTTGGGAGAGTAAAGAACAAGGTTAAAGTCCTTAAAATAAAAAAGAAAGAGAGTAGTTGGGTTTGGTGGTATACACCTTTAATCCCAACACTTGAGATACAGTGGCATACAGACCTCTGTGAGTTCAAGGTGTAGTGGCATATGCCTTTAATCCAAACAAAAAGGGAGACAGAGACAGATGGACTTCTACAAATTCAAGGTTGGTGGCACATACCTTTAATCCCAACACTTGGGAGACAAAGGCAGCCAGACCTCTCTGAATTCAAGGTGGGGTGGCACACACATTTAATCCCAGCACTTGGGAGGCAGAGGCAAGTGGATCTCTGTGAGTTCAAGGACAGCCTGGTCTACAGAGGGAGTTCCAGGACAAAAATACACAGAAACCCTGTCTCAAAAAGCCAAAAAGTAAAATTCAAAGAAATAGATGTTAAAAGAAAGCCACATAAAGATGAAAAATTCACAGAGAATCTTCATACTGTATGTTATAATGATCTCTTTGAATTGTTTGAATGCTGAAGAAGGAGCAACAGCTGCTAAAAGATATTTGTTTATAAATGCTGCTAAATTAATTCAATATAGGTATTTTTAAAATACCTTGATTTCAAAATTGAAGACAAAAGGTATGTTACTTTGGAGAAGAGATTTTACTTTTATTTCCACAGGAAATGAAAGGCTGTGGATTCATTCTGAGTTAAGAAAAATCAGGTTTGATCAAGGAAGACCATCTGAGAAATCTCTGGTAGGAACAGATGGTATGGATATCTGAGTTCTACATCCAGAACAGATTCAACACTGCTGCCTGAGATGATCAAAACTTACAGGATATTCCAGTCAAGACTTGATCATAATTCTAAATTTTCTTTAGGTCCCCATAAAATTATCAGCGCCCCCAACCAGCAGGAAGTAGCCTGAAAAATTACTACCACATTCCCCCCAAAAATGGACTATGGATGTTCTTGATTTTTTTTAAAAAAAAGAGGGGGAAGTGGTGTGGGACAATTGTCTATATTCTGTCAATTATGTTTTAAATAAATGCTGATTGGCAATTAGCCAGGCAGGAAGTATAGGAGGGACAACCAGACAGGAAGTAGAGGTGGGTCAATGAAAACAGGAGAATTCTGGGAAGAAAGAAGCTCATTGATCCCCAATCCTGTCCCAACCACAGAAGAAGGAAGATGTGATTGTCCCACTGAAAAAGATACCGAACCATGTGGCTAACATAGATAAGAATAATGGATTAGTATAAGTTATAAGAGTTAATGAGAAGCCTGAGCTAATGGGCCAATCAGTTTATCATTAATATAGACCTCTGTGTGATTTCTTTGATGAAAAATGGCTGTGGGACCTGATGGGAAGACAGAAACCAGGAAGTACAAAAACCTCAGATAACACCTATCTTGCTATTGTATGTCTTTTCCTACTATTATCTTCTTATATCTTTCTGATACAAGATTCTTCTGATACTTTATAATTCATCATTCATTTATTTATGCCCTGGTAATGCATAAGCATGTATGGGCTGCCTGTTTATGATGGTTCTCCAGTTGTTCCTATCCTAAGCAGTCCTAAATGCTTGTTTTATTGTCATGCACAAGGTTCCACAACCTTCCTTCATGCCATCTATCCAGCACCTTTTTGGGTTTTCCTCTTTGCCTTATCCTGTGCACTCCTAGAAGCAGTGCTACCTTTGGGTATCTGCCATCATTCATTCTTTTATTATTAATTTTTATTGAGCTCTACATTTTTCTCTGTCCCCTCCCTGTCTCTCCACTCCCCTTCATCCCTCTTCCAAGGTCCCCATGTTCCTAATTCACTCAGGAGATCTTGTCTTTTTCTATTTACCATGTAGATTGGATCAATGTAAGTCATCCTTAGGGTCCTCATTGTTGTCTAGGTTCTCTGGGATTGTGATTTGTGGGCTGGTTTTCTTTGCTTTGTGTTCTAAAACTACTTATGATTGAGTACATGTGAGAATTCTTTTTCTGGGTCTTGGTTACCTCACTCAAAATGATGTTTTTAGCTCCATCCATTTGCCTGCAAAATTCAAGATGGCATTATTTTTTTTCTGTTGTGTAGTACTACATTGTGTAAATGTACCACATTTTCTTATCCATTCTTCAGTCGAGGAGTTTTTAGGTTGTTTCCTGGTTCTGGCTATGACAAATAATGCTGCTATGAACATAGTTGAGCATGTGTCTTTGTGGCATGATTGAGCATCCATTGGATATAAACCCAAAAGTAGTATTACTGGGTCTTGAGGAAAGTTGTTTCCTATTTTCTGAGAAATATCACACTGACATCCAAAGGGGCTGTACCAGCTTGCACTCCCACCAGAAATGCAGAAGTGTTCCCTTTACCCCACAACCTCTCCAGCATAAGTTATCATCAATGTTTTTAATCTTGACCATTCTTACAGATGTAAGATAAAATCTCAGAGTTGTTTTGAATTTCATTGCTCTGATGACTAAGGATGTTGAACATTTCTTTAAGTGTCTTTTAGCCATTTTAGATTCCTCTGTTGAGAGTTCTCTGTTTAGGTCTGTACTCCATTTTTATTGGATTATTTGTTCTTTTGGTGACCAATTTCTTGAGTTCTTTTTATATTTTGAAGATCAGACCTCTGTCTGATGTGGGATTAATGATGATCTTTTCACATTCTGTTGGCTGCTGTTTTGTCTTATCCTTTTGCTTTACAGAATCTTTTCACCTTTAGAAGTTCCCGTTTATTAATTTTTCCTCTCAGTGTCTTGCTATTGGGGTTATTCTTAGGAAGTGGTTTCTGTGCTAATGCATTCTATTGTACCTTTCACTTTCTCTTCTATGAGGCTCAGTGTGGCTGCCTTTGGATATTGAGATCTTTGATCCATTTGGACTTGAGTTTTGTACATGGTGATAGATATAGATCCATTTTCATTCTTCTACATGTGAATATCCAGTTATACCAGCACCATTTGTTAAATATTCTTTCCTTTTTACATTTGATATTTTTTTGCTTCTTTGTCAAAATCAGGTGTTCAAAGGTGTATGGATTAATATCCTGGTCTTTGATTTGGTTCCATTGGTCCTCTTATCTGTTTTTATGCCAATATCAGGTTGTTTTTAGTACTGAAGCTCTGTAGTAGAGTTTGAAGTCAGAGATTGTGATGCCTCCAAAAGTTCTTTTATTGTACAGGATTGTTTTGGCTATCCTGGGTTTTTTGCTTTTCCATATGAAGTAGAGTACTGTTCTTTTGAGGTTTGTGAAGAATTTTGCTGAGATTTTGATGGGCATGCATTGAATCTGTAGATTGTTTTTGGTAAGATTGCCATTTTTACTATGTTTATTATATCTACCCAGGAGCATGGGAGATATTTCCACTTTCTGGTTTCTTCTTTAATTTCATCATTCATTCTTCTAATATGGCCTGAGTATCTAAAGCACCATTGCAGTATGCTGTAGCTTACTTCCTTCTGTTAATGGAGATGTTTCTTAATGTCATTGTTACACTGCCTCTCATCTTGTGAAGCCTGGAATCCTCCATACAAATGCCATCTCAAACTACATTTAGTTCCTGGTCTAAGGAGTGTCTCATTGTCTAGGTTTTGGAGTTTTAAGAAGGCAACTCAAGACAAGTGTTTCATATACTTGTAATTTTGTTGTAATTCTGTTGTCATTATGTCTCTCTTTATTTTTAATTGATTTTATTGAGCTATACATTTTTCTCTGCTCCCCTCCCCTTCAACTCTCTCTCATGGTTTCCATGCTCCCAATTTACTCAGAAGATGTTGTCTTTTTCAACTCCCCATGTAGTTTAGATCTTGCTGACCAAACCTTTCCTGTTGCCTGGAATGCACCCCTTGCTATCCCTATCTGTCTCTTGAGTCTGAAATTGTTTCCTCCTTTGAACTGAGGTTCCCTCCCTGTTAGACAAAGTTGACTGATCGCATAGGATTCTGATTCTTTATTACAGTGTTAAAATCCTTGTGTACCCCTCCCAAGTGTTGTATCTCAATCTTCTCAATGTTTACTTTTATACCAAGGTTTTCATTTACTTCTCCAGTTTTATTCACCATGTCCTGCAGCTCATTTGGACTCTGCATTGACCCTAATGACCCTTTGCAATGACCCTAATGCTGTCAATGCAGACTACAATGAAAAACACTTCAGCAGCCACTCGAATGCCAGAGACAATGAGGTGTATTAAATATTGACAGGAGCGAGGTAGAGGAAACTATCAAGACAGAAAAATGCAAGAAGGCCTCAGGAGTGGATGACATCACAATGCAGAAGCTGGAGGTGGCTACAATAGATTCAGGGGCTGAGGTGTTTCTTAGACACATCCAGCTCCCAAAACATAGCAGCGGAGCCAACAGATAAAAGACTTAGCCAAAAATAAATCCTTCTTCCTTTAAGCTGTTTTCTCGAGTATTTTGTCATAGTAATTGAAAGCTAACAAGATTTTATTTTTAAAAATTTCCATTCAACATATTATCCTTAAAACATTAAGAATATCTAAATATAAAACTAAACAAGGTGTTTATGCATATTTATGGGCATATGTATATAACCTAAATAAGAATTGTACAATAAAAATTTCCTCAATTATATTAACTTATTTCTTTATAATAAAAATTCTGTAATTATCTAGTCTCTTGCCAATCCTAAAATGGCTCCCTTAATGTAGATATCTTCTTCCCTGCTCCTGTATCTGCCCTTCCTCCATCTCAACTCTCCCACTCCCCGAAGCTCTCCCCAGTATTTCCCTTCTGACTTCTTTCTCCCCCTCTCCCCTTCCCCTAATCCCACCCCAACCCTTACCCCCACTCTCATGCCTCCAACTTTTGCCTGGCCTTCTTGTCTGCTTCCAATTTCCAGGAGGATTTATAGGGGGGAGGAAGGTGAAAGGGGGAACAGGAGGGGAATGGGAGGAGGGGGAAGTGAAAATTTTTTAATGGAAAAATAAATAAATAAATAAATATTCCATAATTGTGATCTATGTTGCATTTTTAGTGGTTGTCATCCAGACAGAGAATATATGATAAATTGTGCTGGAAAATAACAATACAACTTGAAGGGATTCAAAATTATAGAAGGAAGTCATTCATTTTTCCCTAATTTCCTACCTCCCAATGTGAGTGTCAGATTTTATATTTGAAAGATAATTGACAGAACTGTGAGTTCTATCATTTCAGAGCACATGTTGTTCGGTCTACAATTAAAGGAAAATATGAGGTAAATTAAGACTAAATAACTTGCTTGGGGACAAAAAATAAAGGTCTGTATATAAGAGACAGATAGGGATAGCAAGGGATGCATTCCAGGCAATAGGAAAGGTTTGGTCAGAGTTCTCTCATGCCCAGTGCTGGGATTTTTTTTATTTAATCTCTGACTTTGTGGGGAGAATAATCATCCCAACACACATACACACAGAGTCTATCTAGATGTAAATATGATAATTTTAGGTAAATATTAAAAACTGTGATTCCTTGTGGCTTTATCAAACAACTTTGGAGTTATTTATCACCTTCCTTTTCTCCTTCTATGCTGATCTCCATCCCCTGTGCCAATTTTTACCATTGTCCTCTTCATATGACCTGTATCCTGCTTTCTCCTTTCTAGCCCAACCCATAGTCCCATTTTATTAGCAATATTACTACTGTATTCTGCTTGAAGCATTCAAATTAATATTGCAAATTAAAAGAAAGTGTGGAGACAGGAGACCACTTCCTAAATATAACACTAGTAGCACAGAAAATAAAAACAACAATTAATAAATGGGACCTCCTGAAACTGAGAAGTTTCTGTAAAAGAAAGCATAACGTCAATAAGACAAAAACAAAAGCCTACAAAATGAGAAAGATCTTCACCAACCCCACACCAGACAGAGGACTGACCTACAAAATATATAAAGAACACAAGAAAGTAAATATCAAAAGACAGAATAATCTAATTAAAAATGAAATACAGATCTAAATAGAGAATTCTCAAGAGAAAAAATCCAAATGCCCAAAAGGCATGTAAGGAAATGTTCAACATTCTTAGCCATCAGGGAAATTCAAATCAACATGACTCTAAGATACCTCTCACCTTTCACCTATCAGAATGACTGAGATGAAATTACTGATGACAGCTTATGATGGAGATAATGTGGAGTAAGGAGTACTCCATTGCTGGTGGGAGTGAAAACTTGTACAGCCACTTTGGAAATCAATTTGACAGTTTCTGAGAAAATTGGGAATCAGTCTTCCTCAAGAGTCAGCAATACCACTCTTGGGCCTACCGCAAAGGATGCACACTCATACCACAAGGTCAAATTCTCGACTATTTTCATAGCAGAATTATTTGAAATAGCCATGACCTGGAAAACAACCTAGCTACCCCTCAACATATAATGGATAAAAATAATGTGCTATATTTATACAATGAGGTCGAACTCAGTGGTTAAAAACAATGACATTCTATAATTCTCAGACAAATGGATGGAACTAGGAAAGAACACCCCAGTTGAGGTAACCCAGACCCAGAAAGACAAGCAGAGTGTGTAGCCACCCATAAGTGAATTCTTAGATATAAAGCAAAGGATAACCAGTCTGTAGTCCATGACCCCAGAGAAGCTAGGTAGCAAAGAGAACCGTAAGAGAGATATACACGGATTCCCCTGGGAAGAGGAAATAGACAAGATCTCCTGAGAAAATTGGGATAAGGTGGGGAGGGAATGTGGAAGAGAAGGAAGAGGGAAAAAGCAGAGAGTGTGCCTGAACTGACCTTCCCCTGTAATCAGACTGATGACTTCCTTGTCATCAAAGAACTTCATTCAGCAACTGATGGAAGCAGAAGCAGAGATCCATAGCTAAACACTGGCCTGAGATCCTGGGGGAGGAGTGGTAATATGAGCAAGGGGTCAAGACCATGAGGGGAACATCCATGGAAAGAGCTGACCTGAGCTAGTGGGAGCTCACTGACTCTGGACTGACAGTGGGGTGACCTGCAAAAGACCAAACTAGGCCCCCTGAATGTGACAGTTGTGTGGCTTGGGTGTCTGTGTGATCACTGGCAGTGAGACCAGGATTTATCTCTAGTGCATGAGCTAGCTTTTTGGAGTCCATTCTCTTTAGAGAGGTACCGTACTCAGCCAAGATGCAGATTGGAGGGCCTTGGTCTTGCCTCAAAGTGATGTGCCAGACTTTGTTGAGTCCCCATGGGAAGCTTGACCTTCTCTGGTTAGTGGATAGAGGTTGGGTGGGGTGAAGACTGGGAGGGCAGGATGAAGGAAAAGAGTGGGAGCTGGGATTGAAATGCAAAATGAGAAAAGATTGATTAAAAAATAAATAAAACTTAAAAAAATTATGCAGAGCTAAGGAATTGATAAAATGAATAAGTAAAAAGTAAGAACAGGTTATGCATGCCGTTTTCCCACTGTGGAAAACTGCAAAGGAGTTTTAGCCCCAGACCTTCTAGAACTACCAACTGATTTTTTTAGAGCAACACTTTTTGTTTTTGAAATTATAATATAATTTCTTCCTTTTCTTTATTCCCTCTAAGTTCTCCAATGTACCCCTTACTCTCTTTTAAATTCATGACCTATTTTCTTAATTTCATTAACATATGTATGGCATATATTATATATGTTATATATGCAACGATCCTAAATACATAAATGCATTCTGCCCAGTCCTTACATGTATGGATATATGTATATGATCTCAACACTAGCTTGAACTATGTCAGAAGAAAATTAAAGGGATATAAATAGGAAATGAGAAAATCAAACTTTCCTTATTGTGATTTATAGAATATTATATATTAAAGTTCCAAGAAAATTCTACCAGAAAACTTCTGGGAGTGATCAGCAAAGTGATAGGATACAAAATCAACTTGCAAAAACCAATAACCTTTCTATACACCATCAACAAACATATAGGGAAAGAGATCACAGACACACTGTTATTCAGAATAGCCTCAACTAGTTTTTAAACCACAATCAGAATGACAGATGAAAAACAACTATAATTATGTATCTTCAATCATGCTCATATGCCTATAAGCAGACATAACTCCTAGGATAGCTATAGTTGCATACACACATAAATATATTTAACTATATATGTCACTATAGTTACCTTAATATATTATTATATTTAATGATTACAAATTTATCAAAGACAATATTACAGAAAGACACAATTAGTTACACAAAACAGAAAAAAATGAAAACAAATATAAAAGTTGAAAATACGTAAAAAATCCAAAACTAATTGAAGACATAAATAATCATTGCTCACAGTTAAATCTGACAATAGTATATTTCTGATATGGGCTTGTGTAGAAATTTCAGGGCCTTCATTTTACTCTATACCATTCAAAGGCATTCCTATAACTGCATGGGAAATGGAACTCAAAAAATAATATTCTTTGAAACATATTGCCATAATTAACACATATATTAATAAACATAAATAGCTCCAAATTGAAAGTATTTAAAATGCAATTCATAAATGAAGGCGTAAGTTACGAACAATGCCACACCAGTTTGGAGTTATGATTAAAAGGGTGTTATTTATTTAAAGGGGAAAAAACCTACAGATCACCATCCCAGACAAAAGCCATCTGCACAACCAGGAAGGGAGTCTAGTCTCCTGCGGAGCAGGAAGTGAAGAGAGAGAGCAGAGGAAGTAGCAGCTTTTTTAAAGGGAGAGAGACCACGCCCCAATGGGCTGGTATCACAGCAGCTATTGGATGGAGGGGCAGAAGGACCTCCCGCAACACCTCCCCATTTTGTTTAAGTAAGAGAGTTCTAAACCTACTACGAAATTATATACAATAAGTACAAATATCCTATTCTAACTAGCTTAGGTTTGTATAATAAATAACTTGGCCAAGTCGTGAGAAAAAAGTAACTACATTTATATAGTCTTCAACCCCATCGAAGATCTGAGAAGGGAAATAATGTTACCTGGGTAATTAGGAAGTTCAGTAAAACAACTTCCAAAACATGCAACAAATCACAGAGACAACT
>NW_026068165.1:105666-115405 GCF_014885135.2 Alexandromys fortis
ACTCTAAAATAATATCTTCCCTCTGCATTAGAATCCCTGTAGGAGAAATTCTGGAAGGCAATATGACTAGGATGCAGCTAAGATTTGGGTTCACCCTATCCACATGTGCCTCCTGTAATTTTTTTCTCAATCATTGTCAGTTCCTTTTCTGCTTCAGCTGTCAGTTTTCTTGGACTATTCAAATCTTTATCACCATCTAAGGTTTTGTTTAAATGAACTATTAGATCAAGTGTTATCCCAACAGCTGGTCGTAGACTGGAAATGTCTCCTAACAATCTTTAGAAGTCATTAAGAGTCTTTAACCGGTCTCTCCTAATTTGTGCCTTTTGTGTTTTAATTTTCTCTAACCCTATTCTGTAACCTAGGTAATTAATAGAATTTCCTCTTTGAATCTTTTCAGGGGCAATTTGCAATCCCCTCCTAGGCAAGACTTTCTTTACTTCTTCAAACATCCTTTCTAAAGTATCTTTATTTGAATCAGATAATAAGATGTCTCCATGTAATGATAAATTATGGACTTGGGGAATTGTTTACGAATTATTTCCAATGGCTTACTTACAAAATATTGACACAATGTAGGACTATTGATCATACCCTGTGGGAGGATAGTCCATTGATATCTCCTATTAGGCTGAGAATTATTATAAGTAGGCACTGTGAAGGCAATTTTTTCTCTATCCTTTTCTTGTAACGGTATAGTGAAAAAACTATCTTTCAAATCAATAACTATAAGAGGCCATCCCTTTGGTAATAGAGAAGGCAAAGGAATTCCAGATTGTAGTAGTCCTACATTGCTCTGCCAGTGACTAGACTCCCTGGTTGCGCAGAGGGCTGTTGTCTGGGACAGTAATCTGTAAGTTTTTTCCTCTTTAAATAAATACCACCCTATTAATCATAATTCCAAACTGGTATGGCATTATTTGTGACTTACGCCTTCATCTCTTCACCTGGACTCCAGGAGCTCGGTCCAGCGCTTGGCTGGATCTCTGCATCTGCTTCCATCAGGTACTTGATGAAGGCTCTATGATGACAACTAGGGCACTAACCAATCTGATTACAGGGAAAGGCCAGTTCAGGCACTCTCTCCACTATTGCTAGGAATCTTAGCTGGGGTGATCCTTGTGGATTACCAGGACCTTCCCTGGCACCAGGTTTTTCCCTAACTCCACAATGTTCCTCCCTATCAAGATATATGCCCCATCACTCTACTGCTCCATCCAGTCTACAGCTCGACCATCCTGATCCCTCAAGTTCCCATCTCCCCACCCCTCTCCTGACTCCCCCCACTAATCCTACTGTTACCCAGGATATTTCATCTACTTCCTTTTCCTAGAGAGATCCATGTATACCTATTAGGGTTCTCACTGTTACCTAGTTTCTCTGGGGCTGTGGATTATAGCCTGGTTACCCTTTGCTTTACATCTAATATCTATTTATGTGTGCGTACATACTATGTTTCTCTTTATAGGTCTGGGTTACCTCACTCAGGATGTTTTTTTTTATCTAGTTCCATGCATTTGACTAAAATTTTCATGATGTCATTTTTTTTCACACTCCATTGTGTGGCTATACCTATTTTCTTTATCCTTTCTTCTGTTGACGGCCATTTAGGTTGTTTCCATGCTCTGGATATTATGAATAATGCCTCTATGAACATAGTTGAGTAGGTGTCCTTGGGGTACAGGTCTGTATCCTTTGGGTATATGCCCGATTGGTATCACTGGCTCTTGAGGTAGACTGACTCTCAATTTTCTGAGAAACCACCATACTGGTTTCCAAAGTGGCTGTACAAGTTTGCACTTCCAATAGCAGTGGAGGAATGTTCTTTTATTCGACATCCTCTCCAACATAAGTGTCATTAGAATTTTTGATCTTTGCCATTCTGACAGGGATAAGATGTCCAAGTGGATCAAAGACCTCAACATAAATCCAGTTACACTGAAGATGATAGAAAGTGGCAAATAGTCTTGCATGCATTGGCATAGGAGACTACTTCCTGATATAACACCAGTAGGACAGACACTGAGATCAACAATTAATAAATGGAACCTACTGAAACTGAAAAGCTTCTGAAAGGCAAAGGGCATTGTCAATAAGACAAAGCAGCAACATATAAAATTGGGGGAAAATCTTCACCAATCTCACATCTGACATAGCACTGAGATCCAAAATATAAAAAGAACTCAAGAAACTAGCCTTCCAAACACCAAATAATCCCATTAAAAAGTGGGGAACAGATTAAAAAAGAGAATTCTCAACAGAAGAACCTCAAATGGCCAAGTGTTAAACACTTAAAGAAGTGTTCAACATCCTTAGCTATCAGGGAAAGCAAATCAAAACAACTCTGATACCATTTCACACCAACTGCATTTTTGTTAGTTGTAACTTTCTGTAAGGGTCACTATGTGTTGCAAAGAGAAGTTTTCTTGATGAGGAGTGAGCACTACACTTATCTGAGGGTATAAGGGCAGCTACATAAAATATAGTTAGGGATTATGCTGGTTTCATAAAGTGATGGTTATAGGATCCCCTCCAATATTTATGAATTCACTAGTGCTTGCTAATAGTCTAGGTTTGCAGTACCACTCATGATTCTCCTGTTGTTCATCAGGCCTAGAGCCCAACCAGGAAAATGTTCATTAGTGCCATGATATGTGTTTCCCCTACTGGATCCTTGGAGTTACGTCATGCTTGTCCTTGCTTGTGTTCAGTGGCATCACAAAAGGACAGGACTACTGGCTGCTTTCCTCCTTTGGAAACTTTCATGGTGCCTTGTGGTACATGAAAGCTAGTCTTCAGGAAGAAAGCATTCAGTTCAGATTCAGCTCAGGGCCTCTGGACTCTGTTCAAAATGCATGGTGTCTTCAGCAATAGGGACTTCACTTCCTCTAATAGAGCCACCCAGGCACAAAAGCAACGGCCTGTAATGATTTGGGAATCTCTAGGATCATCCTGACCAACAACTCAAAAAAAGGCATCCCATTTGTTGGAGCTTTTGTTAGATAGTCTGTGGCACATCCCAAATGAGAAAATTTCATTTAAATTATAAATGTGTATCTATACACAGACTTACATGTATTTCAGATATTGTTAAAGAGTTAGTGTTTTTCAACCTCACTGTTATCCTCCTCTGTCCTTCTTGACTCCCTCTTCCTTCCCCAATTAGATTCTCTGTTTTGCCAATTTCCCCTTTCATATCATGTATATCCTGTTATTCCCTTATCTATTACTCTATTCCAGTGATCTCATATGTTATTTTCCTGTTTCTTCAAACACTCACATGGAAATTTTTGGAATTCCATAATTCAGTTGCTAGCCTTAGGACACAAGAACAACCCTATAATGAGATTTTTTCATATTGCTTTGTTTAATGTTTTCAAAATCCTGTTTTATAACTGCAAGATTTTTTTAGAAATGTCAAATACATCTTGCTACTTTGGAGCAAAATTCAATTTCTAGATATCAAACCAAAGAAATATGCTCTTATCTGAATGAGACCATCTTTCTAATTAAATGAATTAGGATATTATTTTGTTCATTGACATAAAATATTTAAGTATTTCACATTTTATTAGTGTGTAAGACCAAGGACTTATAATTTGTAGGAGAGAAATAAAATATCTATCAAAAGTTAGCTTATACATACATGAGACCAATAGCTGTCACATGTATGCAGAAAGGCAGAAGGCAATCCAGCACTAAAACCAGTGAAAGAAATTAGTAATGGCCAAATTCCATGTTCTTAAACAAAAATTAAATTAACAAATTTCATATAAGACTCCTTGAGTATCCCACATAACAGTTACACACGAATGGAGTTTGCCTAGATAATGTGACAAGAATAACATTCAGTAGTATGTACTAATAATAGCAGAACAGGAGAATTATAGAATATATAATGTGGTATAGTTGTGCAATCACTGCCTTTGTGAAATTTGTAATGTGGATTAAATAAAATATACTTTAATACATAAAAGTATTTGGTAGAACATTCTGTTTTTATGCTGGTAAATTTGAAGCCTTGAGGATAATGGAAACCTTGTAGGAAACATATTGATAGGCTTCTATACACTAACATATAGTAGATTCTCATATATTAATTATAAAATTCTAAATAAAATACAACTGAAGTACAATTCTAATTTTAAAGATATTATTGTGATTTTTGTCATTTTTTTCTCTGTGCTGGAGAGACTTGCTAATGAATAAAATAAGTGTACTGCGTTTAAAGAACAGTCATTGTAGGATTGGATTTAGTTAATCCCAGAGGCATCTACAATAAATTACCTTTGTTGTATATACTGAATCTATCTGCTTATTGGAAAAATTGAGTTTGGACAAAGGGAAGCTAGGTTGGTTAGTGTCAGCTGATTGGTACAGTTTTTCCACTGTCTCCTTAGCTTGTTTGGCTTTCCAGAAAGACATGCTGTGACGTCACAGCATCTTATGAACTACCTCTGCTTGCATCCTGCCCTTCATCAATCCGCACTGACCAGAGAAGGTAAAGTTCTGCTCTTTTTGTACAGGATCAAGCTAACCTAACCAAGACGCTTTGAAATGTTTAGCCTTCCAGGGAGTCAGAGAGGTCTGTCTCTGTTTCCATGAGAAAATAAAAAGTGTTAAAGAAAAATGTGCTTTGTATGAGACTGTCAGAAATCATACAAGCAATCCAGCCTGTGATTTTTCTAAGTGAGATATTTTGTGTAATAGAGACAAGTAAGAGCTGGACTACAAACATTTATTTGAAGTATACTATGGATATATTTCATTTTGATTTTAAGTAAATAAAGACAACTTTAGGATTCCATGTTTGATGGTATTATCAGATATACCAAGTGTGTGCTCTATACTTTGGAATAAATGCATATTTTTCTGACATCTGAAGTCTTTTTTACTAAAAAAAAAAAAGTGCAAGAATTTTAGAATACTAGTTTATTACTACTAATTTTTACAGTTTTCAGTATATATTAATCATTGTTCAAACATCTCTGTCTCTTTAATCTGTAGTTTTATGACAAATTATTGACATATATATGTATATATATATATATATATATATATTCCTAAATAGAAACAATGCTGAGAGCCAGATACATAAAAGAGTAAGAGTTAAATAATACCAATCATTAACTTTAATATCTACCATCTGATGTGTTGCCCAATAAAGAAAATTATAGGATGAAAACGGTGGAAAATGTAATTCACAGATTCTCAGATCTTTGCAAAGTACAAGGAGAGAAAGAAGGAATTGAAGTCAGGATTGTACAGTGTAGAGTTTTGTAGTTTGGATAGGTAAATCTTATAGAAAATTTTATATATTCTGCTCAGTCCTTGAAAAGAAAGGCAATAATATATTTTGAGATTTGGGAAAAATACTTAAAATTTCATGTACTCAGAAAAATTTTAAAGGAAAAACTTAAAGTGATCATAGTAAAAAAAATATTAAAATAACATAAATACTCTTATAGGTGCATTACCTGTCCCTGTCTATATTATAATTAATCTCTCTAACTTGTGTTTTCTTTCCTATAGATTAAGAACCTGATAAGAACCGATGTTGCACTTGATCTTAGCCGGCACTTTTGTGATAAGCAAACCTCATTTAGCTCTGTGTTTCCATGGTGCCAAAGATGGGGTTATATGACTATTTTCTACCAATAAATTATAGAAATTTGAATTATGGCATAAGATTTTAAATTAGCATTTTTATTAACCATAATTAAACAAAATATAGGAAATTTGAAAACAATATATTAACATAAAAATTATTATAGAGTTGAGATACATTGCAAGAATCTGTGCTTTGAAGGTAAAGTATATACAATTTCTGACCAGACATAGATATTTCATGTAAAAATAAGAAAGGTGACCTTAATCAAAATTCATAAATACATGTTATTTCAATTTAGTATATATTATATATTTGTTATATATATAATATATTTTATATAATTAGGTGATTTCAGTAGGAATAAAGAGATTTGATAAAAATTTTATAAAAAGACTACTATTGGTTTAGCTCATTGCATACAGCAATATGAATATTTAACTCTTCAATTCTTCCATATTAAATTCATATTTTGATTTCTTTTTTATCAATAGATTCTGTTAACAGTAAATCAGTATGAAAAATCACTCTATGATTACAGAGTTTGTGCTGTTGGGCATATCAGACGACCAAGAGCTTCAGGTTATAATTTTTTTCTTTTTGTTCATTGCTTACATATTAAGTGTGTGTGGAAACCTAACCATCATCACCCTCACCTTGCTTGACTCTCGCTTAAAGACTCCTATGTATTTCTTCCTCCAGAATTTCTCATTCTTAGAAATTATGTTCACCAGTGTTTCTGTCCCTAGATTTCTGTGGTCAATAATTACGAAAGTTAAGACCATTTCCTACAACAACTGTTTGGCTCAGTTATTTTTCTTCATCTCCATGGGAGTGTCTGAGTTCTTACTTCTAACCGCTATGTCCTATGATCGCTATGTCGCCATCTGCAAGCCGCTGCATTACACCGTCATCATGAGTCAGAAAGTCTGTGCCCTTCTTGTCCTCACCTCGTGGCTGGCAGGATTTCTGACCATCTTCCCGCCACTCATGATGGTCCTTAAGTTGGATTTCTGTGCTTCTAATGTCATCGATCACTTCTCCTGTGACTACTTCCCCATTTTACAGCTCTCCTGCTCAGACACAAGGAGTCTAGAGATGATTGGCTTCTATTTTGCCTTTGTCACTCTGCTGTTCACACTGGCCCTAGTGATCTTGTCATACATCTGCATCATCAGCACCATCCTGAGGTTCCCATCTGCCAGCCAGAGGAAGAAGGCTTTCTCCACCTGCTCCTCTCACATGATTGTCATCTCCATCTCATATGGAAGCTGCATCTTCATGTACGTCAAACCTTCTGCCAATGAAAGGGCATCGCTGACCAAAGGGGTGGCTGTTCTCAACACTTCAATTGCTCCCATGTTGAACCCTTTTATTTACACGTTGAGAAATCAACAAGTCAAACAAGCGTTCAAGGATTTAGTTCATAAAGTAATACTTTATAGAAGCAAGTGATAGTACCTGTTAACAGGTATAAATGTTGTAACGACATAAAGACAAAATGAACTTTATTGTAATCTCTCATCCTGTTCCCTCCTGTGCTACTGAGTACATTTGTGTTGATTTACTATTAATCTGAACGTTATTATAGCATGATTTGTTTGACACATGTGTATGCTAAATGTAATTGATCTTTTACAATCTGGTATTTGTGTACTCCTTTCTTGGTTTGCTTGACTATTGTTTGTCTGTAAGATGGCAGTCTGGGCTATAGCCCAGACTGCCCTAAAACACCCAATGCTCTGGATTCTGCAGAGCAACTTGAGTTCATAAACTTGAGCCACAGATTATTTTACAATTCTGGGCAGAAAATAATTTGTTGGAGTATACATATCAGTGTGTTGATTCTTGATAATAAAAATATTTTACACTGTTTTGATTTGTAGTATTAAAGAGTTTTGATAAGCTTACATTGAAATTTTCTGTGGTACTAATATAAAACTATAGTAAAATTTTTACAAAATTAGTATTTTAAGAAATCTCTCTAATAGTTACACTTATCTGTTTTATTTTTTACTACCTAGAAATAATTTGAAGTCTACGATATTCTCTATTTCCTAATTATTCTGAAAGCATATGTTGTAGGCAATGTTTTATGTTGTCTGTGTTTATCTGTATTTGGCTTCCAAATATATAAAAGGGTAGTCATAATTATTCTAACAAAACCTACAAATCTGATAAGAATTTCCTCCACAATACAATGTTTTTATAAAGCACTTATTCTCTGTCATCTTTTGATTGAGTGCATTTTATTTCATATCTTAGTTAATATTCACAGCTGCCTAGGGAATTTTCCATAGTGTTTTTGTTACTGCTGTCATTTCGCTTGGGTTTTGTTTTTGTTAAATGAGTGGACCAATGCTCAGGAATGTTGATTAACAAAACATGTAGACCAGTGACCACAGTTATCTGGTGTAAAGGAAAACAATGTAATTTCAGAACAATAAAACCCATTATGATAGCCTGGTTTTGAAGTGAAACAAAATTTAATGATTTCTAAGTTTTTATATTTTCATAACTTTTACCAAGGGTTTGCACTATTATAGCAATTTTCAGTAACATTGCATTATTTGAGTGTGCCTATGTAATTATGGTCCCTTAAAGGAAGACACTAATTTCTCGTATTTCACCAGGTCAAAATAAGGAATAGGCCAGTAAAAATAAGGAACTCATAAACTGTCATTGCTGTGGAGTAACAGTTTGAGCAAGAAAACATGAACCATGAGCAGTCGTAAAATAAACAAATAAATAAATAAACAAACTTCTTAAAGAAAGAAAATCTAAAAGAATGGAGATACTGATTTTTTTTTTAGTACAATGTGGTAACTTGCTAAGTCAAAAACCACTGTGGAGCCTTGGGTATGAATTCAGATTCTGTCTCCAAAGACAATGCCTGTGCTGAAACACATTCTCACTTGGTATTCTAAGCTTATAATGACTTCCTTATCTCACTGGTCACTCTCTCTGATGTTTTTATCTCTAATCTCAATACTAATGTGTATCATGCCTTGTATTCCTTCCATTTTGGGTGTATGCCCTTTATGAACAACCTAGTGCTTTATACTAGTCCCTTTAGGAGCCCACAGAGACAGTAGTTAAAATATATGTAGAAACGTGCCACACAATTTGAAATAGCCTTTTGTTTGATAGTTTCCTGATTTCACCATTGCTCATTCCTTTCTTTAGCAAAAGAAACACGACCACTCTTAATAAAACAAGAAAACTAGGCAGAACATTTACAGTAACAGCAAACTAGTTCAGAGAAAATGAACTAAAGTGCCTTTTAGAACTTTTTTTTTAGTTGAATAACTGGCATTAGTAAATTCTCACTGTTTCAGGCATTCTGAACGTAAAACTGTGAAAATTTGAGAAATATCAAACACGCAGAAGAAAGTGGATTGGGGACTTCAACATCAACTCACCAACTGAAAGTTCAATATTTAATCAAACTAAATATATCACATCAGACTTTATTTTGGATCTTGATATATTTAGAAGTTTATAGAATCATATATCAATGTGTTGCTTTCTGTTCATTTTTGTGTCTCTGTTTTGTTGAAATTGTTGCAAGAACTGTGTTTAAGGGGTTATCAGAAAGTATATTTGACAAATGCTAGCTGTGTGATACATTATATTTATGTGAATTAATGTATATCATGAGGTCTCTGAATCCTAATGCTTCCTTTATTAAGAACCATACATTGTAAGGGCCAAATGAGATTTAAAGTTTCAGTTTGGCTAGATCCCAGCAGCAGCTAAAATGGGTCTGTTCCTTTGTGGCTTTCTTGTTCTCTTTTACTTCTGGAAATATGAACTCAGGTGTGGTTGTCACTGATGGTGCCATCAACCTCACGATTTTCAAGTTGTTAGCACAGAGAAAGTGAGAAGATGCCGGAAGTTAGTGGTTTTATGCCTGAGTTAGTACAAAGAATTGTCATCAAGGAGGAAGGACAAGGACACACAACCAAAATGCTCAAGGCCAAATTGTGTGGAAGACCCTACATCTGCTTTGTCAAGATGCTGCCTGACCAGGGACACACGCACAAGCTCTCTCTCTCTCTCTCTCTCTCTCTCTCTCTCTCTCTCTCTCTCTCTCTCCTCTCTCTCCTCTCTCCTCTCTCCTCTCTCCTC
>NW_026068165.1:115679-135138 GCF_014885135.2 Alexandromys fortis
ATAAATCTAAGTGAAGAAAAATAAAATTTTTAGAAATAGGTTAATGCCTGTTTTAGATGTACATAAGAAAAATATAAAGTGCAATCCATTCCTCACGATATCAGTGTACAACCAATGTGAAATTGTGATATCCAGAAAGTCACAAATCATTCTAAAGTAGAGATGTTCATATAAATTATGCATTAACTATTTCTTTCAACGACTAATGTTATATAGAGTAAATAGAAACTTCAAGTGCATGTGTTGCAATGAGATAAAAATACTGGATACCCATCTTGGAATTTAAGCATAGGGCTGGAACTGTGACAACAGAGAAGCCAATGACAAACTGTACAATTACATTGTCACAATTTTCTGCCATGTGATGAATGTGTTAAATTAGAGCATTTTGATGACCATTAATGTTACTATATTATACACTCTTAGTAATATAGAGCCATATCTGACAAGCTGCTTCTTTACTTCACACTCTCTAACACTAAAGAAATTATCAAGTTTAATCTCACCCATACTATAGTTCTGAATGAATAATTGTTATTATTGTATGCACAGATATATATGTATATATATACATATCAAAGCACCATGTTACAGATGTCACTTGTACTCCAGCAAGCTGGAAAAAACAAATTAAAAATTTATCATATATGCCACCTCATTTTTATATCAAATGAAAGGTTAGTTGTTTTATTCAAATGTATAACATTTATTTTACAAATTATAAATTTTTACCAATTAGATTTTTTACCTATTAAATAATAAATACATTATGTCTTAATTGTCTGGTTATATATATTATTGTAAAATATTTGAGAAACTAAACTTGTGGAAAAGAATAATTAGTATAACTTACTAACAAGAATTTCACATAAATAAAATATTAGGGCTCTATAATATTTTTCATTAGAATATTGAATAGATTGTTTAAAACATTATAAAGGCTAAAAAGTACAATAAATATGAATAATGAAATTAGATATTAAAGCTTATAATGAGGATTAAATTGTACTAAAAATGACATTTTATTTCATTGTCGCACAACATGTAGGTTTTAATTGTTATTATTTAACACAGTATTATAACCTTTTATTTGATGATACTCTGGTACCCAACAAAACTAAAATAAGCCGTTAAATATGTAGAAATTTTACATTTGAAAGATATAATCAAATATAAAGTGTCAAAGTTCTCCAGGTTTTCAAGGAAGCACATGTTATACTCATTTTATTGCTCATGAATTACTATTAAGAATAAGATACGAAGTAATTGTAATTAATGTACGTAAGTAGCAGACGACAGTGGTGAACCCACTCTCGAGGGAGCTCCACTAGTGAGCAGACTCAGAGGTTAGTAAAGTATTGAAGGATGGCTTCTAGAAATCCCCCAAGGTCTACAAGAGAGCATAGCTATGGCCAGGACTTTGCTTAGTTCCCAAGGGCTCAAGTCTTTTGAAGTCAAAACAAGAGCCCCGGAGCATCTGCGCCATAAGCACAAGTTGCCGAAATGCGGTCCTGGGTTAAGCGTCCTGTGACCATACAGCAGTGCTCTCACATCCTGCTTGGGTCTCTCCATCAATACTACTCTCTTCTGAGCTGCTCCTTATGACTGTAGAAGACTGCAGCACGTTCCCATATCTGAGGGCTTTTAGTATTTTCTATTCAGTCGTCATAAAATAAAGAAAAACTAAATGAAGCCTGATGCACATAAGTGTCAAAAGTGTCTAGCAGAGAAGCCATGCCTTTACACTCTGTTCTTCAGAGCAAAAGTCTGTCTCTATAAAGGCACACAGAGGCAGTTTTCAGGACTTCACAGGTTAAATCTAAAGACCACCATGTCCTCTAGTGCTGTGTTTAAACAGCTGAGAATTAACGCAGTAGGTGTAGATGAGCGGAGACAGTTCTCCGTGTATCTCTAGTTCTCCGTGTATCTCTAGTTCTCCGTGTATCTCTAGTTCTCCGTGTATCTCTAGTTCTCCGTGTATCTCTAGGTGTCCTTGCGGATGAATAGACCCATATGAGTGATTTTATATGGATCAAACAAGCTGGGAAATAAATTTACCTGTCATGAAGTTTCAAAAATAAGCAGAAATATGACCAAATGGAAACACACTGAGACAGAGCTGCCGAGACCTAAGGCAAGTAATGACTTATCCAATTTGTGTGCTAGAGAAAAATGAAAAGCAAGCAGGACATGTCTCTGTGATCTCAAAAGGCAGTTTACTTTGTACAATACATGTATTTCTAACTTTGTAGACAGAATCAAGTGTTACATATATTAATATATGAAGTGAAAGATAATACCTAAAATATCATTTTCTATTTGTTATATGATTACAAATTCTATATTAATCATATAATATATACATATGATTTGGGTTTGTCCTTAACAGTTATTCAAAAATATTGTTATTAAAATAAATTTAATTACTTAAATATGAATAGTAATCTTTAAACATTTTATTTGCTAAAAAGAATCATTGATTTCTTGTATATAAAATAATAAATAGTTATTGTTACCTTTCTTTTTTATAATAATGAAGTGTTTATTGCTATTATTACATCCATGTTGTGCCTAAATTGAAGTTAATACAGATTTTAAAATTTCAAGATCAAAAGTGATGAAAAATAGCATTTAATTGGACACTATTAACTCAAAGCTAAGTTTATTATTCTGTATTATTATCATCTGTCATTGCCTTTCAAAAGCTGAAGAATCACCCATTTGTGTTTTTAGGAGGAAGTCCACTCTAATGTAAGCATGAATTAGAAAGGGAAGTACATGTTTCATATTACTTACACAAATTTTAATGACATTCCATCTAATTAGTCACGAGGCAAAACTTACTGACTTTATTTTCCATTTTCTAATGACAAGTCTTATAATGCAAAATTTTCCTGATACCTCCTGCTATACTTAAGAGACTACTAAATAAGTTACACCATAAATATCTACTAAAACAATACAAAGATGATAGTCCATTTCTAATTGTCATGAACAACAGAAGATAATTTAGAACTGTATTAGTTAGAACGGTATTAATGACAGATATAAATTTCTCCTTTAAATCTTTCTCCCTATATGTCTTTGAAAGAGGAAACAGAAGGAGGAAAGGGGGTTATGAACCACACGGAGATTACAGAATTCATCCTCGAGGGCCTTTCTGACGATCCTGACCTCCAGATTGTGATTTTCCTCTTTTTATTAATCACATATATATTAAGTGTCACTGGCAACCTGACTATCATCATTCTGACTTTTTTAGATGCTCATCTACAAACACCAATGTATTTCTTCCTCCGGAATTTTGCTTTCTTGGAAGTCTCATTTACAAGTGTATGCATCCCTAGGTTTCTAGGGTCTATTGTCACTCGGAATAAGACAATTTCCTATAACAACTGTGTTGCTCAACTCTTTTTCTTTATCTTCATGGGGGTGTGTGAATTTTACATTCTCACTGCCATGTCCTATGACCGCTATGTGGCCATCTGCAAGCCCCTTCACTACACGACCATCATGAGCAGGAGACTCTGCACCCTGTTCGTGCTGTGTGCCTGGCTGGGAGGGTTTCTGACTGTTTTCCCACCCCTTATGCTTTTGCTCCAGCAGGATTACTGTGCTTCCAACATCATTGATCATTTTGCATGTGACTTTTTTCCCCTTTTACAACTGTCTTGCTCAGATACATTGTTTCTAGAAGTGATTAGTTTCTATGTTGCTCTGGTGACTCTGCTCTTCACGTTGGCCTTGGTGATTTTATCTTACATCTGCATCATCAGCACCATCCTGAGGTTCCCATCTGCCAGCCAGAGGAAGAAGGCTTTCTCCACCTGCTCCTCTCACATGATTGTCATCTCCCTCTCTTATGGAAGCTGCATCTTCATGTACGCCAACCCCTCTGCAAAAGAAAAGGCGTCATTGACAAAAGGAGTGGCAATTCTCAATACCTCTGTTGTCCCTATGTTAAATCCCTTCATTTATACCCTAAGGAACCAGCAGGTAAAGCAAGCATTCAAGGGTGTAGTACACAAATTATTGTTTTCTGTAAGTAAATGAAATTAAAAGTATGTTAAAAATAAAGAACTCTATTAAGATATAATTAATTATATTCTTGATATTATTAAATATCTGTGTTAAGCATCATTGTTCTCTTAGAGTTTCTTTGTGTGCTATGATATAATAAATTTAATAGTTTCACAGTCTGCCTCTTTTATTTCTACAACCAAGTGTACATAATGCATTGCTTTTTGAAATCTTTAATAAATGCTGACAGCCTGGGAAAACACAAGCCAGACCAAATGCAGTTCCAACAAAGAAAATCAGGCACAAAGTTCCACCTCTGGTCTAGGAACTGTCAACAATTCCTAGAGGCAAGGAAAGAAAGGGTTAGTAATTTTCTGACAATATAGACATGGGTAAGTTGATCACATTCCTGTCAAAGGCCACACACCTAACAATATTTGAGAAGCACAAATGGCCTTGGTGGTCCAAAGAGGACAAGGACACAAAGTAGAGTGAGAAGATGGTGGCCAGGTCTGAGAATTGTGAAAAGGAGGATGAATCTGATCAAAATATGTTGTACTAAATTCCCAAATAACTAATAAAATAATAAAATTTATTTCCCCTATACAATTTTCTGGGGATGACACATATTTTCTAAGAAATACTCTATGGGAGAATGTCACATGGCAGATTTAATTATGTTTGTATGTCCATAAAGTAAATATATTTTGTCATCAAATGATTTAAGAATAAAGTTACAAATTGTATTTCTCATATTTTCAAGATAAATTGACATTTTGATAGCATATAAATATTCTATATGTTCTCCATTCTCATTCCCTACAAACAATATGCTCTTTAACAAAACATCTTAAATGCAAGGTTATAGTTTGTAAAATCTAAAACCTGCCACACTTGTTTTCTCTGTAAATTAAATGAGTTACTCCTTCAGAATGCTAAAGCTAATTTGGGAATGCTCTCTAATTATTCCAACCATATGGCCATGATTTCAATAACTCATCTTCTGCCTCGAGGTCTCTGTGGCTAATTAGTAGTTATACTGTAAGAGCGTTTCGTCTTCAAATGTTCATGCCTTCTTTCATGTCCTCCCAACTAATGCAGATGAAAAAATGTTGTATCTAATACACATTATTTCTAAATATGTAGAGCACCATAACATACAAACAGAAATATGAAAAGTGAATAAAGTGTTTTATGTCAATTTTAATATATTTGAAAGGAGTATCTTTGAATAATGAATGGATGAAAAGAATAGGCAAAAGGTATTTGAAAATATTTAAGTCAGAGGCACATTCCAATATTTACAATATTAAAATGACTATGAAACAAGATATTTTGTTTCTGCCCCAGAAAAAAAATATTTTATTCTCTTAGATTCCATATATTGTGTTTTATTTGTACTGCCCCCTTCTCCACCTCCTCCCTGATCCACCCCCATCTCTCTGCTCACCCAATTTTATGTACTATTTTTTCATTTTAAATTGATCATATCCAAATATGCTCCATAATTTATGGGTGGGAGGATATCTCCAGGAATGTAGTCAACCTACCAAGTGAAGGTGAAATGGTATTTTGGGGGTTCCTGCTTCATAAAGAGTCTGCTAGATATTTTTCAGGACACAGGAAAAAGTGACTGACAAACTGCTAATATAGGAACTGTCTTTGAAACTTCCTGCTTCATGGAAAAGTCTGATGGATACTATTGGCCTATAGGCTGAAGATGGATGCCCCAATGGTACAGAAGAACTTTGGATGACTGCCCAGGCAGTGAGATGTCTCTGTCAATTCTGGAGTTTTGGAAGTTGCTTACAATGTACTTTCTGTTTACTTAGGTAATATTATATCCTTATGGAGTCTTTGATGGAGTTGAAGAAAAAATAGTTATAGTTTTCATTAGATATGACAAAAGATAAGGTAGATATAAATATTGTAACTTTAATTCTTGCTTGATACCTGTTTTGTTGTATGTAAATTTTACTATGTTAAAGTTAAAACCTTCCTTCTTATTTAAACAGAAAAGGGGAGGTGATATGGGGTTCCTCTCTGTATACTACAAGAAGAAATCCCTCTGATGAAGGCTGAGAGGTACATAATTTATAGGTATAGAATTAAGTCATTAAAAATCACTCTAAATAGTATATCAATTTATCAGAAGGATAATGGTAGGTTCTCCTCTAGGACTTATAACTTTTCTAAGGCAGATTTTTGACCCCAGTAATGGTGTCATAGGTGGGTTCCGTCTTAGGAAGCAGACATTAAATCTAGTTAAGATTCAGAAACTAAGGGAAACAGAAACAGCGACTCCCAGGGAAACACTAGGTGGAGCCAACAGAAGCAGGGAAACCTATGCAAACGATGGGAAAAGGACTGAAGGAGCAAGAGTGGTGGAGGATACCACGAGAACACAGACCACAGAGTCAACTAAGCAGGGCTCCTAGGGACTCACAAGCATGGACCCCATAGGGGTCTGAGGTAGGTCCTCTGCATGTAGGTTATGGTTATGTAGTCTGGTGTTCTTGTGGAACTCCCAACACTGGGAGCCGTATATGTGTGATGAGATGGGGTGCAGTGTCTGACTCTTTTTCCTGTATTTGGGATCCTTTTCTTCCTCCTGGGTTGCCTCATTCAGCTGTAGTACGAGGATTTGTGCCTAGTCTCATTGTAACTTGTTAGGCCATGTTCAGAGGATACCCTGGGAGGTCTCCTCTTTCATTTGAAGAGAAATGGAGGAGGAGTGGATCTGAGGGAGAGAAACAGAAGGGGGAGGAACTGGGAGGAGATTAAAAAGAGAAAACTACAGTTGGGATGTATTGTATAAGAAAAGAATAAAAGAAAAATATTTAAAGCATTTTAAAGGAGATTTTATCTTACCCTAAACAGAGTGACTAAAATTTTAATAGAGAGGTAGATGATAGATAGTTAGATGATAGATAGATAGATGATAGATAGATAGATAGATAGATAGATAGATAGATAGATAGATAGATAGATGATAGATAAATACATTTTCCTTATTTATTTTTACTTAAAAATTTCCACCTCCTCCCATTTCCGTCCTCTTCCCCCCATTCCCCTCCCCCTCCCTCTCCAGTCCAAAGAGCAGTCAGGGTTCCCTGCCCTGTGGGAAGTCCAAGGTCCTCCCCACTCCATCCAGGTCTAGGAAGGTGAGCATTCCACAAAGACTAGGCTCCCATAAAGCTCTACATGCAGTAGGATCAAAATCCAGTGCCATTGTCCTTAGCTTCTCAGTCAGCCCTCCTCGTCCAATAGTTCAGAGAGTCCGGTTTGATCACATGCTCCATCAGTCCCAGTCCAGCTTGCTTTGGTGAGCTCCCATTAGATCAGCCCCACTTGAATTTTGCATGCAAATGGATGGAAATAGAAAACACTATCCTGCCGGGCAGTGGTGGCGCATGTCTTTAATCCCAGCACTGCAGAGGCAGGTGGATCTCTGTGAGTTCGAGGCCAGCCTGGTCTACAAGAGCTAGTTCCCCAGGACAGGCACCAAAGCTACAGAGAAACCTTGTCTCAAAACTCTTTGGTCTGGAGAGGGAGGCGGAGAGGAGAGGGGCATGGGGAGAGGGGGAGGGGGAGGAAAAAGGGAGGCGGAGAGGAGGCGGAAATTTTTTAATAAAAAAAAGAAATAATAAAAAAAAGAAAACTATCCTGAGTGAAGTAACCCAGACCCAAAAAGATGAATATGGTATGTACTCACTCATAAGTGGATTCTAGTCATAAATAAAGGACATTGAGCCTATAATCGGTGATCCTATAGAAGATAAATACATTTTAGAAGGCGGCAAATGTTTTCTTAGATTTAGGGAGGGGAAAACACTTATTCACTGCTTGTTGAACTGCACACTTGTACAGACACTAGAGAAATCAGTGTGGAGGTTTCTCGGGAAACTAGAAATAGGTATCATGTGATCCAACTACTTACAACATTCTTAGGTGTGTTCCCAAATGACTCTATATTGCATTGCTTGCTTATCCATATCCATGATGCTGTACTCACAATGAGGAGATTGAAATAGCCTAGATATCTACCAACTGTGATACATTTCCACAGTGGAATATTATTAAGCTGTTAACAAAAGCCAATTTATGAAAATCACACTCACATGGATTGAAATGGAAGTAACTATTCTGAGTGAGGCAAGCAGACACAGAGAGACAATGTCACATGTTTTCTTTTCTATGTGGATAATGTGGCCATGAAGGGAGGGTCACTTCAAGGGAGGAGAGATAGTAAGTGATGATATAAGGGAGGAAGGTGGAGGGTGATAATAAAATGTTTTGAATATTTTTACCACAGAGAAATAATTTCTAAGAAAACAAGTTTGACTTGATTAAATATTGCACAACATTCACCTTATCAGAACAGCATTATATACTTTACCATACATGTGATTTTTATTTTTTATATGTCAGTTAATTGATTTAATGTTATAAGTAAAATTCATGAAAAACATTTCTTTTGTCTCTGAAAGCTGATCTCTGTTTTGCTTTTAAAGGAAAGCTTTAAAGAATAAAGTATTTTTGGTTGGTAAAGTAGCTTTTTTTCTTCCTCATTTTGAATTTATATCACATTCTTTCCGGTATGTAAGATGTCTGTTAAGGTGTCTTCTGCTGCGGGTATTGGATCTCTTGTGAATGCTGTTTCTTTCTTTCCTCTTGCTGCTCACAGGGTCCTTTTTGCTCCCATCTCAATGGTTTGATTACACCAAGACTTGAGGTAGCTTTTCTTGAAATAATCTTAATTAGAAATCTTTTTTTCCTGTTCTGAGATATTTTACCTTAGTCTGTAAGAAATAAGAAAACCTATTACGTTTTCTGTAATTTATTTAAATAAGCTTTTTGTCATTTGTTTTTCACTACTCCATGTTGAATGCTAATGACTCATTCATTTCTTTTTATTCTCAAATATTTGTGAGCTATTTTCATTGTCCCTTTTATATTATGAGTGTTTATTTCCATCAGCTTCACAAATTCTTCGGATTGTTCAGTTTCGATGATGTTGCTTTCTATTGCATTTCATTTTTATTATTTTGAGTTTCTATTAAATTTCTCTCATAAGTTTCAGAACTTTATATCTGTACTTTATTTTTTATAAATTTCATACATGAATACTATAATCCAGTTTTCTGAACATCTATTAGAACATCTATTTTGAATATTTTATAAAGAGTTCATGCATCTTCCTCTTGTGCCAACTATGACATTTTTCTTATTCACTAGATAATACCATGGCTCCTTGGCTATTCTTATTTCTTAGGATCAAGTATTAATACCTACTTTTAAAGAACTTATGTGTTCCTCTTAAAATTCCTGAAGCTGATTTCAAGAAATCTTGGTAAAACCTTCGGCATGATTCCCAAACTCCTAAATGCATCAACAATCTGTAATACAAGTGGGCAACCTAAGCCAAGATTACCACAATCAGAGCAGAATGGAATAGACTACTTTGGCCTCCAAGGCTGGCTCAGGACCAGAATGTAATTCTATAGCCACCACGCACGCCTTTAATCCCAGCACTCGGGAGACAGAGGCAGGTGGATCTCTGTGAGTTTGAGGCCAGCCTGGTCTACAAGAGCTAGTTCCAGGACAGGAACCAAAAGCTACCGAGAAATCCTGTCTCGAAAAATTAAAAAAAAAAAAAATTCTATAGCCACCAAGCAAGTGCAATACTGAGGGAACTTGAAGATCAAAGTCTCTATGGCCTTCTATCCAAGTGGTTTGCCTAATCCAACACTATCACAGTAGACTGATGATGATGTAGATCACAGCTTGAGTTTGTGAAGGAATTATGGATTCCCATGTGCAAGAGTATTATTGTTCAGATATGAAATGTCCCCTATATGCCCATGAGTTTGAACACTTGCCCTCAGTGGGCGTTACTCTTTAAGAAGGCTATGAGACCTTTAAAAGCTGGTTATTTCTGGAAGGAAAAGATCACTGGAGGCAGATCAACTAAATTTTGGATAAAACGCAGTTCTGGTCCTAGTTATCTCTGATTCCCAACTACTGATATATAATGTGTCTACATTCCTCACATCCTTGTTACCCCAGTCTTGAGTTAAGCCCCAAATATTCCTTCCCTGTCATTATGAGTGTAGATCTATCCCCTTAAACATGATCTGAAATAATCCTTCTTACATTTCAGTTTTTTCTCTCAGGTATTCTGTCACAATGACAAAATTTAACAAAAATTGGTATCGAGAAATAGGTCAATGCTATGATAAATGCAATGTGGCCCATGGGATTTTGGAAACGGTTGTGGGAGAAATGTCAGAGTATAGAGCTATAGGCTAGAGGAGTCTTAGGACACTATAACTAGAATGTAGTAGGTGATTCTAGTAAATGTTTGGAAAATCAAGCAGGAAACACTGTGTTCCTGAAACTTCAGAGAGGGACAAGGACTCTGTCAGGAAGTGAACGAGAAACTAAGGTCTCTTTAGTCTTTTATTTCTTTCTATTTGTCTCACTACTAGTTGTAAAACTTTTCAGCGACCAGCGCTTAAGGAATTGAATGCATACATGCTTAATGCGTTTGTTCCTGAAAAGAACATAGAGAGATTGTGAAGTGTAGTGTAAGCTGAAAATACCACATTTACAACATTTCAAGTCGTAATTATTTACACAAAAAAGATTCATATATACACAAGTATAAGCAAAACTTATAATTTAAAAAAGTGATACAGTGGAGTAAGTCAGAATGCAATAAATGCAACTTGAAGATAATTTCCCTGTGCTGGTATCATGAAGAACATTGAATGGATTTACCTGAATGTTAAGGATTGGAAAGACATCCTGTGTCTAGGCTCCCCCAAAACTCAAACCCATCCAGTGGCCATACAAACTACTAGCCACACCCTGCCCCCCAAATTTGCCTATCCTCCAGAAACCTCTGTGGAACTCAGAAACAAAACTTGCTCCAATACTGAAGGGATTTAAGAGACACACCCCACCCCAAAACCCGCCTACCCTCCTACAACCTCGGTGGAACTCTGAAACACATATTGTTCTAATATTGAGGGGACTTAAAAGGTGAGTGAACAGCCACACGGTGGGACAACCCACTCTCTAGGACCTCCCCAGTGGGAAAAAAAACCTGGGTAGTTCCCAAACTCCCTTGGCTTTTCTAGCCAGGCAGCAGGGAGTTTCCTGTGGCTAGGCTCCCCCAAAACCCAGACCCATCCAACAGATGCCCCAATCTACTAGGCATATCCGGCCTAAGAACTGAGATCTTGCTATAATACTGAAGGGACCAAGAACTTGCTACAACACTGAAGGGATTAAGAGAGAGCACCAAGAGAACAAACCAGGAGAGAAGACCAAGAGAACAGGCATATAGACACCTCAAAATCTTTGAGTCAGACATTGACAGTACAGTGCAGACCAAGAAAAACTCCCAAACACTCAGACAGCCACTGCAAAAAAATGGACCAAGATGCAAAGACACTGTCAGCCTCATTTGAAGGAAGAGATAGGTAGGCACCAATGCAAGAATTCATCCAAAAATACAAAAATCAAAACAACAGAATGCAGCAGACACTCAACAGGAAGACTTGATCATCCTAACCTAAAAGAAGTAGAAGAAAATAACTTTAAGAGTAACTTTATAAAAATGATGGAGAGCTTTAAAGAAGAAATAAAAAAACTCCGATAAAGAAGTGTAGGAGAAGACAGAGAAAAAATTGAAAAAATTAATAAATCCCTCAAAGAAAACCAAGAAAAAAAAACAATCAAACAGGTGAAGCAAATAGTGGAAGATTTGAAGAATAAAATACAGGTAATAAAGAAAACACATACCAAAGGAATTGTGGATATGGAAAATCTGGGTAAACAAACAGGATCTACAGAGACAAGTATAACTAACTAACAGAATACAAGAGATAGAAGAAAGAATCCAGGTGCTGAAGATACTATAGAGGAAGTACACTCAATGGTCAAAGAAAGCAATGAATTCAACAAATTCTTAACACAAACTTCCAAGAAATTGGGAACACCATGAAAAGAACAAGCCTAAGAATAATAGAGGTAAAAGAAGAAGAACTCCAGATCAAAGGCACAGAAAATATATTCAACAAAATCACACAAGAAAACTTTCCAAACCTATTTAAGCATATCCCTATGAAGGTACAAGAAGCTTACAGTGCACCAAATAGACTGAATCAAAAAGAATTCCCTCTCCATATAATAATCAAAACACAAAGCATACAGAATAAAGAAAGAATATTAAGAGCTACAAAGAAAAAAGGTCAAGTAACATATAAAGGTAAATATATCAGAATTACATCTGACTTCTCAAAGGAAAGCACGGAAGCCAGATGGTCCTGGAAAGATCAAAAACACCAATGATAGCCTATGCTGGAGAGGATGTAGAGTAAGGGGAATATTCATCCTTTGCTGGTGGGAATGCAAACTTGCACAATGACTTTGAAAATCAGTATGGCAGTTTCTCAGAAAATTGGGAATCAACCTACCTCAGAATCCAGTAATACCACTCTTGTGCATATACCCAAAAGATGCTCAATCACACTACAAAAGCATTTGTTCAGCTATGTTCATAGCAGAATTATTTGTAATAGCCAGAACCTGGAAATAACCTAGATGTCCCTCAACTAAAAAATGGATAAAGAAAATGTGGCACATTTACACATTAGAGTACTACTAAGTGGTTAAAAATAATGACATCTTCAATTTTGCATGTAAATGGGTGGAATTATGAAACACTCTCCTGAGTGAGGTGATCCAGATGAAAAAGATGAATATGGTATGTACTCACTCATAAGTGAATACTAGCTATAAACAAAGGACATTAAGTCTATAGTTCATGATCCTAGAGAAGTTAAGTAATAAGATGAACCCAAAGAAAAAAATATACAGACCCACCTGGAAATTGGAAACAGACAATATCTCCTGGAAAAAATGGGAGCATGTGGATGGGGGAGAAGGAAGGTAGAAGGGAAAAAAGGAATGGAGAAGCATAGGATTGAGGAGAACTTGAGGAAATGAGATAGTCGAGATGGATGAAGGACAGAGATGAGAGCAAGGAAAGAGATATCTTGATTGAAGGAGCTTAGCAGAAACCTGGATCTAGCGAAATTCCCAGGAATCCACAAGGATGACCCCGCCTATGACCCTAAGCAATAGAGGAGAGGGGACCCGATCTTGATTGCCCTGTAATCAGACTGATGATTATCTTAAATGTTACTGTATAACCTTCATCTAGAAACTGATGGAAATAGAGGCAGAGACTCACATCAGAGCACTGAAATGAGCTTCCTGTCTATGAAGAGTGGAAGGAATGAGAATTTGAGCCAAGAAGTCAAGATCATGATGAGTTCACCTACTGAAACAGTTTATCTGAGCGAATAGGAGCTCACCAACTCCAGCCAGACTTAGAAGGAACAAGTACAAGACCAAACTAGTTCCTCTGAATGTGGTTGAAAGTTGCATGGTTGGGGCAGATTGAGAGGCCACTGGCAATGGCACCAGGATTTATCCTTCCTGCATGTACTGGCTCTTTTGGGATGCTGTTCTCTTTGGATGTATACCTTGCTCTTCCTAGATATAGTAGGGAGGGCCTTGAACCTTCCACAAAGCAATGTGCCTTACCCTTGGTTGCCCAGATTACAACCCTCAGAGAGAGACCACTAGAGAGGCCCAGGCTGTAATAAGCAAGGTTTAATCAGCATAATACAAACGTGTTTGGATCTCATCTTCATCTCCATTGCAGTGAGGTAGAGAGGAGTTGTATCTCCTCTGTGGGGTGAGCTTTTAAAGCCATAACTACAAAGAGGCTTTTCAAGCTGCATTGGCACGGGTGCAAGGGTTTTTGCTCCCTCCCATTCTAGTAAGTCAGCTTTTTCCTTGTTCTAAGAGCAAGGCCATCTTTATCAGCCTGTACCAGGTGGCTGGCTGGCTGGGCTAAGTGACCTTGTGCTTGGGATCTCCCTGGTGGGAGAGGGGAAGGCCACTATCTTCCTGGGAAAACATTCTGCTAGTAAATTTCTTCTCGCCCCTTTGAGAATAAGGGGCGAGGGTCCTACACCCTCTCTGAGGGTGGGCTTGGAGGGTGTGTGGAGGGTATGGGAGGAGGGGAGGAAGTAGAAACTTGGATTGGTATTTTTTTAAAAAATCTAATAAATTTTTTAGAAGAAGAAAAAATACATACATAAATATAAAATTTTAAAAAATGGATTAGAAAGACAGTCAAAACACATAGGTTCTCAACCCTGTTGATTTAAAAATACATTTAAGTCCTACAATAAATCAAAGTAACATCTTATTGTGGCAAAGCAAAAAGACTTTACCAAACTTCAAAGGATATAAGCATGGCAACTATCCAGAAGACAGGTCCAAAAGAAAAGCATGAACTCATACAGTAAAACAATAAATAAGTAAACTTCAGGACTAGATAGATGGTTAAAAGCACATAGAGCTCTTCCAGAGGACCTGAGTTCAGTTCCCCACCTGCAAATCCAGTACCAGGAAATCCAAGATCTCTGGCCTCTGCAGGCACCTGCAGTCACTTGCACACACACACACACACAGAGATAATCACACATTAAAAATAAAATGAAAATTTTTAAAAGAAAATAAAATTCTATTACATATTAGTCATATATTTGCCTCATTTACTCTGAATTTTGCATACTTCCTGTCAATATTAACAAAAAGAAGCAAGTTTCATCTGTCTCTTAATGATGACTCTCCATGGCACTCTGTTTAATTCCCTGGGGCTAACAGAAAGATACAGATAAAGTAAGACCAACTCCAGGTCCACCTTGACAGCATACCGAGATAGCAATCTTCCTTATTTTTTTTTTGATTACTCAAACCTTCATTTTCAAAATAATGTAATATTCTCTTAAGCTTAAGGAAAATATTACTTTTTTATGGGTGTAAATTATAGTGTTGCAAAATCTTCACTTGAAACACCCATGTAAATGGAAAGAAAAAATGTTTTAATAAGTGCTTGTGTTGTGTGAAGAGGAGCAAATGGAAGAGGTCCTCCATTAGCACAGGCTTCCCTGTGTTTGTCCATGGAAGAAGAAGAAACTAGGCATGCCAAGAGTCAAACTCTAGTCTCTAAGCAAGAGAAATATGATCTGGAGAGGCACAGCAGAGACTTATCATCACCTTCGTCAGTCAAAGTGAAATCAAGTCGGTTATCGAGCCAACTTGGCAGCTCGGAAATTATGGCTAATTAAGAAAGTAAGATTTCAGACTTCGTTTTTAAGACGAACCCATAAGTAAGTTTGTTATCTTTGTGTATTGTACAATATTCCAATTTATTTAAGCATTTACAGTATTATCTCTACATACATATATGTAATGTGAAAACTTAATGAGGTCTTAAGGGGCTGTATAAAGGAAAAGGGCTGTTTGTGTGCTTGTGCATGTGTGTGTGTGTGTGTGTTTGCATGAGTGTGTGTGTGCATGCGTGTGTGTGTGCATGTGTGTAATGAAAGCAGAGCAGGAGGAGGAAGGAAACCAGGGACAAGGAAAGAGGCAAGATGATGAAGCAAGTTCTTACTCTTGCCCTATGTACAGTGTAAGATACAATGATGTATATACATAAAATGTAATAATGAAACCCATTATATAGTGTCCCAAGTTAAAAATAGCTTGAAATATTTTATATACATTTCTGTGGGCCCATGGTCCTTTTAACACTAAAAACTGAATAAATGTTATCAACAAAAACACTATTAATTAGAACCCAAAACAGAAACACTAAGTACCAGATTATTCTCTCACAGCCCCTATGTTTGATGTTATACTGTAATAGAAATAGAGTTTTCAAAGAGGATTTTCAATTATTTGGAAGATTATTTACTTCCTACAAATATTATTTGTTCATTTATACAGAAATATTATGTTAAAATTGAATTACACATTTTGTGAATTAAATGTATCTAGTTAATGACTTATTATAAAAATGGTTTTCCTTTCTTGTCTTCTTTTTGTCTTTGTATTATAAAAGAAAGAGTTTAATCACACTAGGAGAAAAATATCATTATCCAAAGGCCCTGAAGTGTGAAACACACATGAGAATGCCTAAACATGTCCACAGTAAACAGCTTGCTTCTCCAGGGAGGCGGTCATCAGAGCCAATTGTTGCCGGACTTGTGAAAAGTTTCCTAAACCACAGTGCATTTAGTTTTATAAAATATAAATCTGTAGGTAAGGTTAAATTACCTCTAAAGCTTTTGAGCTGTGTGTTTAGATTATGCCATGTTCTAGACTAATTTTTACAATGTTGCAGGAAGGGAAGATCAGTTACACTATTTTACATGCTTCAACAGCCAACTCAATAATTTTTTAAATTATTATAGATCTATTTTAAAACATTGAATAGAAGTTCAAGTGATATCAGAATTTTAATTTTAATAGCTATAATGTGTTTTTCAGACAGCAGGTTGAGCAACAGAGGTTATTTGATTTGAATGGAAAATAAGGAAAGGCAAGTTTTTGTTTATTTCATAAGACTTCATCTTTACAAATGTTTTCTAAATGCCATGCCCTATCTTCAATACTATTTCATGTGTTTTGTAGTATAGAGAAATATACCTTTATGTTTAGAGGGGATGAGACGAAGATCTACAATGAAAAACCGCACAGTGCCCACAGAATTCATTCTGTTAGGACTGTCGGATGACCCTGACCTTCAGGTGGTGATCTTCCTCTTTTTAATCATCACGTACATTCTGAGTGTCGCTGGAAACCTGACCATCATTACTCTCACCTTGGTAGACCCCCATCTGCAGACCCCCATGTATTTCTTCCTCAGGAACTTCTCTGTTTTAGAAATAACCTTTACAACTGTCTGCATCCCTAGATTTCTTAGCACCATTGTCACCAAAGACAAAACTATCTCCTACAATAATTGCACAGCTCAGTTGTTTTTCTTCATCTTCATGGGAATCACTGAATTCTACCTTCTAACTGCTATGTCCTATGACCGCTATGTGGCCATCTGCAAACCGCTACATTATACAACCATCATGAACAGGAAAGTCTGCATATTGCTGGTTTTTTCCGCCTGGCTGACGGGGTTCCTAAACATCTTTCCGCCAGTCATTCTTTTTCTTCAGTTAGATTACTGTGGCTCCAACGTCATTGATCACTTTGCTTGTGACTACTTCCCCCTCCTGCAGCTATCCTGCTCAGACACATGGCTCCTGGAAGTGATTGGGTTTTATTCTGCGATAGTGATACTGCTCTTCACTTTAGCATTAATTATTCTTTCCTACATGTTCATCATCATGACAATTGTGAAACTCCCATCCACCAGTCAGAGGAAAAAAGCATTCTCTACCTGCTCTTCTCACATGATTGTCATTTCTATCTCGTACGGGAGCTGCATCTTCATGTATGCCAATCCTTCGGCCAAAGAAAGAGCATCCCTGACCAAAGGAGTAGCTATCCTCAATACTTCCGTTGCACCTATGATGAATCCATTTATCTATACCCTGAGGAACCAGCAAGTGAAGCAAGCCTTTAAGGACACCATCCAGAAGGTAGTGCTTTTCTCTGGCAGGTGAAAGCACCTAAGATGTTAAAAGTATCATTTCTTCTTTCTGGGTTTATAGGCAAGGGAGAAAAAAAAAGCATAATCTGTAATAGGATTGGTATTTTGGTATTTAATAAAATTGTATCTTTAGAGTAACCACTATGTTCTATGCACTCAACTCATTTCTATGTGTGCTCATTTATCTATGGGTCTTTCTACTTATTATCTATGTGTTTACTTGTTTTTTTTTTTTTGGTTGTGAGTCTCGCCTTTAACAGCTGAGCCATCTCTTCAGCCCTATGTGTTTACTTATAAGTTTCTATTTTTTCTAAAAATGAAGTCCTTTTAGATTTTTTTCTATTGTGAATTCCATAACAAAATTCTCCCTCAGTGCAGTTATATCTTCTTATTACAAATTTATTCTCATTGTACTTAATAAACTTGGTAAAGCTAAATACTGATTCATGATTTTTTTGATCTTTCAAATCGTTAATGGAATATGTTTAGATTATAGGGAAAGTCTAGGCTAATGATTAGAATTTTGAACAGGAGTACTTTATTTTTATGTAGACAGCACATTTGGCATAATAGAAAGTGTGTCAGGAGGTGAATTTCAAAATTATTATTCTTACCATGTAATAGAAATGTTACGAGGAAATCTGGTTCTATTTAACATTGTGTGAAATCAAATAACCACAATCATTGCTGGCTTGGTTAAAAAATATAAATACCTGCTAAAATATGTGAACATATTGTAAGCATGTGAATCATATTCTTTATACTAATAATAAAAAGAAATGAAGTAAAAGGTGAAATAGAAATATGTACTGATTATTACAGCTATTGTTACAGTGAAGACATACTATAATTGTTTTAACATATTGTTTAATTTGAGTATTTCAACAAGTTGACGAGGTACCTATAATTACTGCTCCCCATTAAAATGTTTCTCTTGTAGATTTAATAATCATAAAACATAAAATTTGTAAAGCAATTCAAGGAAAACTAACAAAATTATGATAGACCTATGGGAGTTCAGCTTTCTGGAAAACTGATTTCTAATCTTAGGACCTAGTAATTACCTGAGAATTGCTGATAGGAAGCTAATGTCTATGACGTGCATGTGTACCGTGCACATTATACCTCAGCTTAGACAAATCACATGAGTACTTATTTTGTACAGTCCCTTAAAATTGAACAATATTATCTAAAATTTATCAGGAAATTAATAATATAACAAAAGACTAATAGTTTAACATTTTAGAGATAATAACTTAAAATATAGTATTTAAACTGACACTTTTTTGTAATATAATTTTTTTTTTACTTTTTCTCACTTTTATTTATGACAGATTTCCCCCGAACTCTTCTGATCAAAAATTCTTGGAGACAATTCCATCAGCTTTAGCCAATCGGAGAATAGAATCACCCTGCGAATGGCGCCGCAGATAGCGTAGGTTTTAAACTGGCCATTAAACCAACCTGTGACCCTGTCAACCTCGGCCACGTTCATCTGGATGG
Source organism: Alexandromys fortis (assembly GCF_014885135.2). Lineage (NCBI taxonomy): Eukaryota > Metazoa > Chordata > Mammalia > Rodentia > Cricetidae > Alexandromys > Alexandromys fortis. The sequence goes on from NW_026068165.1 coordinate 134,746, forward strand.
ACGCGTGGTCTTTGGCACCAATGATGCGGTTGCTTTATTGAAAAAAAAAATTCTGCCTCCTCCCCGCCTCCCATTTCCCTCCCCATCTCCCTTTTCCCTCCCCCTCCTCCCACTCCTCTCCCCCTCCCCCCAGTCCTCTCCCCTCCCTTTCCAGTCTGAAGGGCAGTCAGGGTTCCCTGCCCTGTAGAAAGTCCAAAGTCCTCCCCGCTCCATCCTGGTCTAGGAAGGTGAACATCCAAACTGGCTAGGCTCCCACAAAGCCAGAACATGAAGTAGGATCAAAACCCAGTGCCACTGTCCTTGGCTTCTCAGCAGCCCTCATTGTCCGCCATGATCAGAGAGTCCGGTTTTATCCCATGCTTTTTCAGTCGCAGTCCAGCTGGCCTTGGTGAG
>NW_026068165.1:137142-139690 GCF_014885135.2 Alexandromys fortis
GGTTGGAAGCCTTAGTGTAGGAGCAGAAAACTGTTCCTGAGCAAAGGACCTTGCAGAGAATGCAGGCTTGGGGGGTGGGGGGGAGTCGTGTATAAGAAAGACAGCCCTGCAGAAGGAGCTGGGGGAGGGGGGTTTGTGCTCTCTTCCGGGACTATAGCCCCTGGATAGCACACACTCACACGTCCAGATGGAACTCCTCAGCACCTAAACAGGGCCGCCTGGTAGCCCAATGATCCGGGACAGAAGGAAGGACGGGGCAGGCAGTGCAGGATCCAGGAGAGCACAGGAGCCCCTGGAGCCCAGGCTGAGGGTGCCGGGCTCTCTTACTGGGGACCTTGAGGCTCACCGCTCTGGGTGGGTAGCCTTAGTGTGAGAGCTTAAAACTAATGTTGAGCACTGGTCCTAGCATACAGCAGGGCAGGGTTGGGGGTCTTAAACTGACTCTTTAACAGCAAAACCTGGATTCGTGTTGTCAAGATACACTGAGTTGACTGTTAATAATTTACTAATAGAATCTCTTGTTAAATATCATATTGCTAATGGATTCTTATTGTTTGCTTTATTTACCCCATAAGTGGTGTTATGGTTCAAAATGATTTCCACATACATTTTCAAATTTCTCCTTAAGAGGACTAGTCCAGTTATTGTCATCATTGACAGAGACAGACTCCATGTGTCCCATCTTTGATCCCATCCTGACCTCATCGGTTTTGTTACTGCTGAATATGGGCTCATGTTGGCCTGAAATCACAAGCATCATAAACGCATGGCAGATCTTGACTTCTGTCGTCTTGACTTTCACGCTTGTGCTTCTTGATTAACTTGGGAGTTTTAAAGAACAGAAAGAATAGGGACTGGGGCCCCCTGATGACTCTGAGTGAGTCAGTTCTACTCAGTTTGGCCTGGGCTTTCATTGATCTTCTAGTTCTATTTGTAAAAAGTTATGTGAAAGAAACACATCTCAGGGCTGGTTTGTCAACGAAGAGCAATGATTTCTCCTCCAAAGAATCGGGGATAGCTTCCCAGCACCTACACAGTGGCTCACAACCATCTGTAACCCAAGTACTGTAGTATACAACACTTTCCTTCAGCCTCCATGGGCACCAGGAATGTTCATGCAGGCAAGTACCTACACACATTATAAAATAAAATAGTATTTTAATTTAAAAAGAACTACATCCTAGAATTCTAGATATCAAACTGTTCCAAGTATTTATCATTCGATATCTAGGAAACAGTTGTGCTCCATGCACAAAATGATGAAAACAGATACACAGTGAATAGCCAAACAAGATACTTTGCAAAGAAGTGGGTGATTATATATGTACCATGTTTTCTTAATATTTATATATGGGTGGTAGCAGTTTTCTTTGTTGTTGTTGTTTGTTCATTTGTTTTGTTTTCAAGACAGGGTTTCTCAGTAGCTATGGAGCCTGTCCTGGAATTCATTCTGTAGACCAAGCTGGCCTTGAACTCACAGAGACCCACCTGCCTCTGCCTCCTGAATGCTGGGATTAAAGGCATGTGCCACCATTGTCCCGCTTGTTTTTAAGATTTGTTTATTGTATATACCGTGTTCTTCTTGCATGTGTCCCTTCAGGCCAGAAGAAGGCACCAGATATCATTATAGATGGTTGTGAGCCACCATGTGGTTGCTGGGAATTGAACTCAGAACCACTGGAAGAGCAGCCAGTGCTCTTAACCTCTAAGCCATCTCTCCAGTCCTGGTAACAGTTTTCTAAAAACAAATATAAACCTCCAAGATATAAATCTCACTAATTTTCATAAGGTTAAAAAATCAGTAAAATTCCATTCTAAAAATATATTGTTTAAATTTGCTGTATTTTTTTAAGTAAGGGTCTCTTCTCTCCCTATGTAGTCCATGCTGCCTCTACTGGAGATGCCTCTGTCTCAGCCTCCCCTCCCATATGCTGAGATTACAGTCATGTGCCACCAAGCCTGGGTGTCTTTTTAAAACAGCTAGATTGCAATTGTGTGGTAGCTGTTGTGTTTTAAGATGGAACCATTTCCACTTTTGAGACATCTGGCAAGACTGGAAATGAAAGACGCTTAGCTAAAGAACTTTTTTTTTTCTACAAAAACATATACCAAGTTCTATATCAGTAAAAACTGGTTTGCCTACATTGCCCGTATTACCCAGGAACAATTCACAATACAGCAATAGATGTAACTGAATGGATTCTCTGCCAAACATCACCATGACTGAAAACTACAGAGCTGTGAACGTATAGATACAGTGTATGGTAGAGCATGAGGAAGAGGAGAATACCAGTTGCCTTGCATCTGTGAAGTAGCTGCTTTTATTCATTCAATTTATTAAACAAAGTAAAGCAACACTACGAAGCAGTATTTCTTTTATTTTTGTGAGCCTTATGTTTTGAGCTATATTGAAGGTTTTTCTTGTCTAAAATTTGAGCAATTCCTTTTAAGTAAAAAGTTTTTCTCTTTTTTTTTTAAATTTTTTAACTACATTTATTTTTTTAATTTATTTATTTATTTATTTATTAAAGATTTCTGTCTCTTCCCC
>NW_026068165.1:140837-171059 GCF_014885135.2 Alexandromys fortis
TCACCCTCCCCCCCTTCCCCCACCCCATTCCCCCTCCCTCTAGAGAATGAAGAGCAGTCCAGATTCCCTGCCCTGCGGGAAGTCCAAGGTCCTCCCACTTCTATCCAGGTCCAGGAAGGTGAGCATCCAAATGGGCTAGGCTCCCACAAAGCCAGGTCATGTGTTAGGATCGAAACTTAGTGCCATTATCCTTGGCTTCTCATCAGCCTTCATTGTCTGTCATGTTCAGAGAGTCCGGTTTCATCCCATGTTTATTCAGTCCCAGTCCAGCTGGCCTTGGTGAGCTCCCAATAAATCAGTTCCTCTGTCACAGTGGGTGGGTGCACCCCTCTTAGTCCTGACTTCCTTGCTCATGTTGTCCCTCCTTCTGCTCCTCATTGGGACCTTGAGAGCTCAGTCCAGGGCTCCAATGTGGGTCTCTGTCTCTATCTCGATCCATCGCCATATGAAGGTTCTAAGGTGATATACAAGATATTCATCAGTATGGCTATAGGATAGGGTCATTTCAGGTTCCCTCTCCTCAGTTGCCCAAGGAACTACTGGGGACATCTGCTTGGACACCTGCGAGCCCCTCTAGAGTCAAGTCTCTTGCCAACCCTAAGATGGTTCCCTTAATTAGTATATATATTTCTCTGCTCCCATATCCACCCTTCCTTTATCCCAACCATCCCATTCCCCCAAGCTCCCCCCATCCTCCCCTTCTCATGTTTCTCACCCCATTTCCCCTTAGCCCCATGCCACCTCACCCCCCAGTTCCCAGTTTTTGCCTGGCAATCTTGTCTACTTCCCATATCCAGGCAGATGACTATATGTTTCTCTTTGGGTTCACCTTCTTATTTAGCTTCTCTAGGATCACGAATTATAGGCTCAATGTCCTTTATTTATGGCTAGAAACCAATTATGAGTGAGTACATCCCATGTTCATCTTTTTGGGTCTGGAATACCTCACTCAGGATAGTGTTTTCTATATCCATCCATTTGCATGCAAAATTCATGATGTCATTGTTTTTTACCGCTGAGTAGTACTCTAGTATGTATATATTCCACACTTTCTTCTTCCATTCTTCCATTGAAGGGCATCTAGGTTGTTTCCAGGTTCTGGCTATTACAAATAATGCTGCTATGTGAGTTCCCTAAACTTAATTATTAGAATAAAAGAGTAGGGATTACTCAATAATTCTAAATAATCTCAAATTAACAACATGACTACAGCACTCTTTCATTGCTTTATGTTTCCCTTTATTCTCTGATCATGTTTGAGTTTATCCAAGCTACCATGTTTGGATTTATCTGAACCACCAACTTCAGCTATCTATAGGAACTGTGTATTTGATGACTCATTGTCTCACTCATACCTACTGCTTGTCCATTCTCTATCAGTTTTTCATTAAGCCTTAACACTCTCTGATGTTGGATCACCTATGATAAAATTCATGCAGGGCCAAGTTTCAGTTTTTGTTTCCTCTTTCGATCTGTTTTTATGATAACATATGCTGCTGTCTTTTTTTTGAGAAATAGATGGTTATTTATTTAGAGGTAGACTCACAAATCAGAATCTTTACTTGGATGGAGATCAGAAACCAAATCCCGCAGTTGGAAAAAAGAGGCCAGATGGCATGCTTTACATCGGCATATATAGTTATAAGAGGCCATGCCCTAGTGGACAGGTAACTGCTGGCTGTAAGACTTCCTACAGCAAACCTTCTTTCTTAGTCCATATGAAAAATGAACCATAGATTTATATGATAACACCATTTCAGAGAAGTCAACCTCTCTATTTTGAGAATTCTAGTTCCTACAAATGACATTATTTTCCCTGTTTTTATCCATCTGTTAACTGATACTAGTATGATGCTCACTAATGAAGAAATGGACTGAGTCTCCATCAAAAAAAAAAGTGTTGCAAACTAAATAAGAATATAAAGGCACACATCAACTAATTGATTATAGAATTATAAGTGAGCCTAGCTGAGATCAGTTTATGTCATTCCAGATCAACTGTTATACCCAACCTATTTATAGTGCATGAGAAATTAAATAACTGGTTATTGTAAGGCTTAAAACTTAAGCTGTTAGGAGTAGGAATAGTTTGCTTTGTAGAAATAGCTAACTGATAAGAATATGGTTTGTAAAAGCCCAGGACCTGATGGTTTCAATGCGGAATTCTACCAGAACTTCCAAGAAGAGCTAATACCTATACTCCTTAATGTATTTCACAATATAGAAGCGGAAGAGTCATTGCCAAATTCCTTTTATGAAGCTACAGTCACTCTGATACCAAAACCACACAAAGACTCAACCAAGAAAGAGAATTACAGGCCAATCTCACTCATGAACATCGACGCAAAAATCCTCAACAAAATACTGGCAAACCGAATCCAAGAACACATTAGAAAAATTATCCATTATGATCAAGTAGGCTTCATCCCAGAGATGCAGGGCTGGTTCAACATACGAAAATCTATCAATGTAATCCATCATATAAATAAGCTGAAAGAAAAAAACCATATGATCATTTCATTAGATGCTGAAAAAGTATTTGACAAAATTCAACATCCCTTTATGATAAAAGTCTTGGAGAGACTAGGGATACAAGGGTCATACCTAAATATAATAAAAGCTATATACAGCAAGCCGACAGCTAACATCAAATTAAACGGAGAGAAACTCAAAGCCATCCCACTAAACTCAGGAACACTAAACTCAGAAACCCACTCTCGCCATACCTCTTCAACATAGTGCTTGAAGTTCTAGCAATAGCAATAAGACAACATAAGGGGATCAAGGGGATTTGACTTGGAAAGGAAGAAGTTAAACTTTCGTTATTTGCAGATGATATGATAGTGTACATAAGTGACCCTCAAAACTCCACCAAGAAACTTTTACAGCTGATAAATACCTTTAGTAATGTGGCAGGATACAAGATCAACTCCAAAAAATCAGTCGCCCTCTTATACACAAAGGATATGGAAGCAGAGAGGGAAATCAGAGAAGCTTCACCTTTCACAATAGCCACAAACAGCATAAAATATCTCGGGGTAACTCTAACCAAGGAAGTAAAAGATCTATTTGACAAGAACTTTAAAGCATTGAAGAAAGAAATTGATGAGGATATCAGAAAATGGAAGGACCTCCCTTGCTCTTGGATTGGGAGGATCAACATAGTAAAAATGGCAATTCTACCAAAGGCAATTTATAGATTCAATGCAATTCCTATCAAGGTCCCATCAAAATTCTTCACGGATCTTGAGAGGACAATAATCAATTTTATATGGAAAAATAAAAAACCCAGGATAGCCAAAACAATCCTATACAATAAAGGATCTTCTGGAGGCATTACCATCCCTGACTTCAAACTCTATCACAGAGCTACAGTAATGAAAACAGTGTGGTATTGGCATAAAAACAGAGAAGTCGACCAATGGAATCGCATAGAAGACCCGGAATTTAATCCCCAAACCTATGAACACCTCATTTTCGACAAAGGAGCTAAAAGTATACAATGGAAGAAAGAAAGCATCTTCAACAAATGGTGCTGGCACAACTGGATGTCAACCTGTAGAAGATTGAAATTAGACCCATATCTATCACCTTGCACAAAACTCAAGTCCAAATGGATCAAAGACCTCAATATCAGTCCGAACACACTGAACCTGATAGAAGAGAAAGTGGGAAGTACCCTACAACAGATGGGCACAGGAGATCGCTTCTTAAGTATAACCCCAGCAGCACAGACACTAAGGACAACATTGAATAAATGGGACCTACTAAAGCTGAGAAGCTTCTGTAAAGCAAAGGACACTGTCACTAAGACAAAAAGGCAACCTACTGACTGGGAGAAGATCTTCACCAACCCCGCAACAGACAAAGGTCTGATCTCCAAAATATATAGAGAACTCAAGAAACTAGACTCTAAAATGCTAATTAACCCAATTAAAAAATGGGGCACTGAACTGAACAGAGAATTCTCAAAAGAAGAAGTTCAAATGGCCAAAAGACACCTAAGGTCATGCTCAACCTCATTAGCAATCAGGGAAATGCAAATCAAAACAACTTTGAGATATCATCTCACACCTGTCAGAATGGCTAAAATCAAAAGCACCGATGATAGCCTTTGCTGGAGAGGCTGTGGAGGAAGGGGTACCCTCATCCATTGCTGGTGGGAATGCAATCTTGTGCAACCACTTTGGAAATCAGTGTTTCGGTTTCTCAGGAAATTCGGGATCAACCTACCCCTGGACCCAGCAATACCACTCTTGGGAATATACCCAAGAGATGCCCTATCATATGACAAAAGCATTTGTTCAACTATGTTCATAGCAGCATTATTTGTAATAGCCAGAACCTGGAAACAACCTAGATGCCCTTCAATGGAAGAATGGATGAAGAAAGTGTGGAATATATACACATTAGAGTATTATGCTGCGGTAAAAAACAATGACTTCTCGAATTTTGCATGCAAATGGATGGAAATAGAAAACACTATCCTGAGCGAGGTAACCCAGACCCAAAAAGATGAACATGGGATGTATTCACTCATAATTGGTTTCTAGCCATAAATAAAGGTCACGGAGTGTATACCTGGTGAACCTAAAGAAGCTAAAGAAGAAGGTGAACCCAAGAAAAAACATATAGTTATCCTCTTGGCTAAGGGAAGTAGATAAAATTGCCGGGGAGAAAATTGGGATCTTGGGGGTGGGGTGGGTTGGGGATAAGGGGGGACGGGGAGAGAAAAGTGAGAAGGGGAGGATTGGGGGAACTTGGGGAAACAGGAAGATTGGGATAAAGGAAGGTTGGATAGGGGAGCAGGGAAGCACATATCTTAGTTAAGGGAGCCACCTTAGTGTTGGCAAGAGACTTGAACCTAGAGTGGCTCCCAGGAGCCCAAGGCGATGTCCCCAGTTAGTCCCTTGGGAAGCTGAGGATAGGGAACCTGAAATGACCCTATCCTATAGCAATACTGACGAATATCTTTCATATCACCATAGAACCTTCATCTGGTGATGGATGGAGATAGAGACAGAGACCCACACTGGAGCACTGGACTGAGCTCCCAAGGTCCCAATGAGGAGCAGATGGAGGGAGAACACGAGCAAGGATGTCAGGACCACGGGGGGTGCACCCACCCACTGAGACAGTGGGGGCTGATCTATTGGGAGCTCACCAAGGCCAGCTGGACTGTGACTGAAAAAGCATGGGATAAAACCGGACTCTCTGATCATGGCGAACAATGAGGACTGATGAGAAGCCAAGGTCAATGGCAAGGGGTTCTGATCCTACTTCATGTTCCGGCTTGGTGGGAGCCTAGCCAGTTTGGATGTTCACCTTCCTAGACATGGACGGAGCGGGGAGGACCTTGGACTTTCCACAGGGCAGGGAACCATGAATGCTCTTTGGATTAGAGAGGGAGGGGGAGAGGAGTGGGGGGAGGGGGAGAAGGATGGGGGGAGGGGGAGGGAAATGGGAGGCTGGGATGACGTGGAAACTTTTTTTTTCTTATTCTCAATAAAAAAAATTTAAAAAAAAGAATATGGTTTGTAGGCATGGGTATGGCTCAGCAAGTTTAGGCAGCCTGGGAACCTGTGGAAATGTGCGTGGATAGACACTTAGTAGGAAAACCCATGATGAGAACAGATGAGGGATTATTGTGTTAGACTTCACTAATCTCATAAGCTCTTCAAAAGCCAAGCCTTTTCAGTAGGGACTGCCAAGAACCTAGACATCCTCATCATATGTGTCAAAGCCAATTTTGAGGCTCAAGAACTTAATATCAAAAACTGTAAATGTGAGGGCTGATAGACACTGCTGAGATTTTTACGTCCTCATTCTGCAAATGATGGAGGTTACAGCGGTGATTAATAACCTGTTCTAAATTACACAATTGCTTTCCTCGCTGTGTCTTGTCTGCTCTGTGTGTGCGCAGCTACGTACTCTACTATCTGGAATCAAGATTTCAGCAAGCCTCATGCCCTCCCTTTGAATCTTCACATGTCAGAGAGAAAGGAAGCAAGCCTTCTTTTGTCTATTCTCAAAGGGCACTTATTTCATAGTTTGGGTCTTCCCAGAAGTCGCACCTCTGTTTACATAGTAGCAGGAGCCTAAGCAACAGGTGCTGTCCCAGTCTCATAAATACATATTGCTTGTACTCTCACTCATAAAGGGATATTAGACGAAAAGCAAAGGATAACCAGCTTATAGTCCACAATCCCACCGAAACAAGGTAACAAGGAGAACCCTAAGAGAGACATATATGGAACCCCCTTGGAAGGAGAAATAGACAAGATCTCCTGAGAACATGTGGAGGTGGTGTAAAGGAGAAGGGAGATCAAAAGAGGAGAAGGAGGGAAGAAGGGGAGGGAGGAGGAGAACATGAGGGAATGGAATGCTCAATAAGGGGAAAGGACAGTGAGGGAGAGAAAGGAAAATGATACCTTGATTGAGGGAGTCAAGAAAGGGCTACCAAGAAACATGGCAATAGGGAAATTCCCAGGAATCCACAAGGGTGATCCCAGCTAAGACTCTAAGCAACAGTTTGGAGGACACCTAAGCCAGCCTTCCCTGTAATCAGATTGGTGACTACCTTAATTGTCATCATAGAACCTTCAACCAGCAACTGATGGAAGCAGATACAGAAGTCTACAGCAAAGCACTTTGCCGAGCTACAAGAGACCAGCGCAAGAGAGGGAGGAGAGATAATATAAGCAAATAGGTCTAGACCGTCATGGTGATACCCGCAGAAACAGCTGACCTGAGCTACTGAGAGCCCACTGACTCTGGACTGATAGTGGGAGAACCTGCATAGGACCAAAGTAGTCCCACTGAATGTGGGGCACAGTTGTGAGGCTTGGGCAGTTTGTGGGACCACTGGCAGTGGGAGCAGGAGTTATCCCTAGTGTTTGAACTAACATATAGGAGCCCATTATTTTTTGAGGGGTACCTTGCTCAGCCTAGATATAGAGGGGAAGGCCTTGGTTCTGCCTTGAAGTGAAATGATCAGCTCGAAAACATATACATACTAATAACATTACATAGACTGAGAAGGTTATATTTATATATGTAGAAGTGTGTGTGTGCGTGTGTGTGTGTAAAACAACAACTTAAGAAAAAGAGACTAGAGATTTGAAAGAGAGCAAAGAGGAGTACAGGGGAGTGTTTAGAGAAAGGAAAGAGAAGGAAGAAATTTATAATCATATTATAATATAAAATATTAAATAAAATACAATATCTGTGAATGAAGAATGTTACTTGCACTTGTCTTGAAAATACAGATTTCAAGATTATATCTAATTTTAGTCTGTCTTGTGAAAGTAAAATCTAAATGAGAACTGTCTTTATTATTTCTGTATGATTATAATTTACATCCAAACTCAAGACAGGGTGAGTTTTCAAAAATAATGACTAAATGAACAAATGGTAGTAACTTTAATCACAACTTGCTGAAACTTATAAAACCATAAAAATAAGCCTGATATCTTTCATCATGTAGAATAATGAACACATAAGATCACTCTAAAACTCTTAATGAATTATGATTTTCCCTAAATCCTAATCATTTACAGTTTAGTACGGAGCCATTTAGATGCTATTGATCTCTAATTTTTATGTTTGTTTATGTCCATAAGAGTTTTGTGGGCATGTATGTATGTTGATCATGTATGTGCCTGGTGCCAATGAACATCAGAAGAATGTGTCAGATCCCCTGGAATTAGAGTTACAGATGATGTGCACACTATGTGTTCAAACCCTGGACCTCCTCAAGAACATCAAGTGGTCTTAACTGCTAATCCATCTCTCTAGCCTCTAATCTATATTTCTCTAATTTTTAGCTTCTTCTCTCTGTAAAGTTTCAGTTAATTATAAATTTTAAATCATTTGTATATTTTTCTGCTTTGATTTCAGGTCATTTATATCTAATCTGTTCTAAATTATATGGAGTTATTCAGATCACTGTTTATTAGTTAGTATCCTGAGGATCTAATCTCCATGGTGTCTTTTGTTTATTCAGTCAGCCAATCCCCGTGAGTCCATGTTAAATAGAACAGATAAAATTGGAACCAAGCTGAATAGCAATGCTTTGATATCAATTATATCACCCACTATCAGGCTAATAAAGAAATTATATTAGCCTTGCTTTATGATCATTTATGTTTTGTATATCAAGATATTATTTCTTTAGGTCACATAGATAGAATAATCCTTAGTCATTTGGATTCATGAGTTGATGTATGTCTTTCTAAAGATTAAAAAGTTCTTAGGATTTTATTTTATTTTATTATTAATACTTTAGATATTTGGTTACAAGCATAAGATAACAGAATAGATATCAATTACAAACTTTTTCAAAAATTCCTAAAAACACTTACATTTAAACAAACTAATAAACCATTAGAAATGGGAATGACCATAACCAGTAATATTTAGGAAAAAGTAAGTATATTTTTTCATAAATATAATTTTTTGCTTTTTAAGTATTTGTATTCTGTAAAAACAATTTCAATGAATATTTTATATGTGCATATATAATTAAACAATACAATTTCATTTAAGTATATGAATTAAAAATTAGCATTGCAATTTAATTTTTAACTGTAGAAAAACTATGTTATAAATCATAGGAATAAATAATTTTTCATGTTCTTATCATCTTATCAGTTTACAATACTTCTTAGAATATGGAACACTAGGGATCCATTTGTACAAAATTGATAACAAGTCATTTTCTATACTAAGCAAGTATATTTTGCTTTGGCTTTGCACATAGATTTTGTGCATAGCAAAGATTAGGATTTGTCAAGTAAAACCAAAAAATTAGAAGCTGTGTGCCATATGACCATAAAGAGCAAATGTTGGAGAATGAGACCATCTCATTTCCAAGAAAACTTATATATAAAATTTTGAGGTAAATTCATTTACCTATCAAGTTAATCAACTAAGGCTGAGGAAATGCCATTCTACTTCATAGCAGTGACACTTGCAAAGACTGTAGAGGATAGATGAGACTGGGCAAGTCGCCTGGATACCCGGATATACCTCAAGTTCTGAAATGACTTTATGCATGAATAAACAAGCAATAAAAACCTTTATATCACATCAAAAGTGATGATGGATGCAAACTATGGAAGAAAGAAAATTATTTTTCTCTCCTGAAAACTTGAATGTTGAACTGTGTCATTTATTAGTCACAAAGAGAATAAACAATGTTGTGCAACTGGGCTTTACAAGGCTGAAAACAGAACAGGTAAGAGTGCTTACAGTTTACAAAAGTAAAATTAGAGCCAGGAGCAGGAGCTGCATCTGCAGCGTCAGGGTTCATGGGCTTGAGGCAGGAGAGTATAAATTCAAGGCCTGACTGGCTACATAGCAAGACTTGTCTCACTAAGAAAAAAAAATTAGGTCATTGTATGTAAGTACTGCTTTATATATCACAGTGTAGGCTCAAGATAGGAATGGGGTAAATAAAATATATTCAATAAGAGAGTATTTAGATTCCTACAGAAATTCATTATAGCAGGCAGGAAATGTCCTGTACACAGTCGTTGAACTTAGACATGAGTGTCTTTCATCTATCAGACATGTCCATGTATGTGTGTATACCAGGAACATATTACTCTGAACTACAACTTTATCTCCAAAAAGTATAAAGGTTTGTAAATAGAAAAAGAATTATAATAGACAAATGTTTTAAAAGGTAGAGGGAGGCACAATACACAAAAATCTTTTAGAGAACTACACTGAAAGTCAGTTCTCAGACATTTCCTTGTTTCAGATAATTGTGACAAAATATAAAAGAATATAAAGAAAATTAAGTCATGATTATGAAATTAGGTAAGAATAGAGAGTTTAGGTATTTTGTATAATTTACCACAAAATCAATTTTAAACCATGGTGGTGACTTTGATTTTTAAGTATATGTGTTTAGTTGGGTATTTTATTCATTAGATATATAATGTATACACATATGTTTTGATACATAGATGTAGGAAATGATTATTTCAATAAATAAAATCATTTTATACATCACCTTCTATTTATTGTTTTTCCATTTGCTGAAAGCATACATAGAAATCTCCTCCCAAAGTAAATTGTCATGAACAATACAACAGTATTAAGTATACTTTAGTTAATAGACACTCCCATTTAGCTATCTAGACTTATTTATCCTGTATAACTACAAATTTATACTCTTTGAAAATATTAGGATTTCATGGACTATGTTACAAATATAAAGTAATATACAATGCAATGTGTGTTCATGCACACATTGTATAATAAAGTCCAGCTTTACAAAGGAGACATTGCCACCTTGAAATCTATGACATCATAGATGAATTTGAAGGACATTATGCTCAGTAAAATAAGCTAGAAACAGGTAATAAGTTCTTTATTTGCAAAGTTGATCTCTTATTTCTTCATCCATTTAGTAATGGCGTTAGAAGCAGAGACTATTAGAAGAAATTCCACATCAGTAACAGATTTTATTCTTCTTGGATTGACTAATGACCCACGGTGGCAGCTTGTGATTTTCACATTTCTTCTTGTTACCTACATGCTAAGTGTGATGGGAAACCTCATCATCATCATCCTCACCCTCTCAGATGCCCGTTTGAGGACACCCATGTATTTCTTCCTTCGCAATTTCGCACTCCTAGAAATATCATTCACGTCTGTCTGCATTCCCCGATTCCTTGTTACTGTTGTGACAGGAGACAGAACCATTTCCTACAGTGGTTGTGTGGCTCAGCTATTCTTCTTCATTTTCTTGGGAGTGACAGAGTTTTACCTTCTGGCTGCCATGTCCTATGACCGTTACGTGGCCATCTGCAAACCTCTGCACTACACAACAATCATGAGCAACCGTGTGTGTGTTCTTCTTGTCGTTAGCTCGTGGTCTGCAGGATTCCTGATCATCTTTCCACCAATTGTCCTTCTGCTACACCTAGACTTCTGTGCCTCCAATGTAATTGATCACTTTATCTGTGACTCTTCTCCAATTTTGCAGCTTTCTTGCTCAAACACTCACCTTCTAGAACTCATGGCATTTTTGTTGGCTGTGGTAACACTCATGGTCACCTTGACGTTAATTATTATCTCTTACACATATATCATTCAAACAATTCTGAGAATTCCTTCTAAAAATCAAAGAAAAAAGGCCTTTTCCACTTGCTCCTCCCATATGATCGTTGTCTCCCTCTCTTACGGCAGCTGTATCTTCATGTATATTAAACCTTCTGCAAGGGAGAGGGTGACTTTAAGCAAGGGAGTAGCTGTGCTCAACACCTCAGTGGCTCCTCTCCTGAACCCCTTCATCTATACACTGAGGAACCAGCAAGTGAAGCAAGCCTTCAAAACCATGGTCCAGAGAATCCTCTTTTCTTTAAAGAAATGAACATGAGCACTCGGGAGGCAGAGGCAGGCGGATCTCTGTGAGTTCGAGGCCAGCCTGGTCTACAAGAGCTAGTTCCAGGACAGGCTCCAAAGCCACAGAGAAACCCTGTCTTGAAAAACCAAAAAGAAAGAAAGAAAGAAAGAAAGAAAGAAAGAAAGAAAGAAAGAAAGAAAGAAAGAAAGAAATGAACATGATCATGAGGAAAGAGGACCTCTAAAGACAGAACTGAATGAAAACCTCTGCTCCACTCTATGTAGATTCGTGCCCAACGATTATTAAAATATATCTAGCATACTAATAATCCGTAGCAAATATATATATAATAAATAGAAGTGTAAGATGAAATGCATTGGATTTTTAAAAATTATTTTTCTAAGAAAAATATAAGTAAACATACCTAAATAGTATGAAATTTATTTTATTCTTTGGTACTATTTTTTAAATGACAAATTATTCCAACTGAAAATGTCTCTATTTACTAATCAAATTTTAAAATGAAAATCATAACTTCTAAGGGTTCGTTGTTCTTCTGACTTTACATTCATATTCTTTCCACTGGTACACTTGTCATTCCCAATGATGAATGAACAGGAGTGTTGACATGGATAGAACAGTGGACGCTGGCTTCCTGTTGATTATCCTGGACACCACAAGTACTGATGTCTTAGACTTCTTCCATCATTCAACATGCAATAATGATTTTCTTTTTTCTATGATCTCTTTTACAGAGGTTTCCTTTAGCGCAGGCTCATAGCCAAGACAATGACTTTTGGAAGTAGCCAAGAAAATTAAAATAATGTTCCAAGGTTGGTCCTGTGCCTAATGAGGCCCTCGGGTCCTGTGCTCCACTAAGAAGAGTAACTGTCTTGGGACAAAGCTGTGAGTCTGATAGATAACCAGTACATGATTCAATTTTTAGCTTCTTGATTCTCAGCTTGATCTGATTCACAGATTAATGGGATGAGCTCCATATATTTCCTATGTGAATTCAAGAAATAACTATTCAATAGCAATATGATGTTCTATTTATTTCATTCTGTTCCCATGGAATGATGCAAGCTTCATTCAAGTACATTTTAAACTAGTGTAATTATAAAACAGAGATTAAGTGACATTTTATTTGACTATAAATCTTTGTTGAGACGATTTATAAAGAAATAAAATTATATAAGTTGGCTTGGTAAGTTAAAGCAAGTAAGCAGAAATATAAAATAAAAATCCAAAGTGTGAAAAATAAGTGTAAAGATTAAGTAAATGAATATAAACTGTAGACAGACAGGATAAAGAACATGAAATAAGAGATGGCAAAGGGAAAGGAGGGAGTAAAGAATAATTTATCCTCTCGATTAGCAAAGTTTATCTGCAAACATCAAATCCAATTCAGGAAAACTGAAAAAGAAACTTACAGACAAATTGCTGTACTACATGCATTCAAACTGCCTGGGTCCATTGACACAGAAGTATTTGCTTTTTTCTATTATTGTCTGTTTAAAGATTTGTAACAAAAGAAGAAGAAACCTTGCAGATAATCTGAGATACTGAAATACTAATAAAATTCTGAGTAATATCGCTTCTGAGATTTTTACATGTATTTCATTATCATTAAGATCTTAATGATTATAATTATTTCTCCAGCCAAGCATTCTGTCATGATATCAAGGAATACTGTGTTGTAGATCAACAAACATATAAGATATGTTTAGACACTAGTTTGTGTTAGCATTTTTGGTATTAAATCCAAATAAAATGGTTAGTGCAAATTACACATTATCAGAGTTTATGCATGCATGCACTTAGAGGTCACATTGTGGCTCTACTCACAGAGGAGAGAAACACAAGAAAACACAAAGATGCATAAAGTTAACTGCAGTCAAATGGAACCAATTCTTTGATTGGGTGATAATTTCAGTCCCGTTGTTACTTCAGTATGCACAAGCATTGACAAATTCGCTTACAAGTCTAACTCTCTCTCCACTAGTAATATGTTATTACAATAATTTATTATCACACTAAAAATGGCCTTTGATTTTTACTTCATATCATTTCTCACCATATATAATAGGTATAACAAGTAAAATTATATATTAATAAGGTTGTAGAAGCTGGGAATTGATTTGGTTTGCAAACGGTTTCCTGTTCAAATATGAAGGTCTTGGTTTGGATCCCAAATATCTATGTAGAAAATAGGTGTGATAGTATGCACCAGGAAGCCTAACACAAGGATGTTGGCATAGAAGGAGGATCCCTGGTACTGATGAGTTCCAAGTTTGGTGAGAAAATGCCTCTCGAGCAACAAGATAAAAGTAATAGAGGAGGACACACACAAAGACATATGTGCATGTACCCCCTACAAACATTCAGGCATGCACTACACAAACACACATGATCATGTTTGTGTTTATCAATAATATTTTCACTCAACAGCAAATTATTAGTAATTTATCTTTGAAAAATCAAATATTATACATCGTTTTTTACCTTATGAGTGCTCAAAAAATAAAAAAATTCACTTATGAAAGTCACAGCTTAAAGAAGCATACATAAAAGACAGTTTTCATCATTAAAAAATTAAAAACCCTGTCATTAGCTACCTCCACACAAGGACTATGACATGACATTAGGTTATACCTGTGAAGTAAAAGCAGACTTCCTTACTCAGAAAGAGTTCTTGCAGAAGGTAAGTTGACAAAGGAGACAGAAAAAAGAACTAAAGTATATGAATCTATCAGGTACCTTATTCCCTTTGTTACTAGATCGCCATGAACTCAATAACTAATAAAATATGCTCTGATTTCAACAAAATAATCACAAACACTACAAAAGACATCAGTACCAGAACCAGACATAACTTAGGGATTGGAGTTCTCTGACTAGAAATTTAAAACTATGATTACTTGTTTAAATATACTAATTGTTAATATGGCAGGGGCTCTGATGGGAAAAGTAGATGGCATACAACTCACTCCTACTAGTATAGCAAGATGAATTAAGACTAAAAGAAAAAAATCAAAAGGAAATGCTAGAAATCAGAAGCAATTAGACATGAAACCTTTGAGTGGATGTGGAAAAAACAATGAGCCAGTAATTCCTAAAGACGGTTTAGTGGAAACGTACCAAACAGCATTTTTTTTAAACAAAAAGGAATGTTAAATTAACAAAGCAGAACTTTCCAAATTAAGCTTCCAAAAATTAAAGGGCATTTCAAACAGTGGAATGCCAGAGGGGAAAAGAAAAAACACTTGCAAATATAATGGCTATCAAAAAGTTTTAATTTATGAATAAATGAAACATGGATTCAAGAAAATTAGAGCAGAGCACACACCAACCTGGATGGGTTTCCATGACAGCTATGAGTGTCAGATTCAAAATCAGAAAAACAAAGATAAAATAGCTACAAAAAAGAAACTCTAGGTATAAGAACAGCAGGTTAGAAGAACAAAGGCAAACTCAGAGGAACACAGAGAAAATTCATAGGAAAGAAAATGTAAAGTGTTGAGAAGGAAAGGACACTAAGTTCTATCTGTTTCATTTATTCTTCAAAGGGATGAAAAAATACAGACTTTCTCATACAAACAGAACCTGGATGGGTTTGTTATGAGTGGATCTGACCTATCAGAAATGTTGTAAAAAGTTCTTCAAGCAGAAGAAAAATTATATAGCTCAGAGACTCCATTCCACAGGAAGAAAGGTAGCTGAACGATAAATTTAAATAAGTTTCCTTTTAAAAATGTTTTATATATTCATTTTGTTTTATTGTGAGTATTTTGCCTAACATGTACCAACATTCGCCATGTGTGTCCTCTGTGCCCAAAAAGGTAAGAACAGATCCTCAGATCCCCTGGAACTAGAGTTATAGATGGTTATGAGCTACCATGTGTGTGCTGGGGCTCACACCCAGGTCCTCTGCAAGAGCAACAAGTGTTCTTAACCAGTAAGCCATATCTCCAATCAAGTATTCTTTTTTAATATAATTTTTTTTCATTTATTTTACATACCAACCAGTTTCACCTCCTCCTCCTTCTTCTCCTCCCATTGTGATGGAGGAAGGTCATTGGTTAATTATAATAAACAAACTGCTTGGCCTCATAGCTTAGAACATAGGTGGGTGGAGTAAACAGAACAGAATGCTGGGAGGAAGAGGAAGTGAGCTCAGACTCGACAGCTCTGCTCTCTGGAGCAGAGACTCCATAGCTCCTCTCAGATACACACGCAATGAAGCTCCGACCCAGGATGGACATAGGCTAGAATCTTCCCGGTAAGTGCACCTTGGGGTACTTACACACATTATTAGAAATGGGCTAGTCCAGGTGCGAGAATTAGCCTAGAAGAGGCTAGCTAGAAATGGGCCAAGCAGTGTTTAAAAGAATACAGTTTGCGCCTGGCCGTGGTGGCACACGCCTTTAATCCCAGCACTCGAGAGGCAGAGGCAGGCGGATCTCTGTGAGTTCGAGACCAGCCTGGTCTACAGAGATAGTTCCAGGACAGGCTCCAAAGCCACAGAGAAACCCTGTCTCCTCGAAAGAAAAAAAAAAGAATACAGTTTGTGTGTTGTTATTTCAGGGCATAAGCTAGTCAGGCGGTCGGGGTGCTGGGGACGCTCTTATTACTACACCATTGCCTTCCCTTTCCCATCTAACCCTCCTCACCCACCCCTCCTTTATCTCCATTCAGAAAAGGACAGGCCTCCATGGACTTGCAAAAAGCATGGCACATCAAGTTGAGGCAGGATTCCTCATGTCTAGGCACAGCGAGGTAATCCAGCATGGGGATGAGGTTCCCCAAAGCCAACTAAGAGCCAGGGAGAGGTCCTGCTCTCAGTGTTAGAAACCTTACTAAGAGACCTAGCTACAGGATTGTTACACACATACAGAGGGCCTAGGTTGGTCCCATGAAGGCTCCCTGACTGTTGGTCCAACATCCATGAGCTCCTGTGAGCTCAGGTCAGCTTTCTCTGTGGGTTCCCCGATCATGACCCCCCTGACTGGTACAATTCCTCCTCCTTTTTCTCAGCAAGACTCTGGGACAAGTGCTTGTCTGACATCAGTGTCATAAAAGTCAGAATATACTGTCATAAAATGCCACTCCACATGAATAGCATAGTTTGAAATTGGCAAAGATTAGTTTTATAATGTATATTGAAACTCTTTACTCACTGTTTAAAAAGTGATATATATATATGATATATTAAGATAAGTGATAAAGAAAACTGATTTATTATTAAGAATGTAAAATAGGAATTTAAAATAAGAATAGAATTACAAATATCAGAGATATTATTTTAGTTATAGCAAAATTACTTTAAATTTTGTGGCCAAGTGAACTGGAAAAGTTAAAAGACTGAGATTATTTATGAAAGTAATTGAAAACTATATCATCAAAAACTAAATTTAAATATAAAGATACAATGAGGTTCAAAGTAAAGGGACAGATAGCCCAAAATGGAGTATATATGCCATATCAAGGGACAGAAAAGACTTAAGAGCCTGAGGTGGTAGATGGATACAAGGAAACAGAGTCTTCTGGACACATCAGGGATACAGCAGATGATGTTACGCTAGCTGTGACACTGTGGGAGACTTGTGTATGTCTGGAACAGATTGTGTCCCAGTGTAGAGAGAAGGATCTATTGACAACTGAACACTACTAGGAAAGAAAATTGTCTGTGAAATTGCCTTAGCTAAGAAAGACAATGCATCTTTTCACAGATTTAGAATTAACTGTACAAGTATGTAGTGAGCATGCGTGGATATATACACACATATCAATATGTGACATGAAAGCAGAAAGATTATTTGAAGGAAGGAAGGAACCAGCATTTGGGAGAACAAGGGAAAAGGAGGGTGGTGGGGAGGTGGGTACAAGCAAAATACAATATTTTTGCAAAAAAAATATTTAAACCCATTATTAAAATTCTAATGATTAAAATTTAATTATAAAATAAAGTAGTAAAATAGGGGAAGATAATATAATATATTTAGGTATTGTTTCCTTCAAAAACACTTTATTTGAATGTCATATGATGTTCTATATGCAAAACTCTGGAAAACTGATTGACATAATATTTTTAAATATCTATAAAAATAAATTGTTCAGTGAATGAAATACAAGTAATAAAACTGGAGAACATATTCACAGATAAATAACTTACATGGAACATTTCCCCAAAATATACAAAGAATTCTCCAAGTGGGTAAGAAATTCCCTAATCATTCCTTTTTGCTTTTTTATATATATATTTTTGCAGTCGGTGGAAATGTTTTAATTGGAGGGTGGGTAGATACAGTGGTTGTCAGTTGCTCCCAATTCCTTACCAGAGAGGCCCCACTCTCTAAACACAGGATGATCACAGACTACGTTCTCATGTTACAAAAGTCACATCTCTGGTAAACCAAGGACTGTGTTACAAAACCAATACTCCATAGCTGGAGTCACTACTAGAAACATCAGTTACTTTAGAATACTTTCTGAGTGTGCCTATTATTCAATGTAATCAGTTATAACAAAATAAGGCATTCTGAGATCGGGCTACACACACACACACAAACACACACACACACACACACACACACACACACACACACACCAGCCTGAACTCCCCAGGTGAGGCCCTGGGTCACCAACTGCAACTGTCCGCCCAAACTCAGCCATAGACTGTACTTGTAGTTAAACATACCCACAGGCACTGGCAAACCAGTTCATGCCGGTGCCATTCGCTGTGAGAACACAAGTCCCTCCAATTTCATAGTGGAGACTCCTGATTGCAGACATGGGCATGGATCCATTCCTTCCTTTCTTGGTTCCTGGTTGATTATTGGTAACTGTTCCCACGTGTCTTGTTTAGGGTTTCTATTGTTATAACACCATGATAAAAGTAATTCTTATAATGGAAAATGTTTAATTGGGGTGGTTTATGGTTCAGAGGTTCAGTCCATTATCATCATGGTAGTGATACAGGCAGACATAGTGCTGAGAAGGAGTTGAGAATTCCACATCTTTGATCCTCAGGCAACAGGAAGGCAACTGAGACGCTGAGTATGGATTGAACATATAGGAGACTACAAAGCCCACCTCTACAGTCGCACACTTCCTCCAACAAGGCCACACCCACTCCAACAAAGCCACACCTCCTAGCAATGCCACTCCCAGGAGATTATGGGAGCCAACTACATTCAAACTACCACATTCCTCTCCCTGGCCCTACAAACTTGTAACAATATCACAATGAAAAGTGCATTTAGTCCAACTTCAAAAGTCCCCACAGTCTATCACAGTCTCGAGTGTTTTAAAGTCAAAAGTTAAAAGTCTTTTCTAAGTTTCATGCAGTCTCTTAACTGTAATCGCCTATAAAATCGAAATAATTTTTTTTAAAAAAGCAGATCACTTACTCCAACATATAATGGCACAGGATATACATTGCTGTCTCAAATGTAGGGAAAGGAGCATAGTGAGGAAACACTGGATCAAAGCAAGACTGAAAACCAGCTGGGCAAACTCCAGACTCAACATCTCCATGTCTGATGTCAATGCACTCTTCAGATCCCCAACTCTTTGTTGCTTTGTTGACTGCAACACACTCTTCTCTTGGACTGGTTCTACTCACTATTAGCTGCTATTCTCAGCATGGATCTCATGGATCTGACCTATCTTTGGCTCTGCAAGGCAACCCAGGCTTCATCTTTGCAGTTCCACACAATGGCCTCTGTAGGCCTCCATTCAGGGACACCCCTGACACACGCCTGGCCTCAATGACTTTCCTTAGTCAAAGAGGGAGACTTCATAATGCCTTTCTTCTATCCTTTAATGACAAAACCACTTGACTGAAGCTGCCAAGTTCTGCTGCTTGCTAGGGTTGTAACATGGCCCCTCATTCAGTTACATCTTCACCAACTTTCTGTCTTCCATGGATTCTTTCACTGCCTGTTTTCACTGCTTACCTGTTCTGGAATTTGCTCTGTATCACAGGCTGGTCTCAAAATCAGAGATCTGCCAGCCTCTGCCTCCCTAGTGCTAGGGCTAAAGGTGTGCACCGCCGCACCCAGCTCTAAGCTTTTCTTTTGTTTCTTTTTACAGATTGGAAGCTTAGCTGGGTGAGATCTTGCTCTGAGGTCACCACTCCCTTTATTCTATTTCTTAATCTATTTATCTCCTTGAACACAGGATTTAGTTTCATCCTACTTGCTGGTGCTCCTTTTCATATCAAATTGTATGTGTTTTTATTTTCCTTGCTCAGCTTGCTCCTTTTTATTATAAATCTTCATTAGTGTTATGACTAGTAAACAAGCACACAGCAGAGTCTATATTAGGCGACTTTGAGATTTCCTCTGTCAATGGAATTAATGAAAATCTCTTCATTTTAGCTTCAAGCAGACTCTTCAGAGAAGAGAAAAAACTAATCACATTCTTTACCAAAATATCATAGAAATGATTTCTAGGCCACATATTAATATTCTTGACCTCTGAAGCCTTTTGAGCCAGGCTTCCCCACCATTCAAATAACTCTTAGCACAACTCTAGTCTAGGTTTCCACACTCAACACAATCTTTTTCAGATCCATCCATTTTTCCCAGCTAGATCCTCAGGGAGGAAAAAGGAAATTTTTAATTACATAGTAAGTGCAGAAAGGCCTGAAGAATTCTCCTGTGCCACACCTTTCAGCCATTACTATTAGTCTACCTCTGCTGTTATCAGCCTCTCGTGTGGCGTGGCTCCTTGCTGACTCACAGAACCATGCTCTACCTGGGACCTACAGCCCCTACCATTGGTAGGGACTCAGGGTCCTGACAGCTACCACATTAAACTAGAAACCAAATTAGGGCGATAACAACCAATAGACTTCAAACAAAGCTAATCAGAAGAGATAGGGAAGGATACTGCACACTCATTAAAGGAAAAATCCCCCAATAGGATATTAAATTTTTTTTAATTCATTCATGCATGCACCAAACACAAGAACACCCAAGTACATAAAAGAAACATTCCTGCAGCTGATATCACATGCTGATCCTCACATGGCAATAAAGAGTGATGTCAATACTCCAATTGTGCCAACTGGCAGGTCATCTAGACAAAAACTAAATAGAAAAATGCTGGAATAAATAATGTCATAAGTTAAATGTACCTAACGGGCATCTACAGGACATTCAAGCAAAACACAAGAAGAAATTCCAAGCAGTCCATAGAAGTTTTTTTCTCAGAAATGACCGCATATTAGGACACAAAGCGGGCATAACTTATGTAGAATAGAATAGAGAAAGAATGTAAGAGCCAGAGTGGAGGGGGCCTCCAAGGAAGCAGTGTCTTCCCAGCATGAAGGAACTGATGACTATGACACACACAAGACCTGCAGAATTTCAGACCAAACAAACTCTCATCATGAAGAACTGCATGTGAACTCAAAGTGCCACCAATAACAAATAATTGATACCTTCTGGGAAAGGGGAAACCAGTTTTCTTCAAAAGAGTGTTTGGTGTACTCCAGTGAGGGGCCTATGAACAGGAGCATTGGACAAATTCAAAATTGAGTCCTTGGGTTTTATGTGCTTTTCATTTGTTTATTTGTTTGTCTATGATTTATTTGGGATTTTTGTCATTTGATTTTTTTTGTTTTGATTTATTTGTTGGTTGTTTGAGAGACAGAGAGAGAAAGAGAGAGAGAGAGAGAGAGAGAGAGAGAGAGAGAGAGAGAGAGAGAGAGAGAGAATGAAATTGAATGGGTAGGGATGTGGGAAGGACCTAACAAGATCCAAGGAAGGAGAAATAGTTGTATGAAAAAAATCAAAAATAATAATGACTATATATCTTCATAAGAAGAGTAAAAACACAGCAATGGAAAAACTAGTGAAGGAGTAAGACATGCTCACTAATTGATGAATGGATAAAAAAGTGGTAGAGGCATATGAAACTATTTTTCGGTAAGTAAAGCAAATAAGAAATTAAATCAAAAAATACTTAAGCAGCCCTTGAAAGAAGACAAAAGCATAGCCGAAAAGACAGCATAACATGATCAAGTTTAATAATTTTGGGAAAAGGCAAAACTATTCAGAATGTATTGATGCCAGTGGCTACCAGTGCCTGGTGAGGAAAAGAGAACCAAATGTCCATTTAGCAAGTACAATTTTACACAATGAAATTATAATAATAAAATTATTATATAATAATACATTATAATATATTATATGTGATATGATTATGTTACAATATTATATGTAATATAATTATGTTATAATAATGGTAAAATACGATCATCAAAAATTATGAATAATGGTTTTCCAGAGAGGGTAACACTAAAACCACTCCTGGGGAGCTAAGTGTGATCCAGAATAAGAACGTGTATTTTCCGGATTTCTTGAAAACCCTTGGGAGATGCACCAAAAAGTCAATAGCTGTAGCAGGCTGCAGCAGGCTGTAGTTGTGTGAAATTGGTCGGTCTGCTTTGCCAGCATCTCGACGAGGTCAGCACCATCATCTTCCAGAGTTTTCTGTGTAATTGTCCACTTTCCTGAGATGATCTTTTGAAAAGGAACTGAGCTGTACTATATTCACCCTCTGGGATTTATAAGACTCATTTCCCTAAGAAGGAAGAATTTGCTTTTCCACACCCAAAGGGCTCACATTATTTGCAGAAATATTTTTAAGAGTACAGTAAGTAAAACATCATTTGTACAACAAACTAATCGTTATCTCCTGGGGGATGATCGCCTCATCAAATGATGAAGAAACAGTAAGAACCCTGGAGACCGTGCTTGCAGGAGATGTAAATGTTCACTGCTACCACTATAAATACTTAATGATGCATGAGGAATAGGGGTGTATATCACTCCATGATCAGAAGTCCAGACTTTTGTTTTGCTGAAAAATATCCAGAAGAGTCACAAATGACATCAACAAAATGAGAAAATTAATACAGGTAAAAAGAACAACAAATAATAGTCCTTCGAAGAAGACATGAAAATTTGGTCAAATATTAGGAGTATACGTGGGTATTCAAGAAAAAAATAAAGAAGCTGGTTTGGCTGGTGCAGGAAGAACCAAGGAACACAGCATATAATGTTAGGGAAAGAGGTCAGAGAAGACCAAGCAAGGTTTTGTTAGGCCTTGAACTTTTATACTCAGTAAGTGTGAGGCCTTTGGAGGGTTCTGAGCAGAAAGGTGAAATGACAGTCTTAAATACTAACAATATCATTCTGACTGTTATGATGAAAATATATCAAAGGTGAAGGGCACTGAAAGGAAACCAGATAGGCTACTGTAAGAATCCCAGGTAACTGGAGAGATGGCTTAGTGGTTGAGTGCACACTACTCTTGCAGAAGATCTGAATTTGGTTCCTAGTACCCACAATGGGCAGTTCACAATCACTTACAACATCCAGCATGTCTTCCTCAGGCACCTGCACTTGCTGTGGAACAGAAAATTTGTTTAAGGAAGTAAAGGTGTGTTACATTTGTCTGTGTTGCAGAATAACTGTTTAACTATGTAAAGATGTGCTGTATTTGCTTAATTGTGTAAGGATGTGTTGCTTTTGTTTATGCTGCATTTGATTAACTATGTAAAGATATTGTTGTTGTTTCAAAAAAAATAATAGTCCTTCGTTGGTGTCTCAATGATAAGGAATATATGTGAATAGGTGACTTCTTATGTATAGGATGCAGTGATGGAGGACACTGATGATAAAGTCAAAGTTAAACATCAAGCATCTTCTTGCCTAAGTGTTTTTCATCAATGTATGTTTTTATGATACTCTTGAGAATCATACTTCAAATATTCTGTTTCTAATTTTCTACACTAGTACCAAAACTTACTCCTCTATTTCCTGATGAAAATGTAGGGGTGCTAACTAACTCTGGAAGCAATATCTTTGAGAATTATTTTGATAATAATACTTACAGATTTACATACACTTGGTAACGTTGTCAATTGCAGGCACTTCTGAAAGCGAGTGGCAAAGCATTAAATAAAATTACTGGCAAATCTTTAGTACAAATAAAATGAGTTTTAAGACATGCAGCCTAACCAATTCCTAGTCAAGTAGTAAACACCAGAGAAGATAACTTCATTTGAATCTGTTTCATATTTTCCAACAGTTAAAGGAAAACAGACAACATAAAATTAAGTGATATCCTCTAGTATAAAAAGGATAGAGAGCTCTTTACTCCCCAAGAAGACAAGAGCCAAGAGGCTGTCAGGTTGAAGCACTCCACGTAACAAGCCATACACCAGTAACGTGCCTTAGGAGCGAGGCAAAGGAAGCTTGGTGATCAGGGAAAAGACCATGGAGACTCAGGATTATCAAGTAAGCACGCCCTTTCTCACAATCTTCCCGATCCTGGACTTATAAACAGATTCTAAGAAAATATAATCAGTGCAAAAGGAAAACTGAAGGAATCTATCTTCTGATGTAGGGGCAAATATTTACTTTTCAACAATAAAACAAACTGGGCAGTGGTGGCGTATGACTTTAATCCCAGCACTCGGTAGTCATAGGCAGATGGAGCTCTATGAGTTTGAGGCCAGCCTTGTCTATAGAGTGAGTTCTAAGATAGCCAGAACTATTAAACAGAGAAATACTGCCTCAGAACAATATAGACATAGATATAGATATAGATATGAAACAAGTAATAAAAGGAATTATTTCAAAGGAAAAAATATCTTGTTAAATTGAAAGTTTTTGAAAGAATCAAATAGAAAGGGGGAACTCTTTTTAAATAAATAGCCAAATCTAGCTTGGGGAAAAATCAGAGTAAGCATCATTCCACTTTCCTAAATGATGCTGGTAACAGCAGATAGGAATAGATCACAGCTTATTCACTAGGGACTGAGAGCAGTGTGTGTAGGAACTGATGCCACTGTGCAGAATTTGTCACAGCCTGTAAGTAATTAAGTTACAGCTTATTTAAACAGTATACAGCTTTGATATATGCATTTTCACACAGCTTTATTGAAGTGCTATAGGTAGACAGATATAACTACGTTTAGTAAGCTTGGACATTTATATATTCCCATGAAACCATGATGACACTGAAAACAAAGAACATATGCATCCTTTTCAAAAGATTACTATTTCTTCATAGACTTTGTTTTCCTTTGTTTAGTATTCTATAAAACAGCTTAACGTGCTAGCATTGCTCTTAATGCTTTTCAGTGCACAGTAAGGAAATATGAATCATGCCACAGGATTCTAGACTTGCTCATCCCAGTACTAAAATTTTAAAGATGTTTAAGAACACACCATTTGCCAATGTCCCCAACACCTGACCACTACCAATCAAGTTCTCTCTCTGTCTCTGTCTCTGTCTCTCTCTCTTCTTTCTCTCTCGCTCTCTCTCTCTTTCTCTCTCTCTCTCTTTCTTACACAAACACACACATGTTGAATATTACAGACACCTCAGATTTATTCATCCTTTTCTAACTAGATAATTCACTTCAAAATGTCTTTCAGGTTCATCCTCATTGCATATTGTAAAATTTCCAGATCTGAATAATCCCCCATTGTAAGTATATAACACTGTTTAAAACTATTCATCTATTGGAATACATTTGGTCATTTCTATATCTTTCCTGTTCTGAATTACACTAAAATGAACATATAAATTAAATATTTCTTTGATAAATAATTCACTCTTTTGAATTATTTGGCAAGAAATTTTATTGCTAGATTGTATCTTCACTTTAATTTTTGAGTTTTTTTTATTTATTAAATATTTTTTCATTTATTTTACATCTCAACCACAGTTTCCCCTCCCTCCCCCTGCCTCCTCTCTACTGAACTCTGGGAGAAGGAGAATTATCTCTCTCAGGGATAAACCTCTTTATTGTTTGTCCAATATAAAACAGCCAGCCTTAAAACCACTCACATCAGAAAAGCTTCCATTCTCTGGGTAGGTACATAAAGTTACTGTTGAGAAACTAATGACCTTGGGGAGCCCTGAAGAAGTGATAGATGGTATTAGTCTGTCAAAGATAATACATGTATACACATATATTATGAGAGTAAAATCTTAAACTACACAGGAGTCAGATAATGTGACACTAATATCTTTGGGGTTTGGTTGTTTATTTTGATATTTTAATTTTAATATTTATTTTAATGTTATTTTATTTTAATATTTGACTGTTTTTTGTATTTTAATTACATTTCTTTTTCCTTTCCTCCATCAAAACCCTCCCATTTATCCCTCTCTGCTCTACTTCAAACCACTTCCTATTTTTCATCAGGTGTTAATGATTGCATATACGTATTTATATTTCTATATATATTCCTAAATATAACCTGTTGAGTGCATATAATATAACTTGAATGTACGTTTTCAGGGCTGAACATTTGGCCCTAGACAATCAGCTGGTGTGATCTTTTTGGGGATCATCATCTCTGTCACTCCCAGCTTTACTCGTGTCTGTAGTTCTTTGTATAGGGTTGAAGTCTCATGAGCTTTCCTCGTGTAGTATGACATGTTTGTTGGCATCATCCTTGTTTGGGAAGTCATATTGGTGAGGTATTACAGGTGTAGTTTCTGATGTTATTAGGAGACACAATCTCACAGCAATGTCCCTGATTGGGTTCTTATGATCTCCCCCCCCCCATAGTGCTCCCTGAGCCTTAGTGGTGAGAACTCTTTGTAGATATTGGGACAGGGTGCCACAGCTCTACATAGTGAGGAATCGTAGTTTTCTATAAAGGTCTCTATCCATTGCAAAAGGATGAAGATTGCATCTATCTGCAAGCATAGGGACAGATGTTTACATATTGTTAAGATTGTGCCAGTTTAGTAAATGAGCGGTTATAGATACCCCTCCAAGCAAACAGAGTTTCTCTAGCACTGTGTATTGGCACCTCTAATTGGCTGATTATAAAGTCCAATTAGAAAGTAGTTGGTCACTGCCAAGGTATAGGTGCCACTACTGCACCCATTGGGTTATTGTGCCATGCTGGTTGTTGATGTGGTTCATCAACATCATAGCTGAGTAGGACTCCTAGTTATCTCTTTCCTTTGGAAGACTGCATGGTTCCTTCTGGCACCCTGAATGCTGGTCCTCATGGAGGGTGCATTTAAGTCAATTCCACATCAGGGCTTCTGGGCCCGATTTCCGAAGTTCATGATGTCTTCAGCAATATGGACTTACCTTCCACCTCTGGAGCCAGGGTTACCCAAGGCAATAGCAATAAACTATATGTTTTGAGATCCCCTTAGTCCTTGCCAACAACTGAAAAGAAGAATTCACATGTCTGGTTTGGGATTTTTGTTATGTGGTCTTTGACACTTGGAGAACACCATCAGCTCAGATGAGAAAATTTACTTTAAATTATATTTGTATAGTTATAAACTGAATTGCATGCATTATAGGGATTTTAGGTAAATAGCTAATAGTATGATTCATTGTGGATTTTTCAGACATCCATATTGTTATTTTAGCTATCTTTTTCTTCTGTATTTACCCTACCTTTCCCTCTCTAAGGAACCCCCAGTTTTCCTTTTCCCCAATGAGGTCACATGTATTTTCAAAAAAATTTGAGCCAGGCGGTGGTGGTGCATGCCTTTAATCCCAGCACTTGGGAGGCAGAGGCAGACGGATCTCTGTGAGTTCGAGGCCAGCCTGGTCTACAAGAGCTAGTTCCAGGACAGGCACCAAAAACTACAGAGAAACCCTGTCTCGAAAATCAAAAAAAAAATTGAGAAAACCCTGAAAAAAGGCACAGTCTACAAATATCTGATCAGTACTAGTAAAATGTACGTGATGTTTGGTCATTTGGAAAGCATCAAATGACCACAATCAACTACTAAAAATACATAACAGAAACATATGAGTAAATTCCTTCCATGGGTATGTGAGACATAGCTTTTTGTGATATTATAGACACAACAGATGTACCTTAACCACCTTCCATGTGCTAATAATTCTGCTATCATCTCTGTTGCTTGATTGTTTTCCAGGAGAAAAACATCTTATGCTTAAAGCAATATCCAGATAGTGGTACTGAAGAAAATTTATATTCTTAGATATCTACAAGCATTCAATATCCAGAATTTGTCTGAGGCAATAATGCTTCTCTAAACACATTTGTAAGTCCTAGCTACATAATGAATTAAAGCCAACTACATCTGCAAATCCTTGAGAGCAATAGATTATTCTTCAGACTTGGCTCCTTTTACAATAACATGAGTCCTTAAGAGAATCTCCACCGCAAAATCCAGGCAATGGCGACACGTGTTATGATATAAACTTAGAAAATAAACATAAGATTGTTGGCATCCATATCTTTCAGAGTCCTTTCACAGCTGTGACTTTTTAAAACCTTAACTCCCAATGGGCAGTAATGAGAAACCACTCGGTAATAACAACCTTCATCCTTCTGGGACTAACAGATGACCCACAACTTCAAGTTCTGCTTTTTATCTTCCTGTTTCTCACGTACATGATGAGTATAACAGGAAACCTGACCATTATCATCCTCACCTTGGTGGATCCCCATCTTAAAACACCTATGTACTTTTTCCTTAGAAATTTTTCTTTCCTAGAAGTTTCCTTTACCACAGTCTGTATTCCCAGATTCCTATACAGCCTATCAAGCAGAGACAATACCATTACCTATAATGCTTGTGCAAGTCAAATATTCTTTGTTATTCTCTTTGGAGCCACGGAGTTTTTTCTCTTGGCAGCTATGTCCTATGATCGCTATGTGGCTATTTGTAAACCCCTTCATTATATGACCATCATGAACTCCAGAGTATGTACCCTGCTCGTCATCTCATGCTGGGTGTCTGGCTTAATGATTATCGTCCCACCCCTTAGTTTGGGTCTCCAACTCGACTTCTGTGACTCCAATGCCATTGATCATTTCAGCTGTGATGCTGGTCCCCTTCTAAAGATCTCATGCTCAGACACATGGGTAATCGAACAGCTGGTTATATTTGTGGCTGTCTTTGCACTCATTATTACCCTGATCTGTGTGGTTCTATCCTACACGTACATCATCAGAACAATTCTGAGATTCCCTTCTGCACAGCAAAGGAAAAAGGCCTTTTCCACTTGCTCATCTCACATGATCGTGGTGTCCATCACCTACGGGAGTTGCATCTTCATCTACATCAAGCCTTCAGCTAAGGATGAAATAGCCATAAATAAAGGAGTTTCGGTTCTCACTACTTCTGTTGCACCTCTGCTGAACCCTTTTATTTATACCTTAAGGAACAAGCAAGTGAAGCAAGCTTTCAGAGACTCTGTAAAGAGGATTGCACTTAGATCAAAGAGCTAGAAGTCAAATCAGATCTCCATTATCTTCTTTCAGAATTAACCTTTCGATGACAACTATATTTCACCCAGATCTTACCCTTATGAAACCCATTCTTTAAATTAAACTCATATGTGATACTGTCATCATTCATGCTAAAATTATAAATGTACATCCAAGAAACTAAGGTTTTCTCCACTCTAGCCTGGTATTTTTATTACTCTAGGAAAAAAATAAGAGTACTGATATTTGAAAGTATATTCATAGTAGTGCCACTTTCTTCCTCTAGTACAAAGTTAGCAAAATTAATATCACAAAACCAAAAATCAGACCAACAGAAATAGAAAATAACATTTGCAGAGATTTATTAAAGGTAAGAAAATAAGACATCACAGACCAATTAAAATAGTTGGGAAAGAAAATAAATAACACCCTGTGGTTAATCAGTATTTAACAAAATGTATCCACAATCAGTGATAAGATGTGTTTATTATTTCTTTAGAGTAAATTAGAGAGGCTCTGAAGCTGGAGAGATGGCTCAGTGGCTAAGAGAATGTATTACTCTTCTAGAGCACTGGATTTTACACGATTGGATAGTTCACAACCACCAATAACTCCAGATCCAGTGAATTTGACAGACACACACACCGTAACAAAATAGAAGTAGTAATCTAAATTATCCCGGCCAAAAAGAGACCGAGGAACAGGAGAGAAGGTTTCAGAGAAGAAGCCTACCAGACTTTCAGTGAAAAATGAATAACTATAAGACTAAAATTATTAATGAAAACAGAATCTGAATGCATATTTTCTAAGTTTTTTTATTAAGTCAGTCACCCTGATAGTATCAGATAATACATCACACAAAAATATAAAAAGAAAATTTTAGACCAATATCCCTTGGGAACATAAGTACAAAAATTCTTAATAAATTATTTGCAAACTGAATTCAAGAACACACAAAAAAAGATTATCCACCATGATTCAGTTGACCTCATGATGGAAATTCAGGGATTTTTCAACCTACATAAATCAATAAGGTAATCTACCACATAAACCAGCTTAAAGACCCCCCAAAACTTCTGGTTATCTCATTAGATTCAGAAAAAGCCTTTAACAAAATCCAACATTGTTTCATGAAAAAAGTCCTAGAAAGATGAAAACTACAACATAATCTTTACATAGTATAGGCAAACACAGACCTCTCACAGCCAATATCTTCCTCTGCAGAAAGAATCTCAAAACATTTCCAGAAAGTCAGAATGGCTAAAATCAAAAACACCAATGATAGCCTTTGCTGGAGAGGTTGTCAAGAAAGGGGTACACTCATCCATTGCTGGTGGAAATGCAAACTTGTGCAACCACTCTGGAAAGCAGTGTGGAGGTTTCTCAGGAAATTCGGGATCAACCTACCCATGGACCCAGCAATACCACTCTTGGGAATATACCCAAGAGAGGCCTTATCATACAACAAAAGTATATGCTCTACTATGTTCATAGCAGCATTGTTTGTAATAGCCAGAACCTGGAAACAACCTAGATGCCCTTCAATTGAAGAATGGATGAAGAAAGTATGGAATATATACATATTAGAGTACTACTCAGCAGTAAAAA
>NW_026068165.1:171695-176418 GCF_014885135.2 Alexandromys fortis
GCGGGAGGGAAAGGGGAGGCGGCGTTGGGGAAGAGACAGAAATCTTTAATTAATTAATAAAGAAATAAATAAATTTAAAAAAGGAAAATCAGGGACAAGACAAGATTGTCTGCTCTCTCTACACCTGTTCTATGTATGGAGAAAACTGAAGGGGATCAAGGGGATACAAACAGGAAAGAAAGCAACCAAAGGGTCCTCATTTGCAGATGATCATTATCTTTAACATAAAATACTCCAAGGAGGCCGGGCGATGGTGCACGCCTTTAATCCCAGCATTCGGGAGGCAGAGGCAGGCGGATCTCTGTGAGTTCGAGACCAGCCTGGTCTACAGAGCTAGTTCCAGGACAGGCTCTAAAGCCACAGAGAAACCCTGTCTCGAAAAACCAAAAAAAAAAAAAAAATACTCCAAGGAAAGACTCAATCAGGAAAGGTAAGCATTTGATAAACATTTTCCTCAGTGTAGCAGGATATCAAATTAATACATAAAAATAAGTAAGCATACTACATTTAAATCTTCAGTGCCTCACAGTAATAAAGCAGACCCCAAATTGTTTACCGGATTAAAAAATCAGTGGAATATAATAGAAAAAAAGTAAACTTGTTTTTTCTAACATGAATTAGATAACTAGCAAGAAAATACTTGGAATACTAGTTTGTGAATTGTAAAAATATTATTTCTCAGGTTTTATTGTATCTTGATGATATGCCAATCTATTAAGTATATCTTGCCTAAATTACCCAGTATGTCTTTTTATTATCAAATACAGTCATTACGTGGCACACTCATGTCCCAGTGGGTACTTCCTCTTGCTATTTTCTGCTTCATGACATGTTTATATGAAACAGGATTGTATTACCTTTGCAAGTTCTCTGTATTAAAAAAATATTGACCATAAGAAACACAAAATAAATTTGGTGTTTCTTCATTACTGTTCGCACTCTACATATCTCTAGCATGGGATATTTCAAAAGCCAATTTCTGCAGTTCACCTAATTATTCAGGGCACACTCATCAACACCACCTCTCCCCAGGGATGTTTTAACTCTGCTTTGCTGGGAGAATCCCTTGTGTCTGTTTTAAGCAGGTGAAAACATAAAATGAAAATGCTTCTGGAACGAATGCTTAGAAAAACCATTATCTGTCAGTGCTGTAAAAGGCAAAAAAAAATTTAAATTACAACCCATCTTTCTAGCCCAAGAATTACTGGAAACCAAAGTGGAAAAATGGTATTTGTTGGTTTTCATAGTTCCCATAGTAAGTATTGTGTCCTTTCTTAGAATTTTAGAAAATGGGTACTTAGTGTTAGACCTAAAACTAGGCATTTCAAGTCATATTCTGTCTCAACAATTTCCTCTCGTAGGTCATATGGCTCTCTGTCTTCCACATGTTGATTCTTGATTCTCACTCATGATTCTCATCTTTTCCTCTTTTTCCAGCTAAGAGTTTCCCCTAGGGAGCAAACAAAACACACAACTTTATTGCCTCTTCGCTGTAAGTATTGCTTCAAATACCTTGACAATGTGCCTGCTTTCTTCCCACTTTTTCTTTCTTCATTTTGTTCCTTTCCTCCCCCTCTCTCTTCCCTATCCTCATCCTTCCCCACTTTTCTCTTCCTATCTATCTTAAATGTTCTTGAGAGTCTTAGATACAATCCAAGATACCATGACTTTTGGTTCTAAATTGGTTGTCAGCTTCACTGTCCTGTCACCACAGCCTTTAGCAAATAGTCAGTTGCAGCCAGAGACACTTTTACTCAATTAAAATAAATACTTTTTCAGTTTGGGACTGCCATACATATAGTGTGCACTGACCTGGGCTGCCTGCCCACTGAGCTTTTTGCCGCTCATTATTAGGACCCAAGGATTTTCCAATTTTATTGGACCACCAATTGTAGAACACATTGCTTGGCAAGTTTGACTTTTGGCAGTTTCTACCAACACCCAAGACCATAACACTTATCAGATCCTTCCCACTTTAGGGATTTTCTTTATCTGTAGTATGCTCTTGCTGCTGTGTGGAGCCCAATTATCTTTCCAAATTTCAGCTACACACTGTGTGTTTGTTATATATGAAAATCACAGTAGACGTAAATGAGAAGTGTGACCCATCATCCAGAAGCGAGGCATAAAGCACTAAAAGTTAAAAAAAAAAAAAAACACTGAGCATTTGGGTTTGAGCTCTTTAGCTGTGACCACACAGCATTATACAGTTTTAAGTCTACTTTCTATTCTGTAGTTCATTTATTCTTTCTCCATCTTCTAATTATTTTATGGCCTTAGTTATTTATTTGTCTGTTAGAATCTTTCCTATAAAGTAAAAAAAAGTATTATTTAATTCAGTAAAGAAACACTAAAAAGGTTTTTAAACTGGGAATTTCTGAGTTGTTTGTTTGGGGTTATATAAATACTGGTTTTGATGACTCTGACTCATTTGCTAAACTAGTAATTCTTCAGAGTCAAGAATAGTTTAAAATATTTCTAAAATTGACAAATAACATTTAACATGTTTAATTCACAAAAGTAATTCATTCACTGTTGAGATAGTTTTGAGAATAAAATAATATTTTTCATTTTAAGTATTTTATCTAGTTTTCAGATATATCTGCTCATACAGTACAACAGAAGATATGTAGAGGCATTATTTTCATCTGTCGATGTACTTGCTAGATCTATTAAGTGACTTCTTCAATACTAAATAGTTCTAGTCGGGCGGTGGTGGCTCACACCTTTAATCCCAGCACTCGGGAGGCAGAGGCAGACGGATCTCTGTGAGTTCGAGGCCAGCCTGGTCTACAAGAGCTAGTTTCCAGGACAGGCACCAAAAACTACAGAGAAACCCTGTCTCGAAAATCAGATAGATAGATAGATAGATAGATAGATAGATAGATAGATAGATAGATAGATAGATATTTCTAGATTCAAAGCAATCATCAGTCATGCACTTGTTTTGTGTTAATTAATATTCACTTTTAAAATGCAGTGTACTTTGGTGAACGATTTAATGTTTCAGGTTGTTAGAAACCATCAATGATATGATTAAACAAGCACTTGTCACAACTAATATAATTCTGACTCTCTAATTCATTTTCACAGCTATCAGCCTGGCAGAACACAAGAAGAAATGAAAAACAGAACATCTGTGAGGGAGTTTATTCTTTTGGGATTAACAAATGACCCAAAACTAAACATCTTGGTTTTTATATTTCTATTTCTCACTTACATTTTGAGCATCACTGGAAATCTGACCATAATTACTCTCACTCTGGTAGATTCACACCTCAAGACGCCCATGTACTTCTTTCTTCGGAATTTCTCTTTCCTAGAAATCTCATTTACCACAGTGTGCATTCCTCGGTTCCTTGTGAGCATTGTGACGGGGGATAGGAGCATCTCCTACAATTCTTGCATGGCCCAGGTGTTCTTCTTCATACTCCTGGGTTCGATTGAATTTTTCCTTCTGGCTGCCATGTCCTATGACCGCTATGTGGCTATCTGTAAGCCCTTGCATTATACCACAATAATGAGCAGCAGGGTCTGCGTCCAGCTCGTAATCAGCTCTTGGCTGGCTGGATTTCTCATCATCTTCCCACCTGTGATCATGGGGCTCCAACTGGACTTCTGTGACTCCAACATCATTGACCACTTTGCCTGCGACTCCTCTCCCATGCTGCTGATCTCCTGCACAGACACAGCCTTCCTGGAGCTCTTGGCATTCTTCCTGGCAATATTCACTCTCATGGTAACACTAACATTAGTGATTCTCTCCTATCTCTTCATCCTTAAGACAATCCTAAGAATCCCTTCTGCTGAGCAAAGGAAAAAGGCCTTTTCTACCTGCTCCTCCCACATGATTGTTGTCTCCATTTCCTATGGAAGCTGTATCTTCATGTATGTCAAAACCTCGGCAAAAGAAGGAGTGGCTTTGACTAAGGGTGTAGCAGTCCTCAACACCTCTGTGGCCCCAATGCTGAATCCTTTTATTTACTCCCTTAGAAACAAACAAGTGAAAGAATCCTTTAAGAACTTGGTCAAAAAGTGTGTGTCAAATAAAATTTAATGGTAAAGAAATTCACTGCTTCAGTTTTTTAAAAGAACATTATATGCAGTGTGTATTTTATATTATTGTATTTCCCCATCCACTGCTGTATTCAACTTAGCTGAGTGTTTTCATCCTTTCCATTTCTG
The DNA here is from genome assembly GCF_014885135.2 of Alexandromys fortis. Classification (NCBI taxonomy): domain Eukaryota; kingdom Metazoa; phylum Chordata; class Mammalia; order Rodentia; family Cricetidae; genus Alexandromys; species Alexandromys fortis. Next base: position 175,881 of record NW_026068165.1, read on the forward strand.
CTTAACTTGGCACAGTTATCATTTTAAAATTTAGATGTTCCTTAAATTTTCTGAGTGTGACTGATTTGATGCCACCAAAACGGGAATAACATTTTCAAAGAATTTATTATTTGAGCAACAAGCAAAAGCTAAGAAAAAAAAACACAAGTAACTCTAAAAAATCATTTTCCTACCATCTAAGCATTAATTGAAATGAACTCTCCAATGAACCATGTTTCTTATCTCTGCTGTATCTCCAAAGGTCTATTCATATTAAATACGGCCTTGTGTGAGTCAGTGCACTGGTGTTACATCTTCGTTATTTGTTTCACCCTTTATCATTGCAGTGCATGGTACTTGATGCTTTTTTGTCTCAAATTCCAAAAGTTGCTACAAGGACTACTGGGAACCAAAGAGATGACTCAGCAGTTAAGAGCACCAGCTGCTCATCCTGAGTTCAGTTTCCAGCAACCACGAGATGGCTCACAACCATGTAGTGGGATCTGATGCCCTCTTCTGGCATAAAGTCATACATGCAGATAGAGCACTCATATATATA
>NW_026068165.1:176427-223578 GCF_014885135.2 Alexandromys fortis
ATATATATAAGATAAATACGTCTTTTTAAAAAAATTAATTACTATGGTTCACAAACCCTGACCATGAAGCATACTTATGTTGATTTGCTAGTACCGAACTTTAAACTCACATAAAGCTTCCTTTGAATGAGCTCTATCTATCTGTTCCCTGATATATGGATTTCTCTAACAGTGAAAACTAATATTTTTTCTATGCCCCAGGTAGTTCTCAAATTCCTGGCCTACTCACAATATCTTATGTTGTTTTCCAATATTTCTATGGCTTAATCTTTATTAAAGTATTGACTTTTCATAGACTTTGAAGGATGTGGGGCAAAGAATGTTTGCTAAATACACTGATACACTGATTTGCATTTTTCCTATTAAAGATTATTAGGTGTGCGGGGGGGGTGTAACCAACCTACTCACTCTGTACTCACTTGTACGCATACATTTTCATGGTAAACTACATAAAACTACACCAAAAAAGGCTTATGTTAATAATCAGTAAGTGAAAATAATAACTCTGGGACTTGACTGAGAAATGATGAGGTAAGAAACCCAGAACTAATATTTTCGTGACAAAATTTAGCTGCTTTTTCTTCATCAGCTTCTTTCTAGACTTTTTTAGATTAGATTCTAGAGTTTAGAAAATTGGTTTGGAGTCAAACATAGAAGCTTAGGCCTTTAATCTCAGCCCTCAGGAAGCAGAGGAAGGTAGATATTGACAGTTGGAAGCCAGCCTGGTCTACATAGCAAGTTACAGGACAGCCAAGGCTACATAATAGACCTACTCCATCTGAAAAATTCATGATTCTGTCAATATTTCTAGCTTAATGGTTTGTTCAGTTTGACAACTGATCTTTGGCGTTCCCTGATCTAGTATTCTTTTCTTTAACCCAATTATAAATATTTAGCTTGATGATGGACAAAGAGATCATGTCAGAAATTTTTCCTGAAGCAATGGTTTTATCAAGGTAGATATGGTGTTCTCCAAGGGAACGTTTTTCTTAGAACTTCAGCTCAATATACTTTCTTTAAGGTTCATCTTAATATAAAAGAAAGAAGGATGTCATCAAGAAAATGAAAGCAGCAAATAGTGGCAAGGATATAGGAGGAAGAATCCTTATACATTCTTACGGGAATGAAAATTAGTCCTGATACTATAGAAATTAATATGGATATTAGTGGAAAACCTGGAAATTTGAGCTTATATGTGATTCAGCTGGACAATCCCTGGATACTCAACTGAAGGAACCTAAACTAATATACAACAGAGGTATCTGCATGTCTGTGGGCTGTTCACATTTGCAAAGTCACAAATTCAACCAGGATGTCCTTCAACAGATAAATAAAGCAAAATGTGGCATAAGTATATGGAGTATTATATAACCATTAATATTTATTTGGGAAAGGGGAGAGGAACAATGAGAAATGAAAGGAGACAAAAGAGGATAGTAAAAAAATAAAAGTGATCAAATTACATTATACACCTGTATGAAAATTACATAGTGAAATTCATTACTTTGGACAAATAATATACACATAAATTTTTTAAAAAATGAAATCAAAAAATGTCTGAATGTCAATGAGTACATCCACTGACTAAAGTTTGGGATTCTATGACTTATATTAATATATGCATGACATAGCTTCCCCGGCAAAACTCACCCTCACGTGACTCACGTGTCTGACACTTTAACTTCAGCCCCACAAACACTCTCTGTTATCCCAACTATTAAGTACTGCTTTATCTTGATCATTGCAAAGTATGAATCACAGGCTCACATTCCCATGATTTCTATGCATGTATTCACTGGAAACCTAGAATGTATAATACTAATGAATTGTCTAAATTTAATAGAGAAATAACTAGTCTTGTATCAGACTTCTCATTGTATCATCTCTAAATGTTCAATGGTTCTCGGTTTACTTTGAGAAGGCTTGGCTGCTTCTCAAGTTCACTCAGCTAGAACTCAATGTTTTTCCCAATGCTCTTCACATCTTCACTGAAAAATCATCTATACATTTTGATTTGTGGTATGGTTTCTCCAGTTGGAATTTGTTTTAGGACATAGTTATGTTCCAGTTCTTCAATTCATCTTTTGCTAAATTCTCATTAATAACCAAAGTGAGTGTATTCTCACTAACAATATTAGTTGAGGGGATAATTTGAAGCAATTTTTGCAGCCAACATTCTGTCCATCAGCAGTCTGTTTCTTTGTTCCATGTGAAGCCCAACCTCACAGATGACATTCTACATTCCTACAATGCATAATGGCTCCCAAGGGAACCAGACTAAAGGGCTGCCAAAATTAATTAGGCAGACATGCACTTGTTTTTCTGTCTCTGGGGATGTGTATGCTGTTTCCCTTTCACAGATTCCTCTAGTATTGTATTCCAAAACATGCAAAACGTATCTGTAGCTTTTGGGGAGACTTTTGGAAAGCCTTATGACTAAACTATATAAGAAAAGTCAAAATATATACAGCATTTGTATGACATGACAAAAATTTTGGAAGTATGGTGACTCAATTTTTCTCATTCTTACTAATTGAAGTTTAAATTATGAATAGATGATTTATAATAATGAATAACCTTCAAAGTGCCAAATTTTAATAATTAAGTGACTTTACAAAAGTGACTTAGTCCAATAAAAGGGATAAAAGTGAAATAACATTTATTAACTAAAACAATATATTCCTTTATTACAGATAACAAGCAAAGTAATTTGGGACTATGCCTGGAGAAAGATGGAACTGAGCATGGATGTAGTCTATATCTACACTGGCATTTACCTTTATACATCAAAGAAATCAACTATTTTTATTATGTAGTACAGACATTCTGTCAACTCTTGCCTTCGTGTTTCTGCCTAGATAGTTCTCAATTTGTTGCAGCACAGTTTAGATATATACACCACCAGCCTCAAAAGAAAGAACATTTTCCTAGTTTACTTTAAAAAAAAAAACTTTACAGGGTGCTTTCTGTTATGCTAGAGAGGATGTGGAGCAAGAGGAACACTCCCCCACTGCTGGTAGAAGTGCAAACTTGTACAATAACTTTGGAAATCAATATGGTCATTTCTCAGAAAATTGGGAATCAATCTACCTTAAGACCCAGCTATATCACTCTTGAGCATATACCCAGGGGAAGCTCAATTATACCACAAGAACACTTGCTCAGCTATATTCATAGCAGCATTATTCATAATAGCCGGAACCTGAAAATAACCTAGATGCCCCTCAACCAAAGAATGGATAAAGAAAATGTGGTACATAGCCAGGAGGTTGTGGTGCACGCCTTTAATCCCAGCACTCGGGAGGCAGAGGCAGGCAGATCTCTGTGAGTTCAAGGCCAACCTGGTCTACAAAGTGAGTTCCAGGACAGCCAGAGCTAAACAGTGAAACTTTGTCTTGAAAAAACAAAAAAAGTAAAAAAGGAAGGAAGGAAGGAAGGAAGGAAGGAAGGAAGGAAGGAAGGAAGGAGGGAAGGAAGGAAGGAAGGAAGGAAGGAAGGAAGGAGGGAAGGAAGGAAGGAAGGAAGGAAGGAAGGAAATGTGGTACATTTTCATAATGGAGTATTACTCAACTGTTAAAAATAATGTCATCGGGAAACTTGAAGGCAAATGGATGAAACTAGTAAAAAAAAAAAAAAAAGAAAAGAAAAACCATCCTGAGTGAGGTAACCCAGACCCAGAGAGACAAACATGGTATGTACTCACTCATAAGTGGATATTAGCTGTAAAGTAAAAGATAACCATGTTACTATATATCACAGCCCTACAGAGATTAGGTAACAAGAAGGGCCCAGAGGAATAATCATGTATTTCCTTGGTAAGGGGAAATAGAAGAAATCTCCTGGGTAGACTGGGGTTCGTGGGGATGGGAACATGAGGGATCAGGTTGCGGGACACAATAGATAGGGAGAGTAATGAAATAGATGTCTTGATTGGGGGAGCATTTCAGGTCAGGTAGACACCTGGTGCAAGGGAAACTCCCACACATCTACAAGGATAACCCCCAGCTAAGACTTCTAGCAATAGTGGATAGGCAGTCTGAAGTGGTTATCTACTGTAAACAGATTAGACTACCCTAATTGTCATCAGAGAGCCTTCGTCCATAATTAGTGGAAGCAGATGCAGAGATCCACATCCAAGCATTGGACTGAGCCTGTGAAATCCTCTTGAGGAAAGTGAAAAAGGATTGTACAAGAAAGGGAGTCAGGGTCATCACAAAGGAACCCACAGAAGCAACTGGCCTGCTCATAGGAATTCATAGGCCATGGACCAATGGCTAGAGGGCTTGCATGGGACCTTCTTAGGCCCTCTGTCTGTGTATGATGGTTGTGTGGCTTGGTCTACTTGTGGTACTCCTAGAAGTGGGAATGGGGCCTGTCCCTGATGTTTTGGCTGGATTTTGGATACCTGTTCCTATTGCTGGGTTGCCTTGTCCAGTCTTAATACAAGGGGAGGAACTTAGTCCTACCTCAACTTGATAGGCCATGCTTTGTTGGCACCCATGGGAGGCCTGCCTCTTTCTGAACAGAGGAGGAGGGTGGATTGGAAAAGGGGGCAGAGGGAAGTGTGAGAGGGAATGAAGGGAGAAGGGGAAACTGTGGTAAGAATATAAAATAAGTGAAAAAATAATTTAAAATTAAATAAATAAAACTCCAAAATTTAAAAAAAAAAACCTTTATAACTCAAAAAATAATTTCCATTCACTGTCATCCAAAATGCATGACAGATAACTATCAAAGTGGGAATAAAATACATTTAATTTATAAAATAGGTAGATCATTTCCATACCTAACAACTTTGGCTATTGTATATATCTATATATTTATATTTATATTTATGCCCTGGCAATGCTGAAGCATGCAGGAGCAGCCCATATGCGGTGGTTCTATTGAACTTGTACATATTGGGTATTATGGTCTAAGTTGATGAGAACTACTGACCGGGTCTCTTCTCAAGAGGGCACCAGATCTCACTACACATGGTTGTGAGTCACCATGCAGTTGCAAGGAATTGAACTCAGGACCTTTGAAAGAGCAGGCAGTGTTCTTTTTTTTTAATTTATTTATTTATTTATTTATTTATTTATTAAAGATTTCTGTCTCTTCCCCACCGCCGCCTTCCCTTTCCCTCCCCCTCCCCCAATCAAGTCCCCCTCCCTCGTCAGCCCAAAAAGCAATCAGGGTTCTCTGCCCTGTGGGAAGTCCAAGGACCACCCACCTCCATCCAGGTCTAGTAAGGTGAGCATCCACGAAACTGCCTAGACTCCCACGAAACCAATAGGTCCAGTAGAATCAAAAACCCGTTGCCATTGTTCTTGAGGTCTCAGTAGTCCTCCTTGTCCGCTATGTTCAGCGAGACCAGTTTTGACCCAGGCTTTTTCAGACCCAGGCCAGCTGGCCTTGGTGAGTTCCTGATAGAACATCCCCATTGTCTCAGTGTATGGGTGCACTCCTCGCGGTCCTGAGTTCCTTGCTTGTGCTCTCTCTCCTTCTGCTCCTGATTTGGACCTTGAGATTTCAGTCCGGTGCTCCAATGTGGTTCTCTGTCTCTGTCTCCTTTCATCGCCTGATGAAGTTTAATATTCAGGAGGATGAGCAGGCAGTGTTCTTAACTGCTGAGCCATCTCTCCAGTCTAACAACTTTGGCTATAAGCTTTCAATTCAATTAGATAACTAGTTTGCCATTTTTTTCTGTCTAATATAGTTTTCACATTTTCTAATTATTTCTTTTATTTAGAGATCATAATATAATTGCATAATTTCCCTCTTCTTGTTTAATACATCTAGTGAAAATGTGAACCCAGAGTAAAAACACAATCCACATATTTGAAATACTATCAGTAGATTCCAGTTTTTTATCCGCAGACCTATCAGAATCCAGAGCTTAGCCATAGCAAATACAGCATAAATTGTAGAATTTATTGGCATGGAATTACAGATGACTTTCAGCAGGCATATGCCAACAAAGCAAAAAGCAAGTGCACATGGTAAAAATACTCCCACAAAACTAAGACATTCCCACAAAGGTAGCCTCATAAACTGTCCAGAGGCCAACAACATCTAACGCAAACCCAGAGCCTATTTCACAACACCATGACAGATGGGAGCAGAACTTCCAATCACCATTATTTCTGTCTATATAACTTTACTCCTTTTGTTATAAACTGAGTTTTGCTCACCAACTCCCGGAGTCTGTGTTATAGTATTCTGTGTCCACTAAACCCCTGTCCCCAGGGCGAATGGGAGCAATTAGGGATAATGACCACGATGACTGAGAGTTATCAGTTGTGATATTCTCCTTTTTCCTGGTAACACACCGACAGACTGTAAGTGGAAACATGACCATCATTACACTGACACTGTCAAATGTTCACTGAAAACTCCCATATATTTCTTTCTCAGAAATTTCTCTTTCTTAGAAATCTCATTTACAACAGTCTGCATTCCAAGATTTTTAACCAGCATTGCTACAGGGAACACAGCTATTTCCTATCATGCTTACAGGGCACATGCAATTTTTTGATCCTTCTGGAAGTGACAGAGTTTTTTTTCTACAGGCTGCAGTGTCCTATGATCGTTATGTGGCCATCTGCAAGCCTCTGAACTATACAACTACCATTAGCAACAAAGTCTGCAGTTGACTCATAATTGCCTCCTGGTCAGCTGATTTCCTCATCATTCCCCCAGTGATCATAGGACCTCCAGCCAGAATTCTGTGACTCTAACATCATCAATCGCTTCACCTGAGACTCTTCTTGCATGCTGCAGGTTGCTTGCACAGATACAGAGATTCCAGAGCTGACGGCATTTTTCTTAGCAGTGTTCACTCTCATAGTAACTTTGGTCTTGGTGATTCTCTCCTACACACTCATCCTTGGAACAGTTCTGCAGATAGTCTGCACAGCAAAGGAAAAAGGTCTTTTCCACTTGTTCTTCCCACATGATTGTGGTTTCCATTTCATACAGAAGCTGCACTTTTATGTGTGCAGAAAGATCTGCTAAAGAAAGTGAGACTCCACTGCTCCCATGCAGAGTCCCTTTGTTTACTTCTTAAGGAACCAGCAGCTTAAACATATAACAACTTCACCAAAAACTGGTGTCATTCTACAAACACCAATCATTATAAAAATCACAAACAGCCAGGCGGTGGTGGTGCACACCTTTAATCCCAGCACTTGGGAGACAGAGGCAGGTGGATCTCTGTGAGTTGAGGCCAGTCTGGTCTACAAGAGCTAGTTCCAGGTCAGGCTCCAAAGCTACAGGAAAACCCTGTCTTGAAAAGAAAAAGAAAGTACAAACATACCATAAATAGATAAAAGTACTTTCTAGATGATGGGTATATATACACAAATTAATAAACACCAAAATTTATGAACACATAGAGCTTGCTTGTGGGAATAAAGTTACCCACATTAAACAGCTGTAATAAAAAAGAAATGGCCTAGTAAGTTGGTAAGTGGTAGATGCTTACCAAAGAAAGTTTTATAGTGTACAGAAGGAGTGATGAGTGCAATTCATAGTAAGTGCCCTGTTCTAACACTTCACACTCACTCTAAAATTCCTTTCTAGTACAGTTTTGTACATTCAAATCAATTTTATAGACTTGATGTTTTTTATACTATCTATAAATTCATTTTTTATTTTTTTTTGGTTTTTTTGGGTTTTTTTATTTTTTATTTTTTTCTATAAACTCATTTTATGTTCAACTCTTTCATAGATATCAAGCATTTTTAGGTTGTACATGGCACTTGCTTTCAAAAAGAATAGATACATAAGACAAACCCAGTCTTCACAAACCTTGAATACAGTGAACGGGTTTACTATGACAGGCTTCTCTTAAGTGGTTGGCTTTCAATGCATATGAAAATCATTTTGTCACTTTCCACATCTAGGTGGGATATAGTGAATGCTGCAATTGGTTGTTTTTAAGTCTTTAGGCTTTCTTGGCTCTTTGGGGGTCCACAACCCAGCTCCCAAATAAATCACACACAGAGGCTTATTCCTAGTTATGAATGTCCAGCCTTAGCTTGGCTTGTTTATTTTAGGATAATTTTCCTAAATTATCCCAACTACCTTTTGCCTCTGTGCTTTTGTCTTTCTCCATTTCTGTATACCTTTCTTTCTTACTCCATTGCTATGTAGCTGGGTGGCTGGCCCTGATGTCCTCCTCGCCTCCTTTTCTTACTCTTCTATATTATCTTCCCAGATTTCTTCTCCTATTTATCCTCTCTGCCTGCCAGCCCCACCTATCCTTTCTCCTGCCTTGCTATTGGCTGCTCAGCTCTTTATTAGACCAATCAGGTGTTTTAGACAGGCAAAGTAACACAGCTTTACAGAGTTAAACAAATGCAACATAAAAGAATGCAACACATCTTTGCACCATTAAACAAACATTCTACAACATAAACAAATGGAACACATCTTAAAATAATGTTCTACAGCAGAGTACCATCTTGAATGGGGCTGCTCTGAAAAGATAATCACAAGTTCAGTACACCAGGGACACCCTTCCACAATCTATAAGAGACGACAGTGGGCAGTGGAAGGTCATAACTGGAAAGTGACAGCAACACAGGCTCAAACTTTGAAGAGTAAAGTAGCCCGTGGCTCTGCCCTCTGGAAAGAAGAGAAAACCCCATCACATGAGAATAATGATGAAGACTAACAGCCCTAAGGCCATGGCCAGATGACCCTAGAATTCTCAGTCTCTAGAGCCATGTCTTGCATGTATAGCTCACTGCTGGCACTGAAACCTGTCAGCCCATATCCAGGAGGTCATTTCATTTCTGTAGCCTCCTGCCTAGTGTAGGGAGGTCCACTGCTGGGAAAAACCTGAGAACAGAGGGAGTTCTGAGTTCCATCAGTTCACCTGCTCCAGGGCAGATCTCAGCTCTCTGTTTGCCTCCCCCACTCTCCAATGCACTGGCAACACTACATGGGATGGATCTTAGCCATTCCACACACACAATCGGACAGAGTCTATGAGTGAGAACCTGCTTAGCCCAGAGGTCACACTCATCAGGGTGACTGGTACACAGTAAGGGTAGCTTCTAAAGTAAATGTATCTAACACAGACCACTGTCTCTGGACAAACTTAGGCTCAGCACCAGCCTGCATGGTCATTGCTGCCAGAGGGACTAGCCTTCAGCAGCTCAGGAATCAAAGGGGAGCCATGGAGTCAGTTTTCCAGACTAAACAAAAAGGGAAAAAGTTAGCAGAATATCCTTTTGAAAATAGGTTAGAGTTAGTGACAATGATAAAAACCATGAAGAACATGATGTTGCATGTAAAAATATTTGACTCATCTTGGGTTCTCTCGAGTTCTATTTTTTTAATTATATTATTTTATTTTTGAGATTATAGTTTAATTACCTAATTTCCCTTTACTTTCTATCCTCCAGCACTTCCCTTGTACCTTTTTCCTCTCTTCCAAATTCATGATCTCCTTTTCTTTAATTGTTGGCTTTGCATTTCCATGTTTCTTACGTTTCGATTTTGTGATTTATTCAAATACTGGATCGGGCATCTTGTTTGGTCTTATTTTTGGGGGAAAATGAGCCTTAATCTGGTATAGCTATTCTATTTCTTGGCATATACCCGAAGGACTCTGCATCCTACCCCACAGATACTTGTTCAGTCATGCTTATTGCTGCTCTATTCATAATATCTAAAAAATAAAAATGGTCTTCAGTTTATGAGTATATGATGAAAATGTAGTGGACATACACTATGTAATGCCATTTGGTTATAAATAAAAATAATAAATGAACATTGGGGTAAATGGGTGGGATCAGAAAAGGTCATATTAAATGATGCAAAGCCAGACCCAGGAAGATAAATATCACATGTTCTCCTTCATCAGATCCCCCATCTCCAAATTTTCAAATGTGAGTACATATCGTGAAGCAACTACAAAACCTGTAGGAACTGTGGTTTTTGAATGGAATTGGCACCCATGAGTTCATAGAAGTGGCACTAGTAGGAAGTGTGGCTTTGTTGGAGTGTGTACGGCCTTGTTGGAGGAAGAGCGTCACTATGAAGACAGGCTTTGAGATATCATATATGCTCAAGACACCACCCAGAGACACAGTACACTTCTCATTGCCTTCTGATGAAGATGTAGCCAGCACCATATCTGCCTGCGGGCTGTCATACTCTCCACCATAGGAAAACCACACCACCAAATATGAGAAGCTATCTTTTGAGTTGTTACTCAGGGTTGTCCGAAAGTTTCCAAAGAGATTACAAGCTCTTTCAGTTGCCCTGGGTTATCCCCCAGGAGGTGGAAGGTAAGTCCTTATTGTTAAAGGTACCATGCACTTCAGAGAGAAGCCCCAGCCAAAACTGACCTGAATGCCTCCTTCCTGAGGACTAGCTTTCAGGGTAGCTGAAGGCACCATGTAAGATTCCAGAGGAGAGAGGCAACCAAGAGTCCTGCCCAGTTATTATGCCTACGAACTACAGTAACTGCCATTGTGGTACCATAAGCCTAAGTGTGCAGTACCACACACATACCTTGATGGGAACAAACAGCTTTCTCTTTGAACTTAAGACTGCTCAAAAAGAGGAAACGATGTTCAGTACTAGAAACCTAGCCAACTACTCACAGCTAGTGTAATTGTGGATCTTGGAGGAGAACCTACAACCGCGACTTATACCGGTTTACCAGTATAATCCCTAACAACAATCTAAACATTTGTCCTTGAGCCCGCGGATATGAGAAGCCCTCAAACCTCGTCATGAAAACTTCTTTTTGTGATTCCATCTTGTCACAATGGCCAAGATCAAAAACACTAATGACAAATTATGCTAGAGAGGATGTGGGGTAAAGGGAACACTCCAGAATTGCTGGTGGGAGTTCAAGCTGGTACAGCCCCTTTGAATATCAGTATGGTGATTTCTCTGAAAATTAGGAAACAACCTTCCTCAAGACCCAGAAATACCACTTTTGGGTCTATATCCAAAGGATTCTCAATCATACCACAAGGACATGTGCTCAACTATGTTCATAGCAGAATTGTTTGTCATAGCTAGAACCTCAAAACAACCTAAATGCCCCTTGACCAAAGAATGGATAAGGAAAATGTGGTACACTTACACAATGGAGTACTACACAGCAGAAAAAAATGACATCTTGAAATATGCAGGCAAATGGATGAATCTAGAAAACATCATATTATGTGAGATAACCCAGACCCAGGAAGGCAAATATCATATGTACTCACTCATAAGTGGTTTTTAGGCACAAAGCAAAGAAAACCAGCCTACAGTTCTCAATCCTGGAGAACTTACATCAATGAGGACCCTAAGAGAGACATACATGGATCTAATCTACATGAGAAGTAGAAAAATCACAAGATCTCCTGAGTAAATTGGAAGCATAGAAACCATGGGAGGGGGATGGTGGGGAAAGGAGCAGAGAAAAAAATGTATAGCTAAATAAAATCAATTTAAAAAAGAAAGAAAACTTCTCTTTGCAACAGATGAAGACCATTACAGAAAACCACAACTAATCAAGAAGCATAGCTGAAGCCCAGTGCCAATGGATACTATAAAACACTCCTATATTAAGGCTCAGAAAAGACATGGAAAAGAGAGTAGAGAGGTTTTAAGAGCCGGAGAATCAGGGAGTTTGCTGCAGGACTATGACTCCTGTTAATGTCAGAATCTACACACGTAGAGTCTCACTGAATGAGTTGGGCAAGGACAATAGACATGTCTAAATAGTCAGGAAAAGAGTATGAGGTCTCAACCTCATACACATGGGCAGGAGAATGATGAATGCTGAGAAGGGAAGAAATAGTCTTCCCCAGGGAAGAGAAAATCAGTTTATCACCCAAGGTTCAGCCCTGAAAACATCCATACAAGTAATATTACACAGAACAAGCCGGTTATATTTAGGAATATACTTGCTTATAATTAAAAAAAAGATCATTAATTTTTAAAGAGAGCAGGACAGGTATATGAGAAATTTTTGAGGGAGTCAAAAGAAAGGGGAAAATACTTAACTCTATTAAAATCCTAAAAAAAATGGAAAAAATACATTTAAAAGAAAGTGGGAAACATTGTACCTATTGCCATCTCTAAAGCCACGTGACTGCCTAGAAAATGCATGCACCACATCCTGTGTTTTCATCCATGTGCTGAGAGCTCTGTCACCAGAAAAATCAGAGCTAAACTTACAGAGGAGAAGAGCATACACCAGGAGAAGCTTTGCCTCACTCTCTGCTTTCCATTCCTCCTGCAGGAGCTTGAAGCTTGGCAAAAGCTGGGCCATGTGCCAAACCTGAGCTATGAACAAGCTTGGAAGATGTGCTGCTTAGCTTTCTATACTCCAGAAGACATAAAGGAAGGCATGTAGTGTGAGTTGGAATAGAATTTAATGAGGGATCTGCAATTTATGCCAAAACACTATCTCTATATACCGATCTCTTCCAACCCTAAAACAGTCTCTACAACCAAAGCAAAACCTTCTCTGTCTTTTTTTAGTGGAAAAAAAAAAGCTGAAGTGAGAACCCAAATCAAAAGCAAACATGGCCATTCTCTTGGAGATGTGTGAATATTTTCACACATTATGAGATTAAGGTAGTCTTAGTGTGTTCAGGGTCTTTCTAAAAAAGTAAACTTTCAGTTGAGACTTCAGTAATGAAATTTATATGTGCATGTAATAACAATTAGTTAAGAAAGAGGACATTAATCTGAAGGAGAGTTGGGAGGAGTATATAGGAGGGTCTGAACAGAGGAAATGGAATGGACAAATGCAATTAAATTATAATTTCAAAAATAAAAATTTTAAAAAGAAAAGTCATGCATGGATAGAGCTGTGGTGGTGATGATTGTATAAGAGAAGAATACATTTTTAAAAATTAAGAAAGGAAAAAGAAGATTCCCCCATTGGATTGAGAAATGAGGGGCTGGTTGGTGATTTCAGTAAGAGTGGTGTGGTAAGGACAGATGAAGAAAGAGAGAAGTGGGACAACAAGTGTCAACTAGTGGGCATCAGGGATTGAGGGAAAGGCCAGGTTGTATCAGACACACAGAGGTGTTATTTATTCTACTCCCAGACTCTCCAGCTTCCACCATCTACTCCTCCTTCCCCAGACTAATAATATTTAGAAGGCTGAACTCTGAAGTCTTACTCAGTACAACTGCACTAATAGGAGAGAAATGGCTTGTCAGAATCCCAGTCCTTCTTATATAAACCCCTAAAGTAACCACACAGGCAATGAGCTCACTAGAACACTTTTATTTGCAAAGCAAACCAAGCCAGGAAGAACAATACGACTAAGTCAAGATTTAGTCATTAAAGGCCAGATAAATAAAGACCAGAAGTATCTTTATTTATCAGGGATATGAGATTTCATACACAGGAATTAAAGTCCCAGGGGAGAGTCTACACATGAGGCAGGGAGGCCCTCAAGCCTCATGGCATCTGTGACAAAGAGAAGGTCATGGCATCCAGGAGAGGGAACGGGAGAGATGAGAGCAGGGAGAGCCATTAGCTTTTATTTTAAGAAAAAGAAGATAGATATAACGGACATTGGAGACACAGCAACCGTTATCTCACCCAATAACACTACCATAGCTCAGTGCCTCCAAAGTCCCCTGGAGATAAAGACACTGTACTAATCTCAAAATAGTTGTGGACACCGCAGCGGCTGACTTTCAAGGAGGAAGAAGAAGAAGATAGCCACTCCTGCGACTAGCATCTCTTGCCCTGACCAGGTGACCACTTTCACATCCCCTGGGTAAGGGCCACACACAATGCAGTACACACTTCGTCTGATAAAGCTGGACTCTGCCAGAAACAGAAAGAGAAGGCAAAGGCCAGAGCAGAACCCACTTGGATCTTAGAATTCTGTGTCTGGGGGACCGATACCTGTTCCTAGGCACAGGAGAAAAGAATCTTGGAGAGGGTTTCTGAGTTTTGACATTTTCTTTACAGATGTACAACCCAGATTTCACATCTTTATGAGGAGAAAATCTCGAAAGGATCTAGGAAACAGTGGGGAATTTCTTCCAGATAAAATTGCACATGACATGTAAATATATGCCAATGTATATATAAGCTGATGTACATAAACAGACAATGCAACCTTTGATGTGTACGGTAAGCCAATACACTATTGTTGGGAAGATATGCCAGGTGATGTGTTGTGACTATATGCTGTGTATATCTGTGTTGTGTATGGTGAAACAAAGATAGAATATGGGTCTGAGAATTTCCATGGGACCTGACAAGTGGTAGTCAGGATTCCATATTTGATCTCCCTCTCAAGGTTAACAGAAAGAGCTGCCTGTGTTCTATTTTGCTGTCTTACACCTGCCCTGATGAGTGTGCACTCACAGACACACACACACACACACAGTGCACATACACACATGCATACACACAAGTTTACTCCACAGACACAGTTCCCATCGCTGCTCCCTGCCCTCACTGACCCATAAAGGCCATCACCGTTCTCTCCCACATTCCCAACTATTCTCCAGAATCCCCATTTTCTTTGTACACAAGACACCCAGTCTATCGCTCAAGAGTTGTTTTTTGCTATATTCACCCTCTAAGAATCTCAGCCCCTACATTCTACCAGGTATCCAGAGAGCCAGACACATCGCTGTCTGTTAGTGGCACCACCTGTGTCTCCACCTGAATTTGCAATAGCTGATCAACGTATCTGGCTGGTTGTGTCAATGAGATTTTTGTTGGAGATGCAGGGGAACCAGCTGTGGGGTATTGTTGAATGGGTACAGTGCTTTAGTTTTGCAAGATGAAAAAATTCAGTAGATCAGTTGCAGATAAGGACAAATGTGATAGCAGTCCTTTAATATGAGCATTAAAGAGGTACACTTTATATGTCTACCAGAATTGAAAATAAAAATTTAAACCTCAGAGTCTTGTGAGTTCGTGGGATGCATAGCAAGACCTTCTCTTTAAAGCCAAAATAAACAGGTAAATTTTAAAAATCCTCACCCCTGTCTGTGGCTCAGAGTATGGTAATTCTTTGTCACATCTGGGCTTCTGTGGTAGATTTTGAAAAGTAGCTTCAATGCCAGCTTCTTTGTGAACACAGTCCCAACCAAGTTAGACAAATGGATGGCAAAGCAAGCTACAGAGAGAAGTAAATAGTCAGAATAGAAGCGGTAAGGGGAGGAGAGATGTAGGGAAGGGGTGCTGAAGATCCACCTCTTAGATGACATATTGAAGAAAAATTTAGTCAGAGGATTGAGTGAAGAGATGATCACTGTGTGGCCATGGTAACATGGAAATGGAAGGGAGAACAGACAGGTTTCCTCAGCTGTCCTTGGGAAGGAAGATTGGGATGCTTTCAGCAAATCTTCAGGAGATTTTAAAAAACATATAACACAACAGGACACAAAAAATGTCTACACAACCAATACTTCTATTTCTGGATGTATTTACCCAGAAAAATATGGAACAAAAGTATAAAGAGATACCCACAAAGATATTGTTTGCATCACAGATAATAGTCACAAAATGGAATGGTTTATTAACTGCAAAAGTATACATTGAGTTTATTGTAACTAGAGAAAATCATAGATTACTACAAGAACTGATGTTTTTATTGTTATTGTTTGTGTTTTGTTTTGTTTTGCTTTGCTTTGCTTTGCTTTCAAGGACCATTGGATCACTATGTGATTTTTTTCTGTGTAAAAATCATTACAAAAAAATATTGAAGTGATTGGAAAAAGGCAAAATACGATGCATTCTATAGTTACAAGCATACACGATAGATGTTCGGTGAAACAAACGCTTGAGAGCAATTTACAGGGAAGGAAGGAATCCAGCAAAGGTGATCAAAATCACAAATTTCTTTATTACAAATATTTTTTAAATATTCTAATTGAAAAAATAACACTTGAGACTTTTTAAAACATATTAACTAAGTGGATGTGGGCACTGGAAGAGTCTGTGACCACTGAGGTTAGACACTTCTGTTCAAATTTACTCAATGCAAGTTCATTTCTCCAAAGTAAATGGCTTAAATATAGATTTAAGTATATTTAAGTAGTTCCGGCTCTGCTTCCCACTACCTGATCTTAGGTGGGTAGTTTCAATCTTAGGTCTCTAGTTCCTTTTCTACAATGACAATTAGATTAGTACTCATGTTTGTATGCAGACAACTGAGAGACCTTAGACTTTCCAACATGTTGAGATCTCTAAAAGTAAGTTTCAGGCAAAAAAAAAATATGGCAAAAGACAAAGGGCAGTGAAGGTCAGATACTTGAGCAATGACAAAACCTGAAACCTTCTTTCCTAAGTAAGAAAGTAAATAAGCAAATGGTTAGACTAAACTCATATAGGATATGACCATAGAGAATGAATGGTTGGTAAATCTTTGGACCTACAGCTTCTGGAAACTAAAGACATAATGTCCTCTTTTCTTAACTAGTTGCCTAACTTTTAATTAGTCATGTTGTCTTTCTTTGCATGTGTTCCCATCTATGTAACTGGGGCTCATTATAACTCAGTGACTATGGACACAGATTCTAGAGTTAGAGAAACTTGGACTTGAGCCCAATGTCACTTTCTAGGCACATGGCTTGGGGGAAGTTACTAAGGCTGTTTGTAATTCCATTCCCTCATCTTCAGAACAGAGGAAAGGAAGGTTATATACTGTGCGGTATCCGTGCTTTGATGAAAATTAAGCCTCAGTCAGAGTAAATTGTAGCAATGAGGCACCTGGGATTGTTAGCATCTCCTCAACTCACATCCTGCAGATTCTCACACTGGAAGGAACACTATGAAGTCCCGTGTCTGTGGCATATGTATCTCATGAGAGAGTAAATAAAAATGTTCTCTTCGAAAATTATATTCTTCAAATAGTTGAGGACTTCCTGGTCCTCAACAATCCACGACATATATGTCCAAACACACTTAATTAAGGCTTTTCCTGTAGCCGGAAGAGGCCAATGCTGGAAGGAACTGCCTCAGCCCACAGTGAGTTCCCTGTCACCACTACTGTTCAGACACAACAAACAACACCTTTAAAAAATGTTTTACATAAAATGTTAATGCTGTTCATAGACATATTTAACCTTAAATGTTTTTATGATGCTGAAATGACATAGATAAGTATTTCTAAGTAGAACACACATGCTGCCATGGGCACTGAACTGAAGCTTGAAGGAGAAGTGGAATTTTCACCCACACAGACTGTTCTAGCACCGTGTAACGTGTATAGCTGCTCACAAGGACGCAGATAAAAAGAAAGGAATCAGAGAAGGTGCCAGAGTACCTAATTATGATGCATCTATGCCATGATGTAGCAAATAATCACATTACTATGGGGCATCCTAAATCCTAGGCACACTGTGATGATCACCAGACTCTACCGTGGGACAGTCCCTACTGTGGCCATGAGTTTCCATTTCATTGTGTTGAGTACAAAGGGTACAACTGCTTCACTTAAAGCCCAAAGCTGGGTCTCTCCATCTGGAAGGTGAGACAGAGAAAGTGACCATGGTAGATAGGCAGGCTTTGGAGACAAAAGGCTAGACCAAACCACAGCCATGGTTTGGTTACTAGTCCAGATGAGTTTAATCTCTGAGATCCACGGCAATCTGAAAATGAAAGACACCAGCTGTCTTGATTTGCAAAGGAACTGTGTGGAGAGTATTTTACTGCATAATGGAAATGTTGGTTATTTCTAACATATTTCTCTTTCTTAGCTGTGTAAACTTGCGCCCTAGAGTGATGGCTGAGGAAAACCAAACTGCGACATCTGAGTTCCTCCTACTGGGGTTCTCTGACCTCAGAGCCCTTCAACAGCCACTGTTCTGGTTGGTGCTTCTGGTCTACCTGATAACTTTGCTGGGGAACTCAGTGATCATCTTTCTTACACAAGCTAGCCCTGGGCTGCACTCACCCATGTACTTCTTCCTACGCCATCTCTCAGTAGTGGAGTTTCTCTACACCACCGACATTGTGCCCAGAACCCTGGCTGATCTGACCACTTCTCACCCCCAGACCATTTCCTTCTGGGGCTGTGCAGCCCAGATGTATTTCTTCATTGTCCTGGGCATCTCAGAGTGCTGCCTGCTCACAGCCATGGCCTATGACCGTTATGCGGCCATCTGTCAGCCTCTACACTATTCCACCCTAATGAACCCGCGGGCCTGTGCAGCCATGGTGGGAACCTCATGGATCATGGGCATCATCACAGCTACTACTCACTCCTCCCTCATCTTTACTCTGTCTTTCCCCAGACGCCCCATCATCCCACACTTCCTGTGTGACATCCTCCCGGTACTGAGGCTGGCAAGTGCTGGGAAGCACAGGAGCGAAATCTCTGTGATGACAGCCACTGTGGTCTTCATCATGATTCCCTTCTCTCTGATCGTCACTTCTTACGCCCGCATCCTGAGAGCCATCCTGGCAATGGCTTCCACCCAGAGCCGCCACAAGGTCTTCTCTACCTGCTCCTCCCACTTGCTTGTGGTCTCCCTCTTCTTTGGGACGGCCAGTATCACATACATCAGGCCCCAAGCGGGCTCTTCTGTCACCACAGACCGAATCCTTAGTCTCTTCTACACGGTTGTCACACCCATGCTCAACCCCATCATCTACACCCTCCGTAACAAGGAGGTGACAGGAGCCGTAAAACACATGCTGAGGAGGTGGGTTCCCTAACCCGGAGGCAACAGAGGTGCTCCTCCTCCCAGCGTTCAGGCATCCAACTTAAACTTCAGCCTAACAGAATGCTTAAAGAAACCTCAAACAAGTAAGTCCTCCTGCAGAAAGTGCTAAAACTGAGAAACAAATATGCATCTTAGCTCTGTTTCCATATCCCAGATATTCTCTCAGAGTGGGGGGTGGGTACTACGAAACAACAGAATGGAAGAGATCCTTGACTTGGGAAAAGAATATTCTCTAGATTGCCCTGTACCCTGGGCAATGTTCCAGAGAATCATGTAAGCCATGAAGGCAGATATCTTTAAACTTGACCTCCAATAGGCCCCTAGACCCTGGAGAAATTCATCTACTTTTGGTTACATCTTTCTTCTGCTTGTGTAAAGTTTAGTGATACATTTATTCTGGGGTTCCCTTCAAGAAGAAGAATATATCAGTGAAATAGTTACACAATTTCCCTCCAAAGACACCATTGTGAAGAGAAGACAGCTTAGGACAGGGTTCTGGTGTTTGGGAAACCTTTTTCCAGGTGATCTTTCCAACAGACTTCCACTTCACACACATCCCCTGGAGGAATAACTTCACCACAGGAATCCTCTGTATTCCCTCCCATCTCCTCAGCTAAGTTCATTTCCACAGAGCCTCCTGTTCCCACTAGTTATTCTTATATCTCTTTATATCTTTTCAAAAGCTATTATTTAAGAAATTCTTCATACACATCTTCCCCATTATATACACCAAGCAAGTTCCCATTCATCCTGTTGCTCAACTCCATTATTCCTCATTGAAATTTTTTACCTAAACATATCTCATTATTACATTATGCCACAACCATTAAAAATCGTTTGCAAAATTATAATTGTTTTTATATTTCTTCATTATATATATATATGTGTGTGTGTGTGTGTGTGTGTGTGTTAAGTACTAATATTTAAATGCAAATAAGGGAAACAAATGGATTTTAAGATTCAGTGCATTCTTTTACTTTATAGTTACAAGGAAAATAGAATACACAACAATAGAGTCGTCTTTTAATGTTGATTTTATATAAAACTTCCTGAAAAACTTGCTTCTATGAACATAAATTTTATACTTAAAATTTTTTAGATACTACTTCTTTGGTATATTTCTTGGTATATATCTAAAGTATACCCCAAAGAAATACCTGTACACATGTTAAGTTTGACACTATTCATAATAGATAAGGATCAATCAAGGTATCCATCAGCAGATGAATAGATAAAGAAAATGTGGTATATATACACAATGGAGTTTTATTCAGATATAAAGAAAAACATTAAGCTATTTGCAGGAAAATTAATATTACTGGGATCATCATGTTAAGGAAGATAAGCAAAATTCAGATAGATATGCGCTTTCTCTGGCATACAGAACATAGGTGCTTTAGATGTTAAGACATTAAAGTAGAGGTAGGACCATTTGGCAGGAGGAAAGACACCATCAGGTGAGGGAGATAACAGACGATAATGGGAGGAGGAAATATCAAAGTACATTATATACATGTATAAACGTGTGATAGTGAAAACCCACTGCTTTATATGAAAATATGGTAATTAAAAAGAAATAACACATATTAAGAGAAAATGTTAAATGCATTTAAAATATAAGCAAGACTTGCAGGTCTAGGAAGTTCCTGCTTATTTCAGAAGTCACAGAGGATGTTCATGAGTATTATGAGTCATTACTATCAATTGCTCTTGCATTCTGGATGCGTCTCTTGGTTCATTTTTTAATATGTCAGAAATTTTGTTTCCTACTTTCCATAAAAGATTATCTTCAAGCACAGAAATGGTACAGCTCCCTGCCGACTCAAACTCATTTTTAAAAATTTTTTGCTTTTAATTTTAAATTTAATGGTGGCTATATTGAGACATAGCTGTTCAAGAAGCTACATTTTAAGGCATATAATCATCCATAAACCCATCATCACAAACAAGTTGATAAAAATATCCAACAGCTCCAATCCACTGCCTTTATTTATCTTAGTAAGAAGAATTTTTTTCTTGTTTGTTTTGTTGAGATATGGTTTCTCTGTAGCTTTGGCACCTATCTTACCCTGGAACCTCAAACTCACAGATCTCTGCCTGCCTCTGCCTCCCAAGTGCTGGGATTAAAGATGTGCACCTCCACCACTGGACAGTAAGAACATTTCACATGAAATCTACCATTGCATAACTTTAAGTAAACCACATATTTGTCAACTATGAGGATAATGCTGTGCTGTAGATCTTTAGGACTTAGTCAGCTTGATAACTAAAATGATGCTGTCATTGACCAGAAATTTCCAATCTCTCTAACAACTTACATCTGAAGACTGCCATTCTACTCTCTTGTCTGAAATGGCTTACAATGACTCCTACATTATTTGTCATTCTGTGATCTGATTGTTTGGCTTAGAAGTGTCTTCCAAGCTTCTTTATGTGTTGCATGTGTCAAGATTTACTGATAAAGTTGAATCATATTCTACTACATGATATGTATTTCATGCATTTTCTTTTTAAATTATTTCTTATTTTTTGATATTATACTATGACTTCTTTAATTAGAAATCTTCAGATAGACATTCAGATTATCTATATGTCTTCCTAGTGTAAATAAAGATAAAAATATGTGAGTATAAAAATGCTTATTGAAGATCATTGTTTCTGTTCATTATATCCAAGGTAGGAATTCCGGATCATATGGTCGTTTTTTTTTAATGTTTCCAGAACAGTCGTGTTCTTCTCTGTAATGACAGAATGGTTTTACATTCCTGGTAACCATGTACTTTTTGTTGTCATTATTACTGTCACTGAGTCAAAGTCAAGCTGTGTCTTCAGACTGGCTTGGAACTTGGAACTTCAGCATCATTTTCCTCAAAACTAAGATTTCAGGCATGAGCATTGTAGCCTCACCCCATGCTTTTGCTTCACATTTTCCCAATGACAAGAGACTGAGAAACTGTCCCCAAGTAAGATGACTCTAAATGTATCCAGGTCCACTGTCTGCTTTATCAACTGAGATATTTTATTCTCTTAAATTGCTAGGGTTTCTTGAATAGTTAGCAAATTCACTGTCCACCTACCATGTTTATGAGTGTTTTCTTCTATCCCATGAGTTGACTTTGTCTCTGTTGTTTCCTTTGCTACCCAGAATCTTTTCAGTATGTTATTTTCCCATTTGTCTATTTTTGCTGAGCATATATATGACAAACAAAACAATATTATACAATTCTTTCACTTGCTTACTCATAGTTATGCCAAGATATTTTGGAGGCTATTGTGAAAGGCATTATTTTCCTGACTTCTTTCTCAGTATATTTGCCATTTGTATATAGAAAAGCTACAGATTCTGTGTGTTAATTTTGTATTCTGCTACATTGTTGAAAGTGTTTATCAGCTCTAGAAGTTTCCTGATAGAATTTTTAGGTAATTTTTACTGTTAAAATATGGTAATCTCTGAATAAAAATACTTTAAATTCTTCTTTTCCTATTTGTATCCCCTTGATATCCTTCAGTTATCGTATTGTTCTAGCTAGGACTTCAGGTATTGTCTTGAGTAGGTATGAAAAAAAAACACATCCTTTTCTTGTTGGTGATTTAGTGGAATTGATGTAAGTTTCTCTCTGTTTGAGCTGATGTTTGCTATGTGCTTACTGTAAATTCCCTTTATTATATTGAGATATGTGTCTTGCATCCCTAGACTCTATAGAACTTTTATTATAAAAGGACATTGGGTTTTTGTCAAAGGGGTTTTTCAAAACTAATGAAATGATAATGTGTCTTAGAGAATGGGAGAAAGTGATGGTACATAGATGGGTTACACAAAAGAAGGCAGAACTTCATCCATGAGAATATAGCGTGTACATATTTATCTGGGATTGTGCCCAGATATCTAAGCACCCCTGTTCCTGCTTGGTTCACCCTCAGCCTCTCAGCTGTCCAATGATGGTTGTTGTGAAGGAGGCTTGTTCACTCCTGAGTATCAGAGATCTCTACTTGTTATTGACAGACCTTCCCAAGACCTAACTGCGATGTCATTTATAATAAGGAAGAGGAACCGTGTATTCTTAACTCTACCATCATCTATCTCTATGCATTTTCAAATAAGTCTTTCTAGTAGAAAGGAAAATCCTGTCTTTTCTTGAGGCAACACATTAAGATTCTCCCCAAGGTAATCAGACCCACTCTAGTTTTTCCCCACATGGAGGCCTCAAAGATTTTTTTTAACATATCTGATAAAAATTACCACAAAAATATGAAATGTTTCTACCTGAAACTAAGAATGCCTGTATGGATGGTGTGGTATACCATCGCATGTGCCAAAATGGTCACACAAAACCTTGAGACAACGTTTTATTGCAAATAAGAAATACTAACAAATGTCTAAACTCACAGTAGACATTACAATTGTGATAATAAAATATAAATTTCAACACAAAATGAAACCCAACAAATTTTTCAGGTTTCCTCCCCTGATTGTTGAGTTTACCTCTGTTTTATTTTGAATTTTTATTTTCCTTTTATTAAATAATTTTCATAATGTCCATGAGTTACTTTGTAAGGATAAAGTCCTCTGATGCCAGTTTTATTACCATGGACAATACAGGAAAAACTTGAAGTAGTATTGTTTGGCTCCTGCTGTCCAGCACCAACAGTATGTCTAACAGAGTTATATTTTCTCATCCCCTGGGCTTTTCCCAGTTATTGCCTGTGAGGGTGTGATTGCCAAAAAAAAAAAAATTATCTTGATTCCTAAGTGACTTTTAAATATGAGGCTCCAAGGAGTCTTTTGTTTCTTGCCTCCGCTGTCTTCTATTATGGTTGGAATATATAAGATAATAGTTACAGTCTTTAGTGCTAAATGTATCCAGAAACTCAACTACCCTTAATTAATCAATTGCCCATCACAAAACCAGCAATTTATGCTGGGCATTACTGTGTTGTGGCTAACAAGGAAGCAAGAACACATCTGTGTTTTAAGTGACAAATGCTCTCTCATAGAGGAAAATCTGTGCCAGTGGCTCATTGTACTGCAGGACCATTTTAGGATGAGTTTAGCCCTGAGAAAACCTAGTGTTTACATCCCTGATGCGGTCTCACTGTTCAACCTGGGCCTTGGTGTTAGCACCTACAGATAAACTGTCAACCGATGTCAGGCAATGACCTCAAGCCGAAGGGTAAGGATGAACATGACTTTTACTCCACTTCTGTTTATGTGTACTACTGTATGTCTTGTATACACAGTTTCAGGAAAAGATGAGTGAGAAATATAGATATTTTCCCTTTAATAAAAGTTTTAGACTTAAACAATCAATTTTGAATACTTGCATTAGTATTTCATGGAACCAACCTAGAATCATATGTGAAATTTTTACTGGAAGGATAACCCTAGAAATTATTGCCATGCCTGATTTAGAAAGATGCAAACATTTCTCAAAGACATAGATCTATATTTTAAAAGATTTTAAAAATTAAACATACGCACACAAATAAAATGTTATTTTACTGAGGTTTTATTATTCATTCTTAGTCCCTGGAAAATAAGTACTCAAAATATCACTTAGATGAATATTATAGGTTTATTAAATTTTAAATATTTGTTCAAGTTTGAATTCAGGAAAAGCCATAAATATATGATTGAATCTTAAAGGTGGTCTCTAGGTCTAAGCAAAACTGAACAACAAAAGAGCGGGGTGGCCAGTTGAGACTGTGAAAAGAGGAAGATGTGTCCTGATGTTGGGACTTAATTCCCATCATTTAGGATGCAGTGACAAGAGGATAACCAGCTTGAGGTCAGCATGAGCTAGACAATGAATGGCTATAATATATAAATATTATATATTTATATATACGTATTATAAATATATAATATTGTTATATTGTATTAATATCAATACGATAATTAATTATTAATAATTGTATATTGGTTATAATATTATATATTATATATTATAATTATATTTAATATATATATCCCAGTCAGAGGTTCTCAGAGTGTGAGCTGCAGTCACCTTCCGATGACAATGGATTCACTAATTTGATGTAAGCTCTATCACATTTTATTTCCCATTTTGTTTCTTATATTTATTTTATTTGGCCGGAGACCCATCCAAATGGTGACGCTCAGTATACGTGGAGCCAGGAGTATCTGAATCCAGTGCTCACTCAGGCCAAAAAAAGGTAACTAGAAAGACATTGTGCAAAGGTCTACAAGTACTTGAATAAGGACTTTAAGTTAATGGGGGCTGGAGAGATGGCTCAGTGGTTAAGAGCACTAACTGCTCTTCCAGATGGACCCGGTTCAATTGCCAGCACCCACATGGCAGCTCACACGTGTCTGTAATTCCAGTTCCAGGGAATCTAGACACCTTCACACCAATGCAAACAAAATAAAGTTAAAAAAAATAAGTTAATAGATTCAGCAGTGCAGATAGATAGAGGAAATAACCTCCTACATTCTACAGCCTGCAATACATTTAGAGTCCATGAAAACTTTTATAAACTTTTAAAGGTTCCTAAGAGAAAGAAATGATTCTTGACATGATAGACATGCCACATATTACATACTTGGCTGAAATATTTTACTAGAGTCCATAAACATGCTAGTTACTATGATTCAGTTGAATATGTCACTATATTTTTAAAATAGCTCTCTGATGGAAATGTTTTAAAACAATAGTAAAAGAGCTTAATCTCAAAATACTTTATTTCTAATCATGTAAAAAATACTTTGAGCTCTAAAACATAATTTATATGTTAGAAAACATAATTTACAGAGAATTATTTGATTGGGGAAATTTTACCTTAGTCTAACTGATGGTTTAAAAAAAAGTCTCTAACTTCTGGTCCTAACGTTTCATGGAATGAAGCATTGCTCAAACATAAAGTAATCAAATTACTAAACAGTCTAAGGAATAAAACAGAAAAAAATTGCTATATTTGACATTTTTATCTCTCTCTGCCCTGATATTAAACATGAAATTAACAAATAATTGCATAAGTATGCATCTAGGTTTTGTTCATAACTCTTCTATTACATTAGTTATACAAATATTGCTTCTAACTGTGCCTTCCTTTATTTCTCAATTATTTTGTTCTAGACAAAAAATGTGACTCTTCCTTTGTTTGTATGACCAATACAAAATACTTAATTTGTAAAAATTAAGCATTCAGTCAAGTATGTTCCAATAAAGAGAGTACAGTAACTAAAACATACTATGACTCTGAAGACTGGCTTGCCACTGATCCAGGAAAAAGTGGGCACATACTTTGCCTACTGGTGTCTCAGATTTCACACTTTCAAGTGAATTTAGGGTCAATAAGATGTGTGTATAGGTTTCTTGTACTCTTTCTTTGTCTTTTTTTTCTGATTGTTTTCTTGTTTGTTTTGTTCTATTCTGTTTGTTTTTATTTTCTTATTGTATTATTATTATTTCTATTTACTATTATTATTAATTGTCTTAGTTGCTTGTATTCTAACAATAGAGACAGAAAGAACAGGTGTGGATTTAAGCATGTGAGAAACTTGGAATGATCTGGGAGGAGTTGAGGATGGGAAACTGTAATCAGAATATATTGTATAAAAAAAAAAACTATGTTCAGTTAAAAAAATAAACATTATGGCTCAGTGAGTTAAAGGTTCTTGTATCCAAGCCTGAAATGCTGAGTTTAATACTTGAGGCTCACATGGTAGAAGTAGATACTCAAGTACCACAAGTTGTCCTCTCACTTCAATGTACATACAGTATAGCATGTACATAATACATACATACATACATACATACATACATACATACATACACACACACAAATAAGTACATACACATATACGTTTTAAAAAAATAAATAGCCTGGAGATAATAGGCATCCATATTTTGTAGGTTATTGTAAGGTAATTCATATGTGGTACAGTTAAAATATTGCTTGATGTATATAAAAACATTTATATTTGTTTAATTGTTTATAACGAGTTAAGTCACAGAAAGATATGCAATGCACATTTTAAGTAAATAAGATTAGAAGCTAGATAGCAACAGTTTGAGAATTAACTGATGCAGAATGTAGCTCTGAAGAAATGGGGAAGAAAGGAGTGCAGTTTGTGGTGAGGTTATTTTGCAGCTTTGTTTTAATTTTCTCCCTAATATGTTTTATAAACTGCACTCACCTGCACACCTAACTAAAACCATGAATATATATGGACAAGCATGTATCTTGTCACTAAAATTCTTCACACTAATAAAAATAACACATAGACATTGAATGTATAGTTATGAAGATGCTCATCATTGATGATTTTTGACATTGAATTCGACAGGTCAAGTCTCCCTGACATTAACATTTAGGTTTGGAAAGTTCCTGAAGTTGATAATGAGAAACCACACATCAATTACAACATTCATCCTCCTGGGACTCACAGATGATCCTCAATTGCAGGTCTTGCTTTTATTTTTCTATTTGTCACCTACCTATTGAGTGTAACTGGTAACTTAGCCATCATTACCCTCACCACAGTGGATCCCAACCTTAAAACTCCCATGTATTTCTTCCTCCAAAATTTCTCTTTCCTAGAAATCTCATTTACAAGTGCCTGTGTCCCAAGATTCTTATACAGTATTTCAACAGGAGACAGAACAATTACATACAATGCATGTGCAACTCAAATATTTTTTACAGATCTCTTTGGGGTGGCTGAATTTTTTCTTCTGGCCATTATGTCCTATGATCGCTATGTGGCCATATGTAAACCTTTGCACTATATGACCATCATGAACAACAAGGTGTGTAGAACAATGATTATTTCTTGTTGGATAGCTGCGTTCATGATTATTCTACCACCACTTAGTTTAGGTTTGGGTCTGGAATTCTGTGATTCTAATATCATTGATCACTTTGGATGTGATGCAAATCCTATTCTGAAAATATCATGCTCAGACACATGGTTAATTGAGCAGATGGTAATAGTCTCCGCAGTATTGACCTTCATCATTACTCTTATATGTGTGGTCTTTTCCTACATATACATCATAAGGACAATTCTAAAATTCCCTTCTCTTCAGCAAAAGAGAAAAGCCTTTTCAACCTGTTCTTCACACATGATTGTGGTTTCCATCACCTATGGCAGCTGCATCTTTATCTACATCAAACCATCTGCAAAAGAAGAGGTAACCATTAACAAAGGTGTGTCGGTGCTTATTTCTTCCATATCACCCATGCTGAATCCTTTCATATATACTCTGAGGAACAAGCAAGTTAAACAAGCTTCTCATGACTTACTCAAGAAAATTGCATTTCTTTTAAAGAAGTGAAGTGTGCCCAAGTTGACAAATCAAGGTGTCCTCTCTTCTTGTTTTTCATTATAAATAACAAGCTTTGTACTTTCTTGGACAACAGGCAATTATGTTACCTCTTATGCTTTTTGTTGGTTGTGGTGCCTTTGTTGGTGGTGGTGGTGTAACTACCCACAGAAATCACGAAACTAATAAGGGACCAAGGGAGCCATCAGCTTTTAAGAAAAGACAGAGAGATACAACTCACAAGGTATGAAGGGAGAATTGGAGTTAACAAAACAATAAAGGTTAAGTGTTGTGGGAGATGGACCAAAAGACAGAAGTGGGATTTGAGAAGTCATAATTAATACTGAAAGTCTTCTGGAAAGAAAAAAATAGAAACTTTAGAAGCTTCTTAACATTATATGTATACATATATAAAAGGGCTTAAATAGAATCATTTAATGGGGCAACAATGCTCCTGCCACATATCACAGGTAAATAAATAAAAAGCCTAATGGAATACCTCTTTTGACCTTGTTGATTGGTGAGGTCACATCGACCACCCCACAAACATTACATACTACTGCCAACGGTTGCCCTCCAGAAGTAACACCCTGTTGCTGAACACACCAAATGCTTGAGTAACAAAACATAGAGAAATCAAACTGGTGCTCACCTGGAAGCTTCATGCTTTTGACTAGTTGTCATAGTTCCTAAAGGCATAGTGATGACATTTGGGGAGCAAAGTAATCATCAGTCATATCCAGCTGTGAGCCTTGAAAGCTATAACAGTTTGGAAAGTTATAATCACTACTCTACTGGTGGCATTAATGTTATGTGAGTAGCCAACCATTTTCTAGCTAGACTTAAGACACAAAATTAAATTCATTCCCAGTACTGTTAATGAGTCTAGGTAGGTAATAGGCCCTAAGAGAGAACCTGTTATTATTCTGCTAAATAGACCTAGTATTAAACCAACTACTAAAGAGAAAGTATTAAATTGATTCCTAAAGACCTATACCCATAGATAAGTTTATCTCTCAATCCTCATCTCAGAGTCGTCTTTTATGGTAGATGATGAATAACATGGAAAACCACAATTGGCCAACAGGCAAGAATTCACAGTGTTCAGTCCTTAATTAGACATCTAAACCATGCTTCCTTAACCCAAAGTTCAAAGATAGGATAATTATTGAAGAGTATATAGAAAGATTATGAGTTGATGTGAGATTCTCCTCTGTATGCTGTGAATATGTTTTAATACCATTGGTTAATAAAAAAAAGCTGTTATGGTCTATAACAGGACGGAATATAGCTAGGCAGGAAAATTAAACTGAATGCAGGGAGAAAGAAGACAAAGTCAGACAGATGCCATGTAGCTGTCCAAGAAAAAAGATGTGAGGCAAAAAACCATGAGCATTGTGGTAAAACATAAGATAATAGAAAGGATTAATTTAAGATGAAAGAGCTAACTAGGAATACATCTAACCTATTGGCCAAACAGTGTGGTAATTAAAATAGTTTTGTGTGATTATTTGGGTCTGGGTAGCTGGGAAATGAAAGCACAGTATTCATTTACATAATGGCAACACACATACACATACAGCCTAAGAAAGCATTTTTTAAAAAGGTGAGGAAGTTTCTAGACCCACAAAAACAGGACTCAATTGGAGCTTCTTAGTAGCTACATTTTTTCAGTTAGCCTCTGTTTGCTGGCTGTAAGCAGAGGCATAGCTTCTTTAAGAGACAGCTTCCTTGTTTGTGCTGGCAGCATGAATGGCTCTGGGTCTTTTGGGAAGTCCTGCTACAAAGTACTTAAGTGGGTTTTATGAGCAGAGTGCTATAGGTTGATGAATGGTGACATAGACCTGCTGTGTCTCTAGAGCTGGGGCAGTTAACATGGCTCACAGAGGCTGTAAACATACCTCTGCCATAGTGGACAGGGGAAAGCCAACAGGCAAAGCTGCAGCATTAGCTCTAGACACACCTTCTTAACAATTAAAAAAAATTCTCCAGGTCAGAAAAGATTACAGATACACAATAAGGCAGAATCAGACAAAAAAAAAAAACTTTGAATGGGTCACACTGTTGGATAAATGTACATGGGCTCAGAAGAGAGAGAATAAAGAACACAGGCAGTCATAGATAAAAGGAGGAAAAGTAAAATAAATATTAAAAAGTAGTAGAGTAAAAAATAGTCATGTAAAGATGGAATATACACAGAGAATGGATTATGTGTATCATTGTGTTTTCTTTGGATTTTTTGACTGTTAATAAGTTAACTGCTGGGGGAAAAATTGATTCTTGGACTGCTCAACTAAACCAACATATATATTTTAAAAGTATCTTGACTTCAAAATTTGAGTCTATGGATATGTTACTTTGGAAAAGAGGTTCTGCTTTTGTTTCCACAGAAGAAGAGAACGTGTGGATTCCTTCCAGGCTAATGTAGTCTGATGGAACAAGACCCACTGAAAGGTGTCCATGAACCCTAAAAGTGCTTCGCCCAAGAAACAGCATACAGGAGTTTGGAGAAAACAATGCCCAATCATTCTATAAATGATTGTTTATAAATGTTTGTTTTCATTGGGTTGGTTATAAGTAGCTAATGGTCACAATCAATCTCTTTCTAAAATAAAATAAAATAATGGGACTTTGATATAAACATTGGTATGGACTTTGGTTTATTGATTCAAATTTAAGGTCAGTTTTATTATATCTGTATTTCTACTCTTGCATGAGGTATTATGTTTATATAGCTCATTTTAAAATGTAATGTATAATTTAAAATTACAGATTAATAGACAGTCATTTATAATTGTCAAATATAGTTAGGCTAGTTGGGTCTTCTAGATAGAGATATATTTCAGTTAGATAATCTTCAACAATTTAAAGACACAGAATATGGCATTTAAAAGGTTTTAAGAACTTGGACTTTTATTAACAGTGAGACATGACTATTTCTAGCAGCACCAATTAATTCAGAGAGGTTGATGGGGATTGAA
Organism: Alexandromys fortis; assembly: GCF_014885135.2. Lineage (NCBI taxonomy): Eukaryota > Metazoa > Chordata > Mammalia > Rodentia > Cricetidae > Alexandromys > Alexandromys fortis. The sequence continues at coordinate 207,356 of NW_026068165.1, forward strand.
GAAACTTATTATGGAATTTGCCTTCAATGTGACAAGGCTAGCCATTTGAGGAAGAAATTGCTCTTGAGGGACTGCTTGATGGTATGCTATATAAACTAGGCATGCAGGCCCCACATAAAAATGACTACTGAACTTGCCAAAAGAAGGTGATATAGCCCCTCAAGGTTCCTCCTTCATGAAAAGTTTTCCAGACATTCTTCAGCACATACAAGAAAGTGAATGACAAACTGCCAATATAGACAAAACATTCTTTCAAATTTCCTGCTTCATGGGAGAGTCTACCATATAGTATGGGCCTGTAGGCTGCAGATGGATATCCCAATGATACAGAAGAACTTTGGGTGACTGTACAGGCAGCAAGATGTCTCTGTCAATTCTAGAGTTTTGGAAGTTGCTCACAATGCACTTCCTGTTTACTTAGGTAATATTATATCCTTCTGGGGTCTTCGATGGAATTGAAGACATATAGTTATAGTTACAATTTTCCTTAGTTATGATAAAAGACAAATTAGATATGAAACTTTATACTCACAAAGATAAAATAGATGATAGAATATTTTCCATATACAAATAGACTAAATATTGTAACTGTAATTCTTGTTGGATACCTGTTTTGTTATATGTAGAAGGTAAACCCTTTCTTTTTATTTTGACAGAAAAAGGGAGATGATATGGGATTCCCCTTTGTATGCTGTGAATGTTTTATTACTATTGATTAATAAATAAGCTGCTTTGACCTATGGCAGGGCAGAATATAACTACATGGGAAAACTAAACTGAATGCAGGGAGAAAGAAAGCAGAGTCAGGCAGATGCCATGTAGCTGCCCAAGAGGCAAGAGGTGAGGCAACAAACCATGAGCCTCATGGTAAAATATAAAATAATAGAAATGGATTCATTTAAGATGTAAGAACTAGCTAAGAACATGCCTGAGCCATTGGACAAACAGTGTTGTAATTAAAATCATTTTTGTGTGATTATTCAGGTCTGGGTAGCTAAAACCAAAAGTACAGTCTCCATTTACAATGAGTCAGTGGATGGTTATAAGAAAACAATGTTTCTTGACACATCAGGGCAGTCACACATATTAACTGACAATGGCTCTCACTGCATGCACAAGGCCCACACAAGATCAAGCCAGACATAAATCATAGCATGGAAGAGGGAGGGTGGTCAGGAGGTCTCAACCCTACTTGGGAAGCTATTGGCAACTGGTGGGTTCTAGGAAAGAGATAGGTTTTTTTCAAAGATGTGTCCTCTGAAAGGCTACTTGTGCTCCAATAGATAGCCCTATACCCATGCACATTCTGTTAGCAATAAGTCATATAAATGGATTCAAAGCCAGAAATCACATGATCATCTCAATATATGTATGAAGTGAGATTTCCCTCTGTAACATTGATAAATAAAGGAACTGTTTGGGGCCTATAGCAGAGTTATAGGGGAACAGAGCTAGGCAGAGAAAACTAAACAGAATGCTGGGAGAAAGAAGGCAGAGTCAGAGAGAAGCCATGGAGCCGCTGGAGACAGATACTGGGAACTTTACTGGGTAGGCCACAGCCATGTGGCGATACACAGATTAATAGAAATGGGTTAAATTAATATAATAGTTAGCCAATAAGAAGCTAAAATGAATGAACTAAGCAGTGATTTAATTAATACAGTTTCTGTGTGATTATTTTGGGGCTGAGCAGCTGGGAACGAAACAAGCGACCTCCTTACAACATATGCAGAAAAGGCTGCTGACAAAAAAAAAAAAAAGAAAGAAAAGGCTGCTGACAAAAATCAGCATAGCTTTCTGACAAAACCTTCAGGAGACTGAGGAGGAGGGGGGAGCACATCTAACATGATAAAGGGTACCTATGACAACCTTTTTACATGCTCAATGTAGAGAATCTCTAGACACAATCAAACCAGTAACAAGAAAACTGTTCATTCTCTCTATTCCTTTTCAACACTCGAAGTCTTAACTAGAGCAATATGCAGAGTTGTAGAGCACAGTCTCAAAGGATACATCTACAAATACTCCCACAACAAAGGATTAAGGAACAGTGTGGGGAAAGTGTTGGAAAAAGTGTAAAAGCCAAAGTGTCATGAAGTTTTCTAGAAGGCTGTACTTCCTGGTAACATCAGAAGCTATACCCATAAAGCCACCACAACAGGACTACCTAAAAATGAGCTGAATAAGGGTGACACCAATGAACATATAAGACTTCACAGAGAAAAATCCACTAGGCCTCAATCCTGCACAAAGAACTATGAACAACTCAACAAAACTGGAAGAGGTGCCCCTCCCACAAATGCACCAACTTGTTGCCAAAAGGTCTGTCCTGAAAACATACATACGAGCAACATTACATGGACTCAACAAGTTATATTTGGAAACTTTTTGTATAGGTAAATGTATATGAAATACATATACACATGGAATAACAATTGATGAAAAAGAATTTAAAGGACAGTGGAGAAAGGAGGGTATGAAAAGAGGAGAGGAAAGGGAAGAATGTTATATTTAAATTAAAATCACAAATGAATTCTATTCTAAGAATGAATAGAATTAAGTTCATGAAGGATGAAGCTGTATTTTTATTTCATTTAGAAGGAAGAAGGGCTCATCAATTTATTTTAAAATTTATTGCTATGACTTATTTCTAAAAAAAACTCTATAAAGGAAGACGACATCTATATTAGGAAAAAAATAGCTGTTTAATTTGAGTTTTCGCTACATTGTTGAATTCCATTGTTGTGAATGTTGTTTGCTGTCTATCTTTTATGCCACACCCAGGTAAATCAGCACTGAAAAACTATTAGATCAACAGAGAATGGTTTAGAAATGGCCAGATGCCACGTTACTCATAGACTTTAACCAGTTTGTTTAAGAAAAAGATTCTGGCAATTATTACTAAGAAATATATATTTTCTACTTTTGCTATTTCTTTCTATAAGGATATGAATTCTGTTAATGCATAATTTTCAAAAAATTTTAAATGTAATTCATACAAATAGAACATATGGTTGACACAAATAGAATATTTTGTTCAATTATATCATCAGCGACAGCTAGCAAAGATATTTCAGAAAAAAATTCAGGGAACACATACTATGATTGTATGTCTGTCCAAATCATTTTCTACCAGTTGTTAAACTGGTTAAGGACCTACACAGTTTTGGTGACAATCTTTTTAATTATAAACTATGTGTAAGTTCTTTCATTCTTTTTTATTTGTTTGTTTATTTATTTATTTATTTATGGATTTTTTTTTTGAGACAAGGTTTCTCTGTAGCTTTGGAGCCTGTCCTGGAACTAGCTCTTGTAGACCAGGCTGGCCTCTAATTCACAAAGATTCCCTGCCTCTGCCTCCCGAGGATTAGGATTAAAGGCATGTGCCATTACTGCCCGGCTAAATTCATTCACTCTATACCCTATGCAAAAAGCATCTTCTAACACATTCTTCTGTTCTTTCAGTATCTTCCAGATGAACCTGTGAAACAGGTCATAAAGTTGGATGTCTTCTTTATTTCTAAGATTTCAAAAACTTTTCATCAATTGATTTGAGCAGTTATCCTGAACTCTTCCTCCCTTGGGTTGAAAAGGTGACATATTTGACAGCTGAATTTTTATCAAGAATATGGAAAAACTTAGGTATCTCCTTTTAATCAATTAAATCTATTCTTTGACAATTATGTGTGTATATGTAACACATTCTGGTTACTCTCATTCTGCACCTCTCATATCTCCCTCTGCCCACCCCAGTCAACTCCAGCCCTCTACTAATACTTTCCCAATGTCCATGTCTTTTGGATCTGTGCAGAGATGGAGAGAGTAGAGTGGGAAAGGCACAAGCCAATGAGGAGGGTATTTTAGTATAGAATATGATGAAATTATTTATTTTTAATGTAGAAAGTATTTACACTTAGATATTAACTTCCTTTGAGTATATTTCTACTTTTTCAATCAAAACAGATATCAAGCAACGTTTTATCTTTTCTTACCTATGAGTTAAGGTAAACACAGAATTTTCATAAAATTCTGAATTGCTCATTTGCCAGACAGTTATTGATTTATACTTAGAATATGTCTAATAAAACTGTTGTGTATGACTGTCTCTGAGGACACAAGTCCCATTGTTGCTACTGTTTGATACTCTGCCAATTAGTGATTATCACATTCATTAACTGTGTTTGTGTTTGGCCACAAAGGACTCCTTCTTTATCCTCCACATATCCATAAAAGACTGCATAATAAAACAGTCACCTTTCTTTACAATTTGAAATTCTTTTTGTCCAGAGAAATTGGAAATTATCGACCAAAATACTCTAACAATAATTTTACATGCCTTCATTTCAGTTTTGAGATATAATAAATTGGTTACTATGTTTAGACTGAAATGAAATCTTTAATGTGAAGCTAACAAAAAAACAGCACTATCTTTTGTAAAAGAATTATCTCTCCATGTACATCTTCACAAGGTCTTGCACTATCAGCTTCACCTTTAGGAAAACAAATATAATAGATCACCTTAAGTCATGATTGCCTTACAGAAGAGTAAGTATGCTTTACTCCTTTGTTCTGAAGTTTGATCACTTCTTTTTTTTCTTTGCCACCATCCCATTTTCTTAGCCTCTGTAGTAGTCACACTTGTCCATATAAATATCAGAGGTAGCTGATACTTAAATTGTTCCTGGTCAAGAAAACCTTTATTTATAACATAATTTTTCTGTCCTACAAAAATTAAATATACAAAATAATAGGATTTATTGAAAATAATTTATATATGCATCCTCAGAATGAATATGGTCATATATTATTCTCCCCTCCTCTCCTAATTATTTAATGTGTATCAATCATATCATATATAAAAAATATGCTCTGATAAGCTCATGAGTAATCTCAGGGACAAGGTAACTTTAAAGGCAAACAGAAGTGACCCACAATGACACTTTCATCGATCTGTATACAAAGGGAAACTGTAATATCCTTCATGAAATCTCCAAAATAGTTGCAGTGTTGTGATTACTTAGTTCATAACAAGTAAACTTGAAATATTCAATATTAAAAGTATACCTAAACTGAATTGATTTGTCAGAACATTCATTTCATATTCAGGTTCAAAGTGGAAAAGACATTACTAGTCAGACAAGAGAGTTTTTAAATCTGCAATTCTGCTATGAGTTAGAATACATCATGAAAACTTAAGAGTGGAATTTTCATATATGGGCTCAGTTCCTGAATGATCTTCTCTGAAAGGAAGATATCCTAATCATAATGAAGCCTACCTGATTATCAACTAATTGTTTTTCTAGCACTTGAGTTTCTCTTATTCTGTAGAGATGCTTAAAAAACAGATGTATTTGTCTGATTATGAACATCTGATGCTGTAATTTATAACTACCTTAGAAGACACAGCATGCCTCAATCCATCAATTTTAAGAAAATGCACCTCTGGATTTCTTCCAAAGTAAAATTCATAAAACATGAGTAACAATTGAGCTATAAATTTCATAAGAAACCTTTTCTAGCTTGAAAAAGAAAAAAAAGTAGAATTCTTTATTTACAAAATACACTTAACACACCAAAATTTTTCATAACACATTTGGAAAGATAATCTTATCTGGATTTGTGAAAAAAATCCAATTGCATTGATAAAAAAGTGAATGAAAGTGAAGACAATAACATCTTCAGAAATAAATCTAGAATCCTCCTGACATATTCTCCAAATTGCAAAAGCCTCACTCCTCCTCTTGTTAATTCACTAGATGAGCATAGAAGGTTATTAGAGGCACTAAAAATTCTCATTTTAATCAAGACTACAAGAACAAAAATATAGTATGCACAATGGACATTTATTAGTGACAAAATAAATTATCAAAAATGTTGAAGCAAGTTAAGGAGCAAAGGAAGAAAAGTAAAATGAAGACATAAATGGACAAAAGAATTTGAGATACTGACTCTAGCTTATGGTCCACCAAGAATTCTTGGGGAATTATTCAACAAATGATCACAATAATTCCATAAACTAGATATTGTTAAGGATGCTGATGCAAAGACATCAATAAGAATAGAAAGCTCATCGTTTCTAAAAATTATAACAGTACAGGAAATATTCTCTCCCTTTATACATTAGTAGATAGAAAAAAATTATAGAGAGTCAGACCAATTACTATAATATTAAAGATAGTCTCAAAATATCAATGAATTTTTGCTATGAGGATCATATGAAAAGAAAATTCTTAGAAGTCATTCTATGACTTTATTCATATAGGTAAAACAAATATGTTCATTTTCAGCATAACTTCTGCAAACTTTTATATAATTCTTTCTAGATCCATTGAAATACATTTTTCAAAGAATTGCATTGATTTTGAAGCTATTTTTGTACTCCCATGTTCATTTTGTCATCATTAATGATTCCAATATATAAAACTAAGCATCCATCAATAGATGAATAAATAAATAAAATAAGATACATATGCCAAATAAAATACTGTACAACTTAAGTAAGAAGGAAATTCTGCCATCTATAATAACATATGTGGAACAAAAAGGACACTATTCTAACTGAATAAACCAAGTCCACAATGTGGTAATTTAATTTCCAATTAATATGATGGAGAAAATTTTATATATAAAACAAGATATGAGATTTGGAACCACATCGTAATTTTATTTTTACTTTTTAAAAACCTTTATGTCATTTTGTAACATATCTGTAATATTGTGCATTCCTGATACCTAAATGGTGGGCTGCCTTCTCTCCACACACTTGCAGCACTGGCTTGTTCTCAATTATTTTTGATATAGCAATAGAAGTCTTCAATGTAAGACCTAAAACAACAAAATAACCAGAAGAAAACATAAGAAAAGGAGACAGACAAGATGGCACCAAGCTAAAAAGTTTCTGCACACTAAAGGAAAATACTTAGAGAGGGAGAAGACAATCTACAGATAGAGAGAGAAAGCTTACCAACTAAAAATCATACAATGGAACAAATATTTAAAAAAATTAAGGAACCCAATAGTGATAATTTTGGCCAAAATAGTTTAAAGCATACTTAGAACAAATAAGTTCATGTATTAAGTAGAAAGTGGAAAAGCAAAAATAATTTTGTGCAAATAGAATATAAAGGAAATGGAAAGAGAAAATAAACTTAAGAAATTACCTACTCTCTTGATGTGATATTACTAGGTCACACTGTCATATATAACAAAGTATTAAGACTATCTCAAACTAAACCATGGTGGATCAAAAACAGAATAAAAGAATATAGCTCTTCATATTCTCATTCCCTGACTTCCCTACAGGGAACTGAATAAAAATGATGGCCATACAGAGAGTAAATATACTGCTATTGAATGTGTTTTAAAAAAATAAACACAGAGAACTTCATTTTCGAGTTTTTTATAAAAATATACCTTTATTGAAACACCTTCTTGTAAATATATCAAAGGAAAAAAATCTTCACTATCTAGAGAAATGAAACTTGCAGCTAGTTGGGGCCACCAGGGTTTTCATCAAGAAAATCAAGTAACCAGGTGAGTCAGTTCCACACTTCCATTAGCAAGCTGGGAAAACAATTCTTTGTATGAGCCTGTATTTTATTTATTTGTTTGTTTTTTAATTGATTTTTATTGAGCTCTACATTTTTCTCTGCTCCACTCCCTGCCTCTCCCCTCCCCTTCAACCCTCTACCAAGGTCCCCATGCTCCCATATTACTCATGAGATTTTGTCTTTCTCTACTTCTAATGTAGATTAGATCTATGTATGTCTCTCTTAGTGTCCTCATTGTTATCTAGGTTCTCTGGGATTGTGGTTTGTAGATTGGTTTTCTTTGCTTTATGTTGAAAAAACACTAATGAGTGAGTACATGTGATAATTGTCTTTCTGTGTCTGATTACCTCACTCAAAATGATGTTTTCTAGCTCCATCCATTTTCCTGCAAAATTCAAGATGTCATTATTTTATTTTATTTTTGCTGTGTAGAACTCCACTGAGTAAATGTACCACATTTTCCTTATTTATTCATCGGTCGAGGAAGATTTAGGTTGTTTCCACGTTCTCATTATGACAAACAATGCTGCTATGGACATAGTTGAGCACACGTCCTTGTGGCATGATTGAACATTCTTTGGATATACACCCAAAAGTGGTATTACTGGGTGTTGAGGAAGGTTGTTTCCTAATTTTCTGAGAAATCACCACACTGACATCCAAAGGGGCTGTACCAGTTTGCATTCCCACCAGCAATGCAGAAGTGTTCCTTTTTTCCCCACAACCTCTCCAGCATAAGTTGTCATCAGTGTTTTCGCCTTGGCCATTCATAGACCTGTAAGTTGGAATCTTAGAGTTGTATTGATTTGCATTTCTCTGATGAATAAGGATGTTGGATATTTACTTAAGTGTCTTTCAGTCATTTTAGATTCTTCTGTTGAGAGTTCTCTGATTCTATTTGTACTATATTTTTATACTGAATTATTTGTTCTTTTGATGACCAAATTCTTGAGTTCTTTATGTACTTTGGAGAGCAGACCTCTGTCTGATATGGGATTGGGAAGATCTTTTTACATTCTGTAAGCTGTTGTTTTGTTCGTTGCTTTACAGAAGCTTTTCAGTTGCAGGCGGTCCCATTTATTTATTGTTTCTCTCAGTGTCTGTGCTACTGGGGTTATATTTAGGAAGTGGTCTCCTGTGAAAATGTGTTCAAGTCTACTTCCCACTTTCTCTTCTATGAGGTTCAGTGTGGCTGGCTTTATGTTGAGGTCTTTGATCCATTTGGACTTGAGTTTTGTGCATGTGATAGATATGGATTCATGTTCATTCTTTCACATGTTGATATCCAGTTATGCCAGCACCATTTGTTTTCTTTTTTCCATTCGATATTTTTTGTTTCTTTGTCAAAAATCAGGTGTTGGAAGATGTGTGAATTAGTATCCAGATCTTTGATTTTGTTCGATTGGTCCTCCTGTCTGTTTTAATGGCAATACCAGACTGTTCTCAGTACTGTAGCCCTGTAGTAGAGTTTAAAGTCAGGGATTGTGAACCCTCCAGAACTTCTTTTATTGTACACGCTTGTTTTGTCTATCGTGGATTTTTTGCTTTTCCATATGAAGTTGAGTATCATTCTTTCAAGGTCCATAAAGAATTTTGCTGGGATTTTGATGGGCATTGCATTGAATCTATAAACTGCTTTTGGTAAGACTGGCATTTTTACTATGTTAATTCCACCTACCCAAGAGCATGGGAGATCTTTCTACTTTCTGGTGTCTCCTTTCATTTCTTCAAAGATTTAAAGTTCTTGTCATACAAGCCTTCCACTTGTTTGGCTAGAATTACTCCAAGATATTTTATGCTATTTGTGGCTATTGTGAAAAGTGATGTTTCTCTGATTTCTTTCTCAGCCCATTTATTATCTGTGTACAGGAGGGCTACTGATTATTTTGGGTTAATCTTATATCCTGCTACATTACTAAAAGTGTTTAAAAGTTGTAGAAGTTCCTTGTTAGAATTTTTAGGGTCACTTATGTAAACTATCTTATCATTAGCAAACAGTGAGAGTTTGACTTCCTTTCCTATTTGTATCACCTTGATCTCCATTTGGTGTCTTATTGCTCTAGCTAGAACCTCAAGAACTATATTGAATAGGTATGGAGAGAGTGGACAACCTTGTCTTGTTCCTGATTTCAATGGGATCACTGGGAGTTTCTCTCCATTTAGTTTGATGTTGGTTGTTGGTTTGCTGTATATTGCCTCTATTATGTTTAGGTATGTTCTTTGTATACCTGCTCTCTCCAAGACCTTTTACGTGAAGGGATGTTGTATTTTGTTGAAAGCTTTTTCAGCATCTTCAGACAGATTTTTGTATGCTGAACAAACCCTACATCTCTGGAATGAAACCTACTTAATCATGGTGGATGATGGGTCTGATGTGTTCTGGGATTCAATTTGCCAGTATTTTATAGAGTATATTTAGGTGTGGGACAATGATCTATATTCTATCAATTTTACTTTAAATAAATGCTGATTGGCCAGTAGCCAGGCAGAAAGTATAGGCGGGACAACCAGACAGGAAGTAGAGGTGGATCAATGAGAACAAGAGAATTCTGGGAAGAGGACACAGAGTCCAGACCCAACCCCAGAAGAAGCATGATATGACTGATGGCCACATAAGGTACCAAGCAATGTGGATAACACAGATAACAATAATGGGCTAATATAAGTTGTAAGAGTTAATAAGAAGCCTGGGCTAGGCCTATCAGTTTATAACTAATATAGAACTCTCTGTGCTTTGGGACATTGACTTCAGGGAAAAGGCAGACAGAAAACTCAGTCAACAATTTTTGCATCAATGTTCATGAGTAATAATGGTCTATAATTCTCTTTCTTAGTAATATCCTTATGTGGTTTGGGTAATAGGGTAATTGTAGCATCGATTCCAGCTAGACTGCAGACATAGGATATCAGTATGACTTCCATGATTTAATATATGAGCTGCTGTGTGACACAAAAGGAAGATCAAAGACCAGCATGCACTGTGTGCTTGCTTCTTCACTACCCAATGGCAGTAGAGGAATGGTAAGCTAACTTGTCGTGAGGTTGGCATCTGACTAAATTCTGAAGTCTTGTAAATAATGTCTTTCTTCTTTTTCAGCCAGGCTGGTCAAGAGACAATAACCAAAAATGAGAAACCGAACAGTGACAACCTTCATCTTGCTGGGTCTGACAGATGACATTAGACTGAAAATTCTTCTCTTTATCTTTCTGCTTCTTTCTTACATGTTGAGTTTTTCTGGGAACATAACCATCATCACACTCACTCTGACTGACCCCAGCCTTAAAACACCTATGTATATTTTTCTCAAAAATTTCTCCTTCTTGGAAATTTCACTAACAACTGCTTGTATTCCCCGATTTTTATATAGCATATCATCTGGGGACAAGTCCATTACCTATACAGGTTGTGTCACTCAGCTACTGTTTATAGACCTCTTTGCAGCAACAGAATTTTTTCTTCTGGCTGTCATGTCCTATGACCGCTATGTGGCCATCTGTAAACCTCTGCATTACATGACTATCATGAATAGCAGAGTCTGCAAGAATTTCATCTTCTTCTGTTGGATAGCAGCATTGGTCATCATTGTCCCACCTATTAGTCTAGGCTTGGGCCTGGAGTTCTGTGACTCAAACATCATTGACCATTTTTGTTGTGATGCAGCTCCTCTCCTGAAAATCTCTTGTTCAGACACATGGCTGTTAGAGCAGATGGTGATAATTGGTGCGGTGCTGACCTTCATCATCACCTTTGTGTGTGTTGTCCTTTCCTACGTTTACATCATCAAGACCATTCTGAGATTTCCCTGTGCCCAGCAAAGGAAAAAGGCTTTTTCCACCTGTTCTTCCCACATGATTGTAGTTTCCATTACTTATGGCAGCTGCTTCTTCATCTACATCAAACCTTCATCCAAGAGTGACGTAGCTATCAATAAAGGGATTTCACTTCTCATCATATCGATTTCACCAATGTTAAATCCTTTTATTTATGCACTGAGAAACAAGCAAGTGAAACAAGCCTTCAATTACTCAATTAAAAAACTTGTGCTCCTCTCAAAGGTGTAAAATAAACTGAGGCATGCTAGACTGAAGGACGGGTGAAAGAGCACAGAATCTGAAGCTGTACTATATTTTTACTCATACTTGTTTTTTAATCTTTTTATACTCACAATTTCTCTTTCAACTTAAATACTATGAACCACGATATTCTTTGCCTTCATTAAAAATAAACTTTTTGAATATGTTTAGTCTTATAGGAAACCTAAAATTATTGTCTGGCTGTTATTCCTGGAAACACAATAGTTGGTGGTTTTCTACCATTTTTTCCACACTTTCAGGTCTGCCTTTTTACTTTATGCTGGAGCTAATCAAGTGAGTGTGGAAATGATATGTACCATTGACAGATGTGGCCTATAGAAGTATTCATTACCCATTTTGACACTTAGAAAAAAGACTGCACTTCTCAAAATAACTTTTTATGCTTCATGTTAGTTATGAAGAATCTTTTTAATATTTCCTCTCAAAAACACTCTAGGAAGACCTTCCCAATGACCATCAAATTTGAAACCTCCATAAACCATTTAGGTGAACAAGAAACTGATTTAAGTTCTTGTTGAACAACGTTTCCTGGAATTTCTCTGGGGATAGTTAGCTGTGATAGCAAAACCCTAAGACACGTGGCATTCATATAAAATCAGGAAATGAATGGAAGACTAAAAACATGAAAATTAATGCAAAACAGTGGGAAAAACTGATAAGGCAGGTACTTAATTCCCCTTATAGCATGGATGGCTGAGGAATCAAGTAGGCAATCTTCGCTCTCCTCCAAATACATTCCCCCAAGGTCATTCCCAGCTCTGTAGCAGATCACCTTCTGTGGTCACTTGTGCTTCTCTGCCACAATTCCCAGTGGTCTATCAGATCCTGGTGGTACACCCTACTTTACTCCTTCCAGTGAACATGCTGAGAATCCACCTTTGTGGTGACTGCACAGAGCAAACTAAGAGGTTAGTGACCAGCTCCCCAGATGGATAGAACAGTCTCTAGGCTCTCTCTCACCCACCACAACTTGACTAGTTGGCCAGCAGGCAAGCCTCCTGCAGACTAGCAATTTGGCCTATTAGCTCAGGCTTATTATTAACTAGCTGTTAGAACTTAAATTAATCCAGAATTCTTGTCTATGTTTAGCCATGTGGCTTGGTACCTTTTCTCAGTGAAGCTTTCTTATCTTGCTTCCTCTGTGTCTGACTGGTGACTGTGTCTCTGTATTTCCTCTTCCCAGAATTCTCCTAGTCTGGTTGCTCTGCCTAAACTTCCTGCCTGGCTACTGGCCTACCAGTATTTTATTAAACAAATAGAAGCAACAAACCTTTTCCATGTACAAGATCATTGTCCCAAAGCAATTCTACATTATTTGTAATAATGTCACCCTTTTGTTAATCACCAGGAACTCAGGCCTATCGGCTTCTGTGGATTCTCCTGCTTTCACTTCCCAATATCCATAGGAGAAGTGTGATTAGAGGGTCACATTATTGTAACCAGCATCAAATGGGTCCTGGGAATTAGAATTAGAAATCAGGGGGCTGGAGAGATGGCTCAGAGGTTAAGAGCATTGCCTGCTCTTCCAAAGGTCCTGAGTTCAATTCCCAGAAACCACATGGTGGCTCACAACCATCTATAATGAGAACTGGTGCCCTCTTCTGGCCTGCAGGCACACACACAGACAGAATATTGTATAATAATAAATAAATATTAGAATTAGAATTCAGGTCCTCATATTTTCACATCAAGCACTTTACTCTTGGCACTGAGCCATCTCCTCTGCCTCATAGTTTGACTTGCAAAAATAAAATGCAGGACCATCAAGAGTCTTCATGGAACAGATACTTATATAGGCCTGAAAACCTAAATTTGATCCCTTAAATCCATGTAATAGTGGAAGAAGAGAAACAGCTCCACAAACTTGTTCTCAGACATCCACACATCACTGTGGCACACACATCATGTACACATATACAGATTGATATTTATTAATTAATTTTTAAAAATAATGTTAAAACATTTTTCATAGAATAAAACAGTGATATTTTAAGCCTATGTAATTTATTTACTGTATAGCAAATTGATAATACAGAAAATGAGACCAAAATATTTTGCACCCAGAGTAAAAAGAATTATTTAATTATAAGAAACTGGGCTTGGTTTTCTTTTAATTAGATTCTACATTTCCCTTGCAGTTTCTTTTAAGTGATTTTGATATTTCATCGAATCTCCATAGGCCCTGCTCCCATAGATAATTCATTATTTCTGAGTCTGAGCCACTAAGGACTCTTTTTATTTGCTGTAGATATAGTACATTAATAAGTATCAAGCTTTATACTAGAAAATCCTCTCTCTGAGAAAAATGGTTCAGAACTTCAGCTCTTCTCAAACTTCCAGACATTCCTTTGAAACTATTTTTCAGGGAGAAAAGAAGTAAGAAAATTACTTTCTTATAACGGTACTGCATTCTTATTTGGAGAGTTGATGCAATTGATTAAAAACAGAAAATTTAAACCCATATGTATTCCCAGACTACTATTTTTGTAGACACGAATAGATTTAGTCAGTGATCACCAGAATCATATTTAGAAGAATCATTATGGTTAAATAACTAAGAGAGAACGAGGCAATGAACAATTGCCAGAAGTTTGAATAGAATGAATTCTGTCCTTTCAACTACTGGTTCTTTTTGAGATTCAGATCCCATGTTTCTCTAGTTAAAGTCTTCACAGACTGTGTTAAAATTAAGAATGGTATCTCTAATGTAGTCCCAATTTAAATATCGTTTCAGAGTATTTGATATTGGATAGGTATAGCCATTCATAAGGTTATATATGAGAACGGAGGCCACAGCTCAACTATCATTAGAGGATATGCCTTTCTTGCTAGGATTGGTTGATGACCAAAAGTGATGAACAATTCCTTCTACCCATTTCTGCCCTCAAAATCCTGATATAAAAAATTATCGATGAGTAGGTATGCATCCTAAAGACTTAAGGTAGAGCTGAATGGTTGATTTCCGTGTATAAAAGTGTATATTTGTGATTCTTTTAAGATTCTTTATAAGATTACCTTTCAAGATAGGCAATAAAGTGGTTGGTCCTTTCTTTGTAACTGCAAAATGCAAAGTGCCAGTAAAAGACCTGACAGAGAAAAATAGCTTGCTTGCTTTTACTCTCTTACTCTATGACAAGTTGATTGTGTAAGAATGCATGTGGTTTCTTGGGGACAATTTTTCCCCTGTCATATGTAAAATGTTCACTCATGGAAGGGATAAGGATGACATGCTGTTTTTCACTTGTTTTTACTGTCATCAGTTACTTGAAAAGCAGAATGTAACCACATTGTAGTCTTTATATTGTGTAAAAGATTTTGCTGGGGTGTTTAAGCTGTAAGGACAAAAACATAGAGTTAGAAGGGAAACATCAGAAATGAGAGAATAAGAAAGCATAAAGATAAAGTTGGGGGAAAAAAACATCAAGAATACAGATTGAGTTAGAAGTAAAACATCCAGGATGAAAAAAGGGAACCACCAGGAAAACAAGAATATAGAATAAAGAATAATATAGAAGGAAACCAGAGAGAGAGAGAGAGAGAGAGAGAGAGAGAGAGAGAGAGAGAGAGAGAGAGAGAGAGAGAGTCTTTTGCCTTACCCCCTCACGTAGTATGGGTTCCCTTTGAGCCCTGTGCTGTTGGAGGTTGGATCACAGACAATAAAAGATAGATAAGTATGTAACCTATTGTAAAGGTTTAATGTAACCTATTATAGAGGTTCAGTATGTATGTAAGTACGTAATTTATTGTAAAAGTTCAGTACGTATGTAAGTATGAAACTTATTGAAAAGGTTTAGTGAGTATGTAACCTAATGTAAATGTTTAGTGAGTATGTAACCTAATGTAAATGTTTAGTGAGTATGTGACCTAATGTAAATGTTTAGTGAGTATGTAACCTATTGTAAAGGTTAAGTAAGAATGTAAGTATGTAACTTATTGTAAAGGTTCAGTATGTAACCTATTGCAAAAGTTCAGTATGTAACATATTGTAAAAGCTTAGTGATCATGACGTATTAGTTTGACTTAAAGATACAAAGTAAAATAGAATACAGGTATGGACATCAAACATTTAATTTTGGACATGTGCTCCAGGTATATTCTGTTGTATGACTGATATGAGGAGTAATAATTTTTAGAGATTAAAAGTTCAAGAAAACAGAGTTATGTTAACAAATAATAAATCACAATGGGTTACATAAAGACATCAGCAAGAAAAAAAATGTCTCAAAACTACAATAAAGGAAGGTGACAGATAAAACACACATGAGGCCACAAAGGTAAGCTATGAAAAAATGTTATGAATGTTGTGTGGTTAAAAATACTCACCCTGCTCAAAGTCCATAAATTCAAACAAAAACTTATAGTGTTTGATTAATTTTGCTAAAAATTGTTCGATATAGGTAACAGACAAAATATGACTTTGGTATATTGACAAGAGAACATGTTAACAAAAAAATCATGGCTCAGGATGCTGAAGTAGTTCAAATGTGTCTGCTTCTCACAAGCACCTCATTTTTAGTGTTTCAGCGTAGAATATGTATGAATAATATTATTATTTCCATAATAACCTAAGTGACAGTG
>NW_026068165.1:226940-229121 GCF_014885135.2 Alexandromys fortis
GGACTAGAGAGATGGATCAGCAGTTAAAAGTGCTGGCTGCTCTTCCAGAAGACCAAGGTTTGATTCTCAGCACCAGCCTGACAACTCACAGCCATCTGTAACTCCAGGTCCATGATCTCTGACTTCTGGCTTCCAGAACAAGTCACAAACTTGATGCAGAAATTAAGTCAGATAAATTATCCATACATATAAAATAATAAAAATTCTTTTCATTTTTAATTATAATACAATTACATCATTCCCCCCAGTTTCCCTTTCCTTCTCTCACCCATCCCATGATCCCTTCCTCTCATTCTTCCATGCCCAGGTCTTGTTTAGGTAACCAAACTGTTGAGGTATCATGGCTGCGGATCTCCTGCCCTTATAAGAGACACCATCTCATAGTCGACTTCCTGCCCTTACACTCTTCCTGTTCCCTTTTCCTCATTGCTTCCTGAACCTTGGGAGCAGGAGTTGCATTATAAATGAATCCACTGTTGCCGGGCACCTCACAGTAGCTTGATCTCTGCATTTTGACCAGCTGTGGGTGTCTACAATGATCTCCACGTGTTGCAAAGAGAAGTTTCCTTAAAAAGTGGTAAAATCAACACTTACCAGTGAGTGTAGAGAACGTATATAAAATGCAGTTAGGAATTGTGCTGCCCTAGTAAACTGCTGATAGCAGGTATCACCTAGATACCTCTAGGACCCATGGCCTTACTAACCCTAGGTAGTTTCCCAGTAACAGACATTTTACTCAAACTGATTAGGTAGTTCTTGGTTACAGTCAAGACGCAAGTTCTACTACTTCCACTAATGCTGGCTTCTTTAGAAATATCTTGCTATGTTGGTAACTGATAGGGTTTCTAGGTGTTACATCTGTGAAGGACTATTTAGTGCTAAAAAATTTATTGTTTATTCATAAAATAATTAAAAATCAAGGAAAATTTATAAAATATACTATGGTATTTTATCCTCATGTTACTAGTTCTTTTATAAATTTGTATGATATTTTTATTACAATAATCCCTACCCCAACTCCTCCATAATTCATACCCTCTTCCTAATCCACCCAATTTTGTGTTTTTTTTTTTAAACTATCAACTACAGTTTGTGCTACCCACACACTCATGGATATGTGTCTTTCCCCTGGAGTATTGGTCAACTCCCAGGGACCATACTATTTAAAGAAAATAAACTCTCCCTCTCCTAGCAGTCATGTCTTGTCTGTCTCCCATCTCCACGTTGGAATTTCCCACCAGCAATTCAGGAGTGTTCCATTTACCCCACAACCTCTCCAGCATAAGTAGTCAACCTAAATGCTTCTCAACCAAAGAATGGATGAGGAAAATATGGTACATATGGAGTACTACACAGCAGAGAAAAACAATGACATCTTGAAATTTACAGGCAAATAGATGGAGCTAGAAAACATCATATTGAATTAGGTAACCCAGTTCTGGAAAGACAATTATCATATGTACTCACTCATAAGTAATTTTTAAACAGAAAGCAAAGAAAACCATCCTACAAATCACAATCCCAGAGAACCTAGACAACAATGAAGATCCTATAAGAGACACACATGTATCTAATCTACATAAGAAGTAGCAAAAGACAAGATCTTCTGAGTAAAAGGGGAGCATGGGAACCATGGGAGAGGACAGAAGGCAAGTGGAGGGGCAGGGAGGTGAGCAGAGGAAAAAGGTATAGCTCAGTAAGACCAATAAAAAAGAAGCAGAAGGAGGGTTGTAGCTCCTTTGTACCCACTAGCCTGCCTGCAGCAAGCTAGGTAGGTCCTTTGTTTACGAGACAACTAGCAGCAAGGAGTTCCGGTCCAGGCACCAGGAGAGACATCACTGGGGTGAGTGAGTTTCTGACCGCGGCAGCAGCCCGGGACAGGGAACGCAGACACCCCTCCTACACTTCCTGGTCATCCTCAGGGGCTACTCTGCCCGATACCTTTTCTCTTCCTATCCCACCCAGCTTGCATCCACAACCCTCCCCGCCTCCATCTGACTCCCTTCCCTCTTTGACCACATAACATCTCCCAGCCCAGCCTGTTCGGGCTCTAGGATCGAATCCAAATCGGCAGGGCAAACGGGAGGGTTGTAGCTCCTTTGTTCCCACTAGCCTGCCTGCAGCAAGCTAGGTAGGTCCTTTGTTTACGAGACACCTAGCAGCAAGGAGTTCCGGTCCAGG
>NW_026068165.1:234278-259099 GCF_014885135.2 Alexandromys fortis
ACCCACACTGGAGCACTGGACTGAGCTCCCAAGGTCCCAATGAGAAGCAGATGGAGGGAGAACACGAGCAAGGATGTCAGGACCACGGGGGGTGCACCCACCCACTGAGACAGTGGGGCTGATCTATTGGGAACTCACCAAAGCCAGCTGGACTGTGACTGAAACAGCATGGGATAAAACCGGACTCTCTGATCATGGCGAACAATGAGGACTGATGAGAAGCCAAGGTCAATGACAAGGGGTTTTGATCCTACTTCATGTTCTGGCTTGGTGGGAGCCTAGCCAGTTTGGACATTCACCTTCCTAGATATGGACGGAGGGGGGAGGACCTTGGACTTTCCACAGGGCAGGGAACCATGACTGCTCTTTGGATAGGAGAGGGAGGGGGAGAAGAGAGGGGGGAGGGGGAGAAGAGAGGGGGAGGGGGAGAAGAGTGGGGGCGGGGGAGGGAAATGGGATGCTGGGAGGAGGCGGAAACTTTTTTTTCTTATTCTCAATAAAAAAAAAGAAAAAAGAAAAAAAAGAAAAAAAAAGAAGCAGAAGAGGGAGAATACTGCTATTTTTTAATTGTTCCATTTTTTATTATTTTTATTGACTTATACATTTTTCTCTGCTCCCTTCCCTTCCTTTTGTCCCCCTCACTTCTTCCCTCTTCTATGATTCCCATGCTTACAATTTTCTCAGGAGATCATTTCTTTTTCTCCTTCCTATGAGATCCATGTATGTCTTTCTTAGGATCCTCTTTGTTGTCTAGGTTCTCTGGACTTGTAGACTGCAGGTTGGCTTCTCTTTGCTTGTATAGAAGTCACTTGTGAGGGAGTACATATTATATTTGTCTTTTTAAGTCTGGGTTACATCACTCAATATGTATTTTTTCTAGATCAATCCATTTGCCTGCAAATGTCAAGATATTGTTATTATTTTTTACCACTGTATAGTACTCCATTGTGTAAAAGTGTTACATTTTCTTTAGCTATTTTTCAGTTGAAGGACATATAGATTATTTCCATGTTCTGACTATTACAAATAATGCTGCTATAAACATAGTTAAGCTTATGTCTTTATGGTATGATTGAGCATCCTTTGGGTATATATACTCAACAGTAGTATTGCTGGGTCTTGAGGTAGACTGTTTTCTAATTTTCTATGAAATTGCCATACTGATTTCCAAAGTGGCTGTACAAGTTTCACTAGCAATGGAGAAGGGTTACCCTTACCCCACATCCTCTCCAGCATAAGCTGTCATCAATGTCTTAGATATTGTCCATTCTGACAGGTGAAGATTAAATCTCAGAGCTGTTTTGATTTGCATTTCTCTGATGACTAAGGATGTTGGACCTTTCCTTAAGTGTCTTTCAGCCATTTGAGATTCATCTATTGAGAGTTCTCTGTTTAGGTCTATCTTTTCCCAGTCTGTAGGCAGCTGTCTTGTCCTGTTGACTGTGTCCTTTGCTTTACAGAAGCTTCTCAGTTTTGGGAGGTAACATTTCTCCTGGAAATGGTACAACTATAGTACTCATGATGTCACAGCAGCTGTGCTTACCTGCACAAGACCTGTACAAGTGCAAGCCAACCAAAATCCCAGCACAGAGATAGCAGATGATCTCCAGACCCCACCCCTTACTGGGGAGCTATTGACAGTGTACAGTTTGTGGAAAAGAGAGATTCATTGCTTCTGAGTTTCCTGTTGTTCCAGAAGGTGGCCTCACATCCATGAACATATGGGTGGCACTAATTGACTTTTGAATGAACAAAGAGGAAAACATCATGAGGTTAGAAGAGAGTGAACTACAAGGAGAAACTATAATAATTTTTATGTCTAAGAATTTCACATGTTTATGATGAAACATAAAAAATTATTATTAGCTACCAGCTAATGAATCAATGCTGAAATCGGAAATTTCCACCATCTTCTATACAAAGATATACAAAGATATTTACCACCAATTCTCATACAATTTTGTAACAACCAGAATGGATTCAACTAATGACAATGATCTGATTCAGAGAAATTGGCATTTATAAAAACATTCCCTCTCTTCTTTACCACCAGCTGAAGGGACTAATTTATTGCAATGATATTGCAGGAAACTGGGCAATGAGAAATGGCTCAATGGTCAAGAGTGCTTGCTACACAATCAGGAGGAGCAAAGTTTTGGCATCAGTAGTCACAAAAAAAAAATCTGAGCACAGTCCCATGCATGCCTGTGACCCAGGAACTGAAGGAAACAGAAGCAAGGGGCTCACTGTGGCTTGTCTGTGGTGAGCCTAGCTGAACTCCAGGTTCAGTGAGAGATCCTGCCTCAAACGAAAAGGCAAGAGTGACAGACACTCTTCCTGTCTATAACTCAGTACTGTCTTCTAGAATCCAGATACACAGGCATGCACATTCACACATATGTACACATACTCCTACATATGCACAACACCGCAACTGCATACACAAAAAGAAATAGCCATAATAGAATACACATAAAATCTAAAAAAATATAAACATAATACAAATTGGTATCAAGATTAGAAAAAGGAAGAATGACAGACGGTGCCCAATAAAATGAAGAAGAAAATGATAACAAACAAATGCATTTTACCATTAGCATCATACTTTTAGAGACAAAGATTGTAACTAAACACAGGTTAATATTCCACAGTATTAAAGTCTATCAACTGTTCCAAAAAGTTTTACACTGATCATCAATGCCTACAGGATGGAAAGTTTCAATAAACTCATAAAACCATAAGTAACCATTGTGCTAGAAATTACATAAGAAGTCTTTTCAAGCTTAATATATTTTATATCTCCTACAATATAAAATTTAAACATTGTATTATGCCAGAATTTAAATAATAACTGCAGCAGCTTTGGCCTGAGCATATTTCTTGGGCACGCTGACAATTAAGAGTTAATAATCCATTGCTCGAGACATGGCAGCATGGCCAAGATGGCTTCAAGATTGTTTTGGTCAATCTTGAATGTCCTTTGAAGGCGTAAGTCACAAACAATGCCACGTCAGTTTGGAATTATGATTAATAGGGTGGTATTTATTTAAAGAGGGAAAAACTTACAGATCACCATCCCAGACAACAGCCCTCTGCGCAACCAGGAAGGGAGTCTAGTCACCTGCAGAGCAGGAAGTGAAGAGAGAGCAAGCGAGGGATGTAGCCGCTTTTTCAAAGGGAGAGAGACCACGCCCCCAATGGGCTGGTATCTCAGCAGCTATTGGTTGGAGGAGCGGAAGGACCTCCCACGACAGTCCTTGTAGCCAAAGAAGCAACTAGCCTGAGAACAACTTGCCATATTCTTATAGAATCCTTTTTTTAAAATGTGTTATGGGGTTAGTGAGTAAAAGTGAAAATTCTCTTTATCAATGATATCAAAACTTGAGAATTCCACAGGGCAGGGAACCCTGACTGCTCTTTGGATTGGAGAGGGAGGGGGAGAGGAGTGGGGGGAGGGGGAGAAGGGTGCGGGGAGGGGGGAGAAGGGTGGAAGGAGTGGGAGGGAAATGGGAGGCTGGGAGGAGGCGGAAACTTTTTTTTTCCTTTTCTCAATAAAAAAAAAGAAATGATTACATATTTGCCTTTAAACCTGGGAGAAATACTGAATTGCAGATAATATTGTGGTAAAATTAAAAGTGTGATTTTTATACCACTATTTATGAAAAATCTTAAATTTGAAACTACTTCTAAGAATGGTTTTGAAAAGGCTGTTTTAAAAGGAGACTCAGTTTAACTGTAGTGGTTAAATACCACAAGAGATAAAAATTAAGTCAATTAATTGATGAATTAATACTTAATAAGTAAAATATAAATAAACGCACTTATCTCTGTGATAGCACACTTCTTACGATTAATCTTGATTATCCTCATTTGTGTTTTAACTTGAAGTTATCATGTGAAATATGCTTCATATAAATAATTGTTTAACAAAAGAGGTATTTAAACCACCTAGTTTGTATCACCATTCCCTTTTCCGTAAGTGTGGTACCCACCACACACATGTTCTCACATGTGAATACATATGGAACACCCACATATTGACCTATCAATATCATGGCCTAGTAAACACTTTAAAACTTGACTCACTCTAGGTGACTTTGGCTCCATCATGCTATTGAAAATTATGCTATCTTTGTGTGGTATTTTTAACTTCTTTAATAATTGTGGCATCTTTACAACAAGGTCATTGTACATCCTCAAACTCTTGCAATATACCAAACTCTGGGATGCTTATTTCATATGCATATCGTACAGCATGTGTTTACATTTCTACTATCCAAATTAATCTCACAATTTGCCCACATTTGTTCTGAATAAATACTTACTTAATGATTGTAAAAAAAAAAACTTGAGGGAAAATTATTGGAAATGATAATTCTGGTCTGTCAGTTTATTAACGATGGCTAAAAGATGAGCAAAAGGAAGTGAAACATGTCCAAAAACAGGAATGATATGACCTATGTTTTGGAACAACATGAATGTATATATACTTACTAAATTCTGTATAAATAAAGAAGCGCTCTGGCTGCTAGTCAGTCAGGCTGCAAGATTCTCTCAACCATCTTGGCCTGGCTCACTTCCTTCCCTCACCAACTCCTTACATCCTCTGCAGGGACCTGTTCACCATCGGGGATGGCTCCCAGCAACAAACATCTGAAAATGAATTCAAGAAAATAATCATATTTGTAATAGTGTCCAAATAATATAGTACCTAGAAGTAAACCTTCTACAAGTCTAGATATAAAAGTAGGTTTTTCTCTACAAAGAAAACTACAAGAAAGTGAAAAAATAGAACTTGAGGTAAACACTACACAATGGGAAGACCTTCCATCTTCATGGGTAGGGAGAAATAATGTGGAAATGGGTATGTGACTGAAAACAATATACAAATTTAATGCATTTAATACAACTCAATGCTGATGTGGGAGTGATTTCTTATTAATAAAGAAACTGCCTAGGCCCATTTGATAGGCCAACCCTTAGGTGGGTGGAGTAAACAGAACAGAATTCTGGGAGAAAGAAGCTTAGTCGAGGAGTCGCCATGATTCTCCCACTCCAGACAGACGCAGGTTAAGATCCTCCCTGGTAAGCCACCTCGTGGGCTACACAGAATATTAGAAATGGGTTAGAACAATATGTAAAAGCTAGCCAATAAGAAACTGGAACTTATGGGCCAGGCAGTGTTTAAAAAAATACAGTTTCCGTGCAATTATTTCAGGGCATAACCTAGCCATGCGGGCGGCCGGGTGCCAGGGACGCAGCCCTGCCGCTCTTAATGCAACACAATGCCATTCTCCATATAAATTTTTTAAACCACTACAGTTCATATGGAAGAACAAAAGATTCCAAACAACAAAAGTATTCTAATACAAAGAACATTTATCCAGTATCAGAATACCTGATTTCTAATTGTACTGAGCCAACAGAACCAAAGAGCATGTCACTGGCACAAAAAAAAAAAAAGACTAAGGACAGACATATAAATCAATGGAATGAAATATAGGACACAGATATAAATACATTCAACAGAAGCCACCTGATTTCCAACAAAGGTACCAGAAGTATACACTGAAAAAAGGTTATCTCTCCAACAAACCATGCTATAGAAATGGGGCGTAGATAAATGAAACTACTACTATATCTCTCACCCTGTACAGAAACTAGTTCAAATTTGTTGACTTTAATGTAAGACCTGAAGTTTTGAAATAGCTACAGGAATTTTTTTTAATCTTTTTATTAAAAATTTCTGCCTCCTCCCCGCCTCCCTTTTCCATCCCCCTCCCCCCACTCCCCACACCCCACTCCCCTCCCCCTCCCTCTTTAGTCCAAAGATCAGTCAGGGTTCCCTGCCCTGTGGGCAGTCCAAGGTCCTCCCCACTCCATCCAGGTCTAGGAAGGTGAGCATTGAAAACATAGGTAAAGATTTTTTAAAGACTTTGCAAAATTATTCCAGTACTTCTGGGAAAATTCCTAAGAGTGGAGAAATGAAATTACATGAAATTTCAAAGTTTCTTCATAAAAAGGGAACAACTATGAAATTAAAAATATCACCATTAGAATGTGAAGAAATCTTAGACAGCTCAGATCTGACTAATGTCTCAAATATCTACAGAACTCAAAAAGCACCAGACATATGACCCAATCAATAAAAAGACAAACTAATTACACTGTAAATTCTCATCAGAAAAAAATATAAATGATCAATACACATATGTTTTAAATGTTCAATATCAAAAGCAGCAATTGGGGAAATGCAAATTCTAGCCATTATACCACTATGGGTATCTGGGGAAAACAAATATGAACCACACTGAGATTCCACCTCATCCTAGTCATAACTTTTAATCCAAAATACAACTAATCCAAACATGGACACAGGAATAGGACAGGGGATACTCTTAGTCACTACCACTGTAAATAAAAGAAATACAAAGGTTCCTCAAGCAACAGAACTACCATGCAATCTGTCTACTATAGGAATCCACCAACAGAATAGAAGGATCTAAGCAAACATCAAAGACAACTTGGTACATCAATGCTTATTGGAGCAAAAGCAACTTTCTTAGCTGGGGGTCATCCTGGAGGATTCATGGGGATTTCCCTAGTACCTGTTTCTTGATAACCCAATAATAGCCCCCCTTTTCAAGGTATCACTTTCCTTTCTTTTCCTCTCCTGGAGGGATAACTTGCTCAGCATAGATAGAGGGGGAAGGGTCTTGGTCCTGCCTCAAGTGCTGTGACAGAATTTGTTTACCCTCCATGGGAGATCTCTCCTTCTCTAAGAAGTGAATGGGGTGGGGTGGGGAGTAGAAGAGTGGAACAGGAGGATGGGAGGAAGAGGGAACTGGGATTGGTATGTAAAATAAGATTGTTTTAAAAATAAAAAAAAAAACAAGTTTCAAATTTTGTGGACACTCAATTGATTTGGAACCATAGAGATTCTTAGATAATAAAATGCTGTATGACTTTAAATATTAGATATGTTACTCCATAAAATAAAATTTATTTTTCTGAGTTTTTTTAAAATACTTGCAGTTGTTAAAACAGCAAATGTTTAATAGTCATTTTGACTATGCAGTTCATACAGCACATGTCATGACACACCTGTGGAGATCAGATGACAATCTCTAGTGTTGTTCTTGGCATTCTTGTAAATGGAAGTTTCTGTCCCACCTGGTCCTGCAGCCTTTTAGTACCAAAGAAATAAACAGAGGCTAATATTAATTATAAACTGTTTGGCCTATTAGCTCAGGCTTATTATTAACTAGCTGTTAGAACTTAAATTAACCCAGAATTCTTGTCTATGTTTAGACGTGTGTCTTGGTACCTTTTGTCGGTGAAGCATTCATATCTTGCTTCCTCTATGTTTGGCTGGTGATTGTGTCTGTGTCTTTCCTCTTCCCAGAATTCTCCTAGTCTTGTTGCTCTGTCTAAACTTCCTGCCTGGCTACTGGCCTATCAGCATTTAATTAAACCAACACAAGCAACAAATCTTTGCCATGTACAAGAGCATTGTCCCACAGCACAGTCTACATTATTTGTAATAATGCCACCCTTTTGTTAATCACCAGGATCTCAGGCCTATGAGCTTCTGTGGATTCTCCTGCCTTCACTACCTAGTTTCCATAGGAGAAGTGTGATTAGAGGATCACATTACTGTAACCAAGATCAAATAGGTTCTGGGAATTAGAATTAGAATTCAGGTCCTCGTATTTTCACATCAAGAACTTTACTCTTGGCACTGAGCCATCTTCTCAGCCCCATAGTTTGACTTGCAAAAATAATTCACAGGAAACCATCAAGATTCTTCATGAAACAGATACTTATATAGGCCTGGAAACCTAAATCTGATCCCCTGAATCCATGTAATAGTGGAATGAGAGAAACAGCTCCACAAACTTGGCCTCAGAATCCACACATTACTGTGGCACACACATCATGTACACATATACAGATTGATATTTTTAATTCATTAATTAACTTTTAAAACTAAAATTAAAACATTTTTTCATTAAATAAAAATAGTGATGTTTTAAACCTATGCAATTTATTCACTGCATAACAATAATACAGAAAATGAGACCAAAATATTTTGCACCCAGAGTAAAAAGAATTATTTAATTATAAGAAACTGGGCTTGGTTTTCTTTTAATTAGATTCTACATTTCCCTTGCAGTTTCTTTTAAGTGATTTTGATATTTCATCGAATCTCCATAGGCCCTGCTCCCATAGATAATTCATTATTTCTGAGTCTGAGCCACTAAGGACTCTTTTTATTTGCTGTAGATATAGTACATTAATAAGTATCAAGCTTTATACTAGAAAATCCTCTCTCTGAGAAAAATGGTTCAGAACTTCAGCTCTTCTCAAACTTCCAGACATTCCTTTGAAACTATTTTTCAGGGAGAAAAGAAGTAAGAAAATTACTTTCTTATAACGGTACTGCATTCTTATTTGGAGAGTTGATGCAATTGATTAAAAACAGAAAATTTAAACCCATATGTATTCCCAGACTACTATTTTTGTAGACACGAATAGATTTAGTCAGTGATCACCAGAAATAATCATTTTCAAATCATATTTAGAAGAATCATTGTGGTTAAATAACTAAGAGAGACCAAGGCTATGAACAATTGCCAGAAGTTTGAATAGGATGAATTCTGTTCTTTCAACTACAGGTTCTTTTTGAGATTCAGATCCCATGTCTCTCTAGTCTTCACAGACTGTATTAAAATTAAGAATGGGAACTCTAATGTAGTCCCAATTTAAATGACATTTCAGGATGTTTGATATTGGATAGGTATAGCCATTTATAAGGTTATATTAAGCAACAATGAGAACTGAGGCCACAGCCCAACTATCATTAGAGGATATGCCTTTCTTGCTAGGATTGGTTGATGACCAAAAGTGATGATTTATTCCTTATGCCTATTTCTCCCCTCACACTCCTGACTTAGAAATTATTGATGAGTGGGTATACACCCTAAAGACTTAAAGTCAAGTTGAGTGGTTTTTTCCATGTTTAAAAGTGTATCATTGTGATTCTTTTAAGATTCTTTATAAGATTACCTTTCAAGATAATCAATAGGGTGGTTCGACCTTTCTTTGAAACTGCGAAATATAAACTGCCAGTAAAAGACCTGACAGAGAAAAGTAACTTGCTTGCTTTTACTCTGTTAATCTATGACAAGTTGCTTGGGTATGATTGCATGTGGTTTCTTGGGGACAACTTTTCCCCTGTAATATGTAAAATGTTCACTCATGGAAGGGATAAGGATGATGTGTGGTTTTTCACTTGTTTTCATTGCCATTAATCACTTGAAAAGCAGAATGTAACCACATTGTAGTCTTTATATTGTGTGAAATTTTTGCTGGGGTGTTTAAGTTGTAAGGAAAAAAACAAAGATAGAGTTAGAAGGAAAACATCAGGAATGAGAGAATAAGAAAGCACAAAGATAAAATTAGACATAAAACATCAAGAATAAAAATAGAGTTAGATGTAAAACATCCAGAATGAGGAAAAGAAACCACCTGGAAAACAAGAATAGAGAATACAGAAGTATAAAGGACAAAACCATACAGAGAGAGAGAGAGAGATTCTTTCCCCCTGACTCCCTCATATAGTATGGATTCTATTTGAGCCCTGTGTTACTGGAGGCTGGATAACAGGCAATGAAAGTTAGCTAAGTGTGTATCCTATTGTAAAGGTTTAGTAAGTATGTAAGTATGTAACCTATTATAAAGGTTTAGTGAGTATGTAACCTATTGTAACGGTTCAGTAAGTATGTAAATTATTGTAAAGATTCAGTAAGTAAGTAACCTAATAAAGGATTAGTGAGTATGTAATCTATTGTGAAGGTTAAGTAAAAATGTAAGTATGTAATTTATTGTAAAGATTCAGTATATAACCTATTGCAAAAGTTCAGTATGTAACATATTGTAAAAGCTTAGTGATCATAACATACTAGTTTTACTTAAAGATACAAAGTAAAATAGAATACAGGTATGGACATCAAACATTTAATTTTGGACATGTGCTCCAGGTATATTCTGTTGTATGACTGATATGAGGAGTAATAATTTTTAGAGATTAAAAGTTCAAGAAAACAGAGTTATGTTAACAAATAATAAATCACAATGGGTTACATAAAGACATCAGCAAGAAAAAAAATGTCTCAAAACTACAATAAAGGAAGGTGACAGATAAAACACACATGAGGCCACAAAGGTAAGCTATGAAAAAATGTTATGAATGTTGTGTGGTTAAAAATACTCACCCTGCTCAAAGTCCATAAATTCAAACAAAAACTTATAGTGTTTGATTAATTTTGCTAAAAATTGTTCGATATAGGTAACAGACAAAATATGACTTTGGTATATTGACAAGAGAACATGTTAACAAAAAAATCATGGCTCAGGATGCTGAAGTAGTTCAAATGTGTCTGCTTCTCACAAGCACCTCATTTTTAGTGTTTCAGCGTAGAATATGTATGAATAATATTATTATTTCCATAATAACCTAAGTGACAGTGAGGCTGAGATGTCTTTGAAGACAGGCTTACCAGTTCAATATGGCGTTTGTACTAAATAGTATAGATAGTCATATTTTCAGTGCATTCCAAAATATAATAGTACTAGTGGTGATCTAAACAAATGTATAATTTATATATAACTTATCATACAATACAATAAGCCTGCCCTCAAAATTTTTCCTTTCTTTTATTCCATGATAGGATAATAATGTAATTTTAAACTGAAAATTTCAAGGGAAGAGATGGGGTAATAACTAAAGAAGGGATTGTTTAAAGAAAACATGAAAGTTCATGATTATAATACTGGTCTCCAGCATGTTAGACAGCAAATAAAAGGCCTGTAAGAACGTACTTGAAGCTATGTGCGATTTTGATAAATAACAAAACCTCAAGAAATACGTAAACAGGACAAAGAAAGGATGAAATTTGACTTCAAGATTCAGCCTCTAAGGAGTAACTAAGTCTTGTGAAGCATAAGCATCCAACACAAACTGCTTGGAAATACATAAACTCAAAGGACAATCTAAAAAAATGATAAATTAAGAATCAGACGCATAAAGAAGGAAGCACCCATAACATTTTGAAATGTGGTGTAGATAAGGCAATTTGATTTTCAACTCTACCCTGAAAAGAACAAACTACGTATTTGTAGGACTTAAGCAACCGGTATGTTTCTGTCTGCAGACAGAATGGGTGAAGGCATATGAGTAGGGCTTCATAATATTTCTCCTTTAATTGCTACTCCTGAACAGATAACTCTGAATTTTCAATGCAGACTGGATAGAGGGAACACTTCAATTATGAGAAACCGCACAGTAACAACATTCATCCTCCTGGGACTGACTGAGGACCCAAAGCTGAAAACTCTGATCTTCTTCTGTCTGTTTCTCACCTACCTGCTGAGTATAACTGGAAATCTCACAATCATCTTTCTCATCTTTATAGATTCACACCTAAAAACTGCCATGTACTTTTTCCTGCAAAATTTTGCCTTCTTAGAAATCTCATTTACAACTGCTTGCATTCCTAGATACTTATACAACATCTCAACAGGTGACAGGACAATTACATATAACAACTGTGCCTCTCAATTATTTTTTACTGATCTTTTTGGTGTGACAGAATTTTTTCTCCTAGCTGTTATGTCGTATGACAGATATGTAGCCATCTGCAAACCCTTGCATTATATCACCATCATGAACAGCAAGATCTGTAAAAGGCTTATCTTCTGTTGCTGGGCAGCTGGCTTGTTGGTGATCCTGCCACCACTTAGCCTGGGTCTCAATCTGGAATTCTGCGACTCTAATGCTATTGACCACTTTGTCTGCGATGCATACCCTCTCCTGAAGATCTCATGCACAGACATGTGGCTCATAGAGCAGATAGTGATAGTTTGTGCGGTGCTGACATTTATCATGACCCTTGTGTGTGTAGTTCTTTCCTATGCATACATAATCAGGACCATCATCAACTTCCCTTCTGCCCAGCAGAGGAAGAAGGCCTTTTCTACCTGCTCTTCCCACATGATTGTGGTGTCCATCACTTATGGCAGCTGCATCTTCATCTACGTCAAACCATCAGCAAAGGACTCAGTGGCTGTCAACAAGGGTGTGATAGTGCTGACCACTTCCATTGCCCCCATGCTGAACCCCTTCATTTACACCTTGAGGAACAAGCAAGTCAAACAGGCCTTCCATGACTCAGCTAAAAGAATCACACTGCTCTTCAAGAAGTAGAGAAATCTGCTACTCTAAAGAGTCAACTTTTCATTAAAATATATGCCATCTATATCTTTAAATTGTTTATCTTTAGCTTTCTCACGGAGAAACTTTACTGCATTTATTTTTTCTTTTATTCAAAAAGATTTTTATTTTACATAACAACCGCAGTTTACCCTGCCTCCCCTTCTCCTGCCCTATGTTATCCCCATCCACTTCCTCAGAGGCATAAGGCCTCCCTTGAGGAGTCAACTAAGTCTGGCATGCAAAGTTGAAACAGGACAAAGCCCTCCCCACCCAGGATCAAGGCTGGGCAATGTATCCCACCGTAGTGAATGGGCTTTTAAAAGCCAGTTTATGCACAGGGGATAAGTCCTGGTCCCACTGGCAGGATGCCCCACAACCTGCCAACAGATAGAGCCACATATCTGTCCTCCATATTCAGAAGGCCTGGTTTGGTCCAATGGTACAAGGAAGGCCCCCAATTGTCAGTGCAGTCTGTGAGTTCCCACGAGCTCAGGTCAGCTGTGTCTAGTTTTCCCCATCATGACCTTGAACCCCACCCCATGCTCACAGGGTCTCTCCTCCCTCTCTTCAGCTGAACTCCAGGAGCTCAGTCCAGCATTGTCCGTGGGTCACTGCATCTGTTTCCATCAGTTACTGGATGTAGGTTCTATGATGACAGTTATGGTAGTCACTAACCTGATTAGAAGGAAAGAAAGTTCAGGCACCCTCTCCACTATTGCTAGGAGTCTTGGTTGGGATCATCCTTGTAGATACTGGGAATATCCCTAACGCCAAGTTTCTCACTAACCTTATAATTGCTTTAAATTTCTTAATTATTTATAAAGTACTTCCAGTGAATAAAAATATGCCTTCACACCAAAAATGTTAAAAAAATAAATAAATGTTAAAACAATCTCAATGAATAATTTTGAATATTGTTTAAATGCAGCCTTCATGAGGACCTTGGCTCCAGGCACCATGTTCTATCTACTCAGTATCCTCAGGGAATTGGTTCAGGAACCCCCATGAGGATGCTGAAATGTATGCACTAGTGCCTTACATTAAACGGCTCAGTATTTCCATATAAAATGAACATCCTCCTGTATACTTTAAGACATCTCAATTACTGAAAGTGTTGAACTTAGGATAAATTCTATGTAAATACATAAAGTGTTTAGAGAATTGTAACCACAGGTTGAGCATGTGCACTATATATGAAAATTTTGTTCAAATGTTTCCCACCTTTTGATTGACCCCTGAATAACCTGTGTGCATGTGAGGGGCCCCTGGAACTCTACTGCTTACTCTAAATAATAGACTAAGAAAAAAGAATGAGTTTAGAACAACAGATTTTATATTACAGATATTTAAGTCTTGGTTTAAATGTTGGTAATAGTTTCATCTTTGTTCTACAGTAGCAACGGTTGTTATATAATTCTATCACTTTGATGATTTGCAATAATAAGTATAAATGATATTTCATCTTGTGTTTAATACTGCGTTTGATACCTTACTAAAATACCTCTAGCATAAAGATATCCTAAAGTATAGTTTCAGAAAACTATGGATACACAATAGAAATATTGATTCATTAGTGAAAACTTTTTAAAAATGAGTTTAAAAGAAAATTGTGGGGGTTGGAGAGATGGCTCATCACTTAATAGCACTGGCTGCTCTTCCAGAAGACCCAGGTTTGATTCTCAGCACCAGCCTGACAGCTCACAGCCATCTGTAACTCCAGGTCCATGATCTCTGAGATTCTTCTGGCTTCAGGAACTAGCCACAAACATGGTGCACAGGCATAACACTCAGGCAAAATACACCCATATATATAAGATAATAAAAAGGTCTTCTTGTTTTAATTATAGTACAGTTACATCATTCCCCCAGTTTCCCTTTCCTTCTCTCACCCATCCCATGATCCCTTCCTCTCATTCTTCCATGCCCAGGTCTTGTTTAGGTAACCAAACTGTTGAGGTATCATGGCTGCGGATCTCCTGCCCTTATAAGAGACACCATCTCATAGTCGACTTCCTGCCCTTACACTCTTCCTGTTCCCTTTTCCTCATTGCTTCCTGAACCTTGGGAGCAGGAGTTGCATTATAAATGAATCCACTGTTGCCGGGCACCTCACAGTAGCTTGATCTCTGCATTTTGACCAGCTGTGGGTGTCTACAATGATCTCCACGTGTTGCAAAGAGAAGTTTCCTTAAAAAGTGGTAAAAACAACACTTACCAGTGAGTGTAGAGAAAGTATATAAAATGCAGTTAGGAATTGTGCTGCCCTAGTAAACTGCTGATAGCAGGTATCACCTAGATACCTCTAGGACCCATGGCCTTACTAACCCTAGGTAGTTTCCCAGTAACAGACATTTTACTCAAACTGATTAGGTAGTTCTTGGTTACAGTCAAGACGCAAGTTCTACTACTTCCACTAATGCTGGCTTCTTTAGAAATATCTTGCTATGTTGGTAACTGATAGGGTTTCTAGGTGTTACATCTGTGAAGGACTATTTAGTGCTAAAAAATTTATTGTTTATTCATAAAATAATTAAAAATCAAGGAAAATTTATAAAATATACTATGGTATTTTTATCCACACGTTACTAGTTCTTTCAGGATTTTGTATCATATTTTATGACAATAATTCCTATGGGGACCATAGGAGAGGGTTGAAGGGGAAGGAGGAGGCAGGGAGGGAAGCAGAGAAAAATCTATAGCTCAATGAGATTAATTTTTTAAAAAAAAGCAGAAGATGGAGAATACTGCTATTTTTTAATCTTTCCATTTTTTATTTTTATTGAGCTATACATTTTCTCTGCTCCCTTCCCCTACTCCCCCTCCCTTTCTACCCTCTTCCATGACCCCCATGCTTCCAATTTACTCAGGAGATCTTATCTTATTTTTTTCTCCTTCCTATGTAGATCCCTGTTATGTCTCTCTTAGGGTCCTCTTTGTTGTCTAGGTTCTCTGTAGTTGTGGACTGTAGGTTGGTTTTCCTTTGCTTTGTATAGAAGTTACTTATGAGTGAGTACATATTACACTTGTCTTTTTGAGTCTGGGCTATCTCACTCAATATGATTTTTTTCTAGACCCATTCATTTGCCTGCAAATATCAAGATATCATTATTTTTACCATTGTATAGTACTCTGTTGTGTAAAAGTGTCACATTTCTTATCCATTCTTCAGTTGAAGGACATCTAGGTTTTTTCCAGGTCCTGGATATTACAACTAATACTCCTATAAACATAGTTAAGCACATGTTCATGTGGTATAATTGAGCATCCTTTGGGTATATATACTGAACACTAGTATTGCTGGGTCTTGAGGTAGACTGTTTCCTGATTTTCTAAGAAATTGACATACTGATTTCCAAAGTGGTTGTACAAGTTTCCACTCCCACCAGCGATGGAGGAGGGTTCCTCTTACCCCACATCCTCTCCAGCATAAGTTGTCATCAGTATTTTTGGATCTTGGCTATTCTGACAGGTGTAAGATTAAATCTCAGAGTTGTTTTGATTTGCATTCCTCTGATGACTAAGGTTTCCTTAAGTGTCTTGCAGCCATTTGAGATTCATCTATTGAGAGTTCTCTGATTAAGGTCTGGACCCCATTCGTTTATTAGATTATTTGTTCCTTTGATGTCAATTTTCTTGAGTTCACTGTATAATTTGGAGATCAGTCCTCTGTCCAATGTGGGGCCAGTGGGAAGATCTTTTCCTAATCTGCAGGCTGCTGTTTTGTCTTATAGACCATGTCCTTTGCTTTACAGAAGCTTCTCTGTTTCAGGAGGTAACATTTCTCCTGGAAATGGTACAATTATAGCACCCATGATGTCACAGCAGCTGTGCTTACCTGCACAAGTCTTATACAAGAGCAAGCCAAACAAAATCCCAGCACAGAGAAGGCAGATGATCTCCAGACCCCACCTCTTACCGGGGAGCTATTGGCAGTGTACAGTGTGTGGAAGAGAGAGATTCATTACTTTTGAGGCTGGGGCCACTGGTAGATTCCCCATGTTCCAGAAAGTGGCTTCACATCCATGGACATATGGGCAGCACTAAGTGACTTATGAACAAAGAGGAAAATGTCATGAGCTTAGAAGGGAATGAGCTGAAAAGGGGAAACTGGGGCTTGATATATTTCACTGTAAACAGGTAAAATTCTAAAACATAAAAATTGTTATTGGCTACTAGCTAATGCAACAATGCTGAAATCAGAAATTTCCACCATTTTCTATATTAATACGAAGATATTTATTACCACCAATTCTCATACAATTTTATAACACCCAGAATAGAAGGGATAGTGACAATTTAAATGTTTAACAGTCATCTGATTCAGACAAATTAGCATTTATAATAAAGAACATTTCCCTCTCACTGAAAAGACTTTGGGTCTTAGCTTTACCATTTTATAGACAGTGCATGTATTAATTTGACTGAAGACATGGAAGAATATAGCTTACAAAAGGAATATTAACAGGCAGAGGCATTTTTAAATTATTTGACATATTTGTATGTTCACTTTCTGCAGCATAAGATGCTTAATATATAATCTCTTCTATGCCACCAGCTGAAGGGACTAATTTATTGCAATGATATTGCAGTAGACTGGGCAAGGAGAGATGGCTCAGTGGTCAAGAGTGCTTGCTACACAATCAGGAGGAGCAAAGTTTGGGTATCAGTAGTGACAGTAAATCTGAGCACAGTCCCATTCATGCCTGTGACACAGGAATTGAAAGGAACAAAAGCAAGTGGGTCCCCGTGGCTTATCTGTGGTGAGCCCAGCTGAACTCCAGTTTCAGTAAGAGATCCTGCCTCAAAGGAAAAGGCAAGAGTGACAGACACTCTTACTGGCTCTCACTCAATGCTGTCTTCTGGAATCCATATACACAGGCATGCACTTTCACACATATGTACACAAACTCCTCCATATGCACACCACCCCAAAGATACACAAAAAGGAATAGCCATGACAGAATATACAAACAATCTAAAGGGATATAAACACAAAACATATTTGTATCAAGGTTACAAAAGGAAGATTGAGACACTCTGCCCAATGAAATGAAGAAGAAAATGATAACAAGCAAATGCATTTTGCAATTAGCATCATATATTAGAGACAAAGATTGTAACTAAACACAGGTTAATATTCCACAGTATTAATGTCTATCAACTGTTCCATAGCATTTGACACTGATCCTCAATGCCTACAGGATGGAAAGTTTCAATGCAGAGAAAACGCTAAATAATGCCTACATAGGATTAATGGAAAGCATAACAGAGTAACTTTAAAATTTATAAGAAAGTTGAGGTACTGAACAGGTGAATTGGAGTTAAAAGGGCTTGCTGTTCTTTCCGAGTATACTGGTGCAATTCCCACTAACCACTTGATGGCTCATCACCATATATAACTCTATTTCCAGGGAACCCAGTGCCCTCCTCTGGTCTCTATAGGTACCAATCATGCAGTATAAACAGAAATGTACACAGGTGTACATGCAGGAAAAGCATCCATACACACAAAATACTTTTGTAAAAAACCTGAAACCAATAAGCTCATACTAAAAAGTTTCATTCCTCCTATTTTGAAAAGGTGCAATGTTATTCATGTTAATAATTGCTTTCATTTGATTCTATGAAGCATTGCTTTATTAATCAAATCCTGGAAGACTTGCTTTACCTGTTGGTTTCTCAACGTGTAAATAAAAGGGTTCAACATGGGAGCAATTGAAGTGTTGAGAACAGCCACCCCTTTGGTCAGTGATGCCCGTTCATTGGCAGAAGGTTTGACGTAAACAAAAATGCAGCATCCATACGAGATGGAGATGACAATCATGTGGGAGGAGCAGGTGGAGAAAGCTTTTTTCCTCTGGCTGGCAGATGGGAACTTCAGAATGGTGCTGATGATGCAGATGTATGACAAGATCACTAGAGCCAGTGTGAAGAGCAGAGTGAAGGAGGCAACATAAAGGCCAAGAGCCTCTGAAAGCCTTGTATCTGAGCAGGAGAGTTGTAAAATGGGGAAGTAGTCACAGGAGAAGTGATCGATGATGTTTGAGGCACAGAAATCTAACTTGAGGATAAGTATGACTAATGGGAAAATGATTAGAAATCCTGCCAGCCACGAGGTGAGGACAAGAAGGGCACAGACTTTCTGACTCATGATGACGGTGTAATGCAGCGGCTTGCAGATGGCGACATAGCGATCATAGGACATAGCGGTTAGAAGAAAGAACTCAGACACTCCCATGGAGATGAAGAAAAATAACTGAGCCAAACAGTTGTTGTAGGAAATGGTCTTAACTTTCGTAATTATTGACCACAGAAATCTAGGGACAGAAACACTGGTGAACATAATTTCTAAGAAGGAGAAATTCCGGAGGAAGAAATACATAGGAGTCTTTAAGCGAGAGTCAAGCAAGGTGAGGGTGATGATGGTTAGGTTTCCACACACACTTAATATGTAAGCAATGAACAAAAAGAAAAAAATTATAACCTGAAGCTCTTGGTCGTCTGATATGCCCAACAGCACAAACTCGGTAATCACAGAGTGGTTTCTCATGCTGATTCCTAGTAAATAGAATCTATTTATTTAAAAAAAAGATTTTAAGTTCAGTGTAAAAGAAACAGCAGTTTAAATACTGATATTACTATATCCAAAGAAATGAGGCCATGGAACAGTTTCATTAAGATTTTCTAATCTCTGCTAATTCCTCTTAAACAAAAAAACATCTTGTTGAAAGAAAATATTTTAGTAGGTGGGACTTTAAATCTTCTTCAGAAATTGTACACAGAAATTCTATATACGTCATAATTTCTATATGAGTACGATACCTTTGTGTAACCATATTTTAATAGTATCATCATTTCTAATATGCAAAATTATTTTATGGTTTCACATAGTGTATGCTTTCAAGACCACATATATAACATTTAACTTCAATTCTAATAATTTTTCCAAACTTCTGTACTTTAGAGGTACAAAGAGCACCCAAATATATTTACTAAACCTAAAAGTTGTTTCTCTTTTCCTTATTTTTTCTTTATTACTTGGTTGTTCAAGACAGGATATCTCTGCACCTTTGGAGTCTATCCTGGAACTAGCTATTGTAGACCAGGCTGGCCTCAAACTCACAGAGATCCTCCTGCCTCTGCCTCCCAAATGCTGGGATTAAAGGAGTGTGCCACCACCTCCAGAATGTCATAGTTATTTTCAACCTTAATATGTGTGTTGTTTAAAATGGCCAAGAAATAAACGTATTTGCCAAGAGATAAATAAGGCAAGATGTTCTTAAGTTATAAAAATAGCCAAGTTCTTAATTTGTGGGAATTAAAAGAGAAGCCAGAGAAAATAATTTAAACAGAGCCAGGGGGGGGTCAATAACTACTTTCTGTGAATTCTAAGCCACTTATAGCATTTCAACATCTTCTTTTTACTATGTTCACTTTGTGATCTTATCTTTAAACTTTCTTGAATACAAACACAACCTCATGAAGAAGATCTTTTATCTCAAAGCATAATAGTGCCTTCCTTCTCAAAGAATCAACAGAATAAATAAAACTTTCTATTGGATTCACTTCATTAAATCACATCCTCTACACTGTAATCTCCTAGTCTCTCCTGAGAGCTAACAGACAGCACAGCGTGTGTGGTGATCACAGTGTGATGGGCTACTTTCTAGACAGGGAGTCAGCGAGGGATAAGCAGTAAAGCTGAATATGGGCACTGTCCACCTTTTTCTGTCTTAGTCCTCTGAGTCTCTGGTTTTTCTCTTTAGGAATAGACATATGTTTTTAATCATTTTCACCAAAACTAAGAGGTTACTATTTTGTGGTTTACATGGTAGCTAAAATATAGTAAAATGTAAAATTTAATAGTAATAATTGTATTTAACAGATAATTCGGGGATCCTTGCATTTTCCCACTATAGTAAATCTTCCAATGATAAATAAAAATTAATTTCTTCACAAATGTAAAACACAGTTTGGTGTATGTGATAATACTAGGTAGATATAAAACCCTACAGTCTATATCCATGACTTAATTTCTGCCATTTATAGAATAAAATAAACATATTAATAATATTCTCCAGAAGTTTTTGTCATTCAGCTCGTTCTTGACTCTTTTCATTACACTGAATCCTGTCACATTAAAAACTTCAGTGACACAAGCTGAATTGCTTGTGAGATTGCTAACAGCCTCACTTACAAATGAAAATAAATGCATCTTTGGTCTCTTTTATTGTTTCACAGAAACTGAGTGTGCTACCAGACATACTATTGTCATCCCTGCAATTCTTTAAGAACGTAGAGAAACTGATACTACTTTAAGACAATAGAGAGTGGAGCGTGTTGAAGGTCTCTGGATAAGATAAAGATTGAAATCTGCACAAGCATAAATACAGCCTTACCTTCTCTGGCCAGAGTATAAATCCCTGATATACTCAGCTAAAGAACAGAAGGATACACACAGAAGCTCAAGACGTGTGTGTAGTGATGTAAGGAATCCTCTTTCTTGGAAACCAAACAATACAGAGAGACCTAGAAAAAGTGTACCAACCAACTGAAAACACTCGACTTGGCTTCCCTTTGGTCAAGCAATTTTCCTAATTAGGGCATGGACTCAGTCTATGCTCAGGAGATAATTCTTTCTCAATTCATTTGGGATTAGTTAAACTCAAGACTAACCTGTCTTACAGTGGGCTCGTCTTTGACATACTAATTAGTAAATTCTACCAGTGCAGAGCAGAATTGGTGACCTAAAATTAATTTTTAAAATCTTCAAAACTTTAGGTGGTACTTTGCCCTTGTTTTTTATTTTTTTAATTTCAAAAATTGATATGTGCTCCATGCAGTATTACAGAGAACTATCATTACCCTAGCAACCATGCACATATTTCAAATATTTGAGTATTCAAAATAAAATATACATTATATCAAATTGTTTTATATATTATACAAACAATCACAAACTCAGATAATGTTCTATGTTCTTTATTACATTTTACAAAACAGACAGGAAATGGTTTACACAAAATGCCCAACATTTCTATCTTCTTTTTCAGGTAACACTGAGTAGTGAATGTCATTCCTGGTTGAGTTATCTAAAAAACAACTTTATTCGTTTGTAACATTTGCATGGAATATTCAAGGAGACTTACACATAATTTATTAATTTCATTGTTCGTTAAGATTAGGGTTAGATCCACATTTTACTCACTACATTCATTCTCTGGTAGCACACAACAGCATATCTTTAAACACTTAAATATCTTCATAAATTAGTATTATATATTAGCTTTGCACAAATGCATTCATAAAATCATAGCAGCTGTGTATGACAACTCAAGACTGGAGAGGCCTAGCTGTTCCTGAGGAGCCACGGGCTAATCATTTTTCAGGTTTTAATACTCTCAATACTCCATTTTATGGAAGAGGTGTTCAAACCTTGTTTAATTTTTTTATTAAAATTTTGGAATCATTAAACTGTGATACTATATGAACCTAGAGTTTTTTATTTTTATAAGGTCTTCCAACTCACTCAAATGCTTTATCAAATGTAGTGGTATGTAAATAATTATTTCTGTCATGGAATTTTCTTGGATGTATCATAAGAAATTTGTCCATTTCACCAAAGTTTTGAATTTAAAAAATCTTTAACTATGAGATATTGCCTATATCTGACATACAGTAGCATAAAGTTAAAGGCCTCAGTCAAACATGGAAGATTTCACAACCCTTTAAACACATACACACTGTATACAAATAAATACATACATAAATAAAATGGAAGAATGGGAATAGAAAGCAAGACTGAGCCCAAAAGAACAAACATTTAATCTTGTGATTAATATCTTGGTGAAACTGAGAGTGGGTGGTGGCATGATGTAACACCTAAAGATTTTAAAAACTCAATCACTACTGCATCACCATCTGGATCCCATGTAGATTTTCTGTTGGGTTGACATCACCCATTGCCTGCAAATTTCTTGGCAGAAATCCTATGTCCCTATCCTGTCTAATTATGTGTAGGGACTCCAACACTACACCCAATAGCTGGTTACTACTGGCCACTCATAAGCGGGGCAACAGTGAAAAAGGTCAGATAATGGAGAAATAAGTATAAAAATGTACAGTTTAAAGAGAAAAGGAGCACCAGGAAACAATATTGCAGGCAAGGCTTATGATGAGAGAGATAAAGAGATTAAGGGGAGGCCTGATCTGCACTGGAATAAAGATTCCATCCATCTAAGCTTCCAACTTGTGTAAGGAAAATGCTTGAGAATTTACTGACCCTAGAAAGGAAGAAAACCAAAACTACTGTAAATGTGATCCCAGGAGCCCACGTTCCTTGCCAAGCTTGGCCAGAAAGCCAATGTGTCCAAGTATGTCAAGCAATTGAAGGCCCTGAGAGACTATTTGTGAAACTGTGGAAGTAAAGCCTGGATTGCATTGGAGACCCTAAAATACGTATATAAAATAAAAAACTTTGTATCTTTTGAAAAATCTAGAAACATTCATGTATTCCAGAGCTGGTTCATCAAGCTAGGGTTCTCTTAAGAATTTTTACTGTCACGATTGAAAGAAAGACTCCTCAGAAGCTAATAAATGATTAAAAGATTTATTTTAATAGGATTTCTTTCCCTATTATTCATGATTATTTGCACAAAATCTTCTAGGAAAAATATGAGTTTTGTATTAATTAACTTGAATAATGATGATTGTAATAACATTAACCAGTGTGTATAGAAACAAATCTTTTAAAAAAGAGAGACCACTACATCCAACTTCATAAGAAATTAATAAATAATAACATTCAAGAAGCATAAAGGCTTTGCTATTGGTTGCTCTTCACAAACTGATTGTAAGGCTCTATTGCTAAAGAAGACACCTACACAACCTTTGAATGCAGAGATGTCAGACTGGGGCGCCTAACTAGAGCCTTCATCCCTACGGACTACTGCTCATGGTACTAGAAAGTACTCTGCATTCCAAAAGAAGAAAAGGTAAAGAGACATAAACCCTTTGGTCTACATTGGTCACCTGCCTGGATGATGTACTGGTGCAATCGTGGCCCAATAATGTGGAGCAACCAACCACTATCTGGTTGGATTCAAGTCCCACTGCACAGAATGGAACTCATGACTGACACTATCCAGGTGGCCAAGTACCTGGAGCTAGATAGGCCTTGGAGAAAACCAAATACTAAGGCTCTGTGAAATGATTGCACCAACGTAATGACTCCTAATAACATTCTTCTATACCCATAAAATAGTGTCTTGCTCAAACATCATCAGAGAAGCTTCCACCTTCTTATATGGGAACAAATACAGAGACACACAAATGAACAAAGGACAGAGAGTGAGAGGCCTTGGAACATTCAATCCTAAATGAGCTGTCTCCAATAAACTTCCTTCCTCTGGGCTCAGAGAACCCTACATAAGGGGAGGCAGAAAGATTATAAGAGCCAGTGAGGATGAAAGACACCAGTGAAATAATGCCTTCCAGAAATAACAGAACTGACACATATATAAATTCACAGACAGTGGCTGCATGAACAGGGCCTGCACAAGGCTACGCCAGGTAGAGACCAGCACTGAGAGGGGGAAGTGGATATGATCTCTCATCTCTAACCAAGAAGATGTCTCTAATTGACAACCACACACATAGGTAAAAAATTTTTTTTCCAATGGAATCTCTTTGAGTATACAAACCACATTTAAAAAAGAGCAAACCACATACAGTTAAGAGCCAAAACAAAATGAACCAGTAGTATTTTTGGAGA
Source organism: Alexandromys fortis (assembly GCF_014885135.2). NCBI lineage: Eukaryota > Metazoa > Chordata > Mammalia > Rodentia > Cricetidae > Alexandromys > Alexandromys fortis. The sequence continues at coordinate 258,329 of NW_026068165.1, forward strand.
TATTTTGACTCCTAATGCTTTGTCTGTGCATGTTTTAACCTCACTGCTCTTTTGTTTAAGCAGTATGGTTTCCAATTTTGTGTTTTTATGGGTGTGTAAATGTGTTATCTCTGGGTCTGAGAGGGTGTCTGTTTGTGAATGTGTGTATCTTGTTTTATTTCTTTGGGTTTTTTCCTATATGTTTTATTCTATTCTGATATATTTATTTACTTCTCTGTTTGTTTTCTAAACACAAAAGAGCCTATAAGTCACAATCCCAGAGAACCTAGACAACAAAGAGGATCATGAGACATACATGGATCTAATCTACATAAAAAGTAGAAAAAGACAAGATGTCCTGAGTAAACTTGGAGCATTAGGACCATGAGAAGGGATAGAAGGGGAGGGGAAAGAAATGGAATGGAGCAGAGAAAAATACAACTATGTTCATAGCAGCGTTATTTGTATTAGCCAGAACCTGGAAATAATCTAGATGCTCCTCAACTGAAGAATGGATAAAGAACGTATGGCACAATTACACATTAGAGTACTACTCAGCAGTAAAAAAAAAATGACATTTTGAATTTTTCATGCAAATGGATGGAAATAGAAAACAGAAACCTGAATGAGATAACCCAGACCCAAAAATATGAATATGGTATGTACTCACTCATTAGTGGATTCTAGCCATAACCTAAGGACATTGAGCCTATAGTTCATGATCCTAGAGAAGCTAAGTAATAACGTGAACCCAAAGATAAACATTTATAGATCCTCCTGGAGATTGGAAGC
>NW_026068165.1:259594-273667 GCF_014885135.2 Alexandromys fortis
ATGGTGCTGATGATGCAGATGTATGACAAGATCACTAGAGCCAGTGTGAAGAGCAGAGTGAAGGAGGCAACATAAAGGCCAAGAGCCTCTGAAAGCCTTGTATCTGAGCAGGAGAGTTGTAAAATGGGGAAGTAGTCACAGGAGAAGTGATCGATGATGTTTGAGGCACAGAAATCTAACTTGAGGATAAGTATGACTAATGGGAAAATGATTAGAAATCCTGCCAGCCACGAGGTGAGGACAAGAAGGGCACAGACTTTCTGACTCATGATGACGGTGTAATGCAGCGGCTTGCAGATGGCGACATAGCGATCATAGGACATAGCGGTTAGAAGAAAGAACTCAGACACTCCCATGGAGATGAAGAAAAATAACTGAGCCAAACAGTTGTTGTAGGAAATGGTCTTAACTTTCGTAATTATTGACCACAGAAATCTAGGGACAGAAACACTGGTGAACATAATTTCTAAGAAGGAGAAATTCCGGAGGAAGAAATACATAGGAGTCTTTAAGCGAGAGTCAAGCAAAGTGAGGGTGATGATGGTTAGGTTTCCACACACACTTAATATGTAAGCAATGAACAAAAAGAAAAAAATTATAACCTGAAGCTCTTGGTCGTCTGATATGCCCAACAGCACAAACTCGGTAATCACAGAGTGGTTTCTCATGCTGATTCCTAGTAAATAGAATCTATTTATTTAAAAAAAAGATTTTAAGTTCAGTGTAAAAGAAACAGCAGTTTAAATACTGATATTACTATATCCAAAGAAATGAGGCCATGGAACAGTTTCATTAAGATTTTCTAATCTCTGCTAATTCCTCTTAAACAAAAAAACATCTTGTTGAAAGAAAATATTTTAGTAGGTGGGACTTTAAATCTTCTTCAGAAATTGTACACAGAAATTCTATATACGTCATAATTTCTATATGAGTACGATACCTTTGTGTAACCATATTTTAATAGTATCATCATTTCTAATATGCAAAATTATTTTATGGTTTCACATAGTGTATGCTTTCAAGACCACATATATAACATTTAACTTCAATTCTAATAATTTTTCCAAACTTCTGTACTTTAGAGGTACAAAGAGCACCCAAATATATTTACTAAACCTAAAAGTTGTTTCTCTTTTCCTTATTTTTTCTTTATTACTTGGTTGTTCAAGACAGGATATCTCTGCACCTTTGGAGTCTATCCTGGAACTAGCTATTGTAGACCAGGCTGGCCTCAAACTCACAGAGATCCTCCTGCCTCTGCCTCCCAAATGCTGGGATTAAAGGAGTGTGCCACCACCTCCAGAATGTCATAGTTATTTTCAACCTTAATATGTGTGTTGTTTAAAATGGCCAAGAAATAAACGTATTTGCCAAGAGATAAATAAGGCAAGATGTTCTTAAGTTATAAAAATAGCCAAGTTCTTAATTTGTGGGAATTAAAAGAGAAGCCAGAGAAAATAATTTAAACAGAGCCAGGGGGGGGTCAATAACTACTTTCTGTGAATTCTAAGCCACTTATAGCATTTCAACATCTTCTTTTTACTATGTTCACTTTGTGATCTTATCTTTAAACTTTCTTGAATACAAACACAACCTCATGAAGAAGATCTTTTATCTCAAAGCATAATAGTGCCTTCCTTCTCAAAGAATCAACAGAATAAATAAAACTTTCTATTGGATTCACTTCATTAAATCACATCCTCTACACTGTAATCTCCTAGTCTCTCCTGAGAGCTAACAGACAGCACAGCGTGTGTGGTGATCACAGTGTGATGGGCTACTTTCTAGACAGGGAGTCAGCGAGGGATAAGCAGTAAAGCTGAATATGGGCACTGTCCACCTTTTTCTGTCTTAGTCCTCTGAGTCTCTGGTTTTTCTCTTTAGGAATAGACATATGTTTTTAATCATTTTCACCAAAACTAAGAGGTTACTATTTTGTGGTTTACATGGTAGCTAAAATATAGTAAAATGTAAAATTTAATAGTAATAATTGTATTTAACAGATAATTCGGGGATCCTTGCATTTTCCCACTATAGTAAATCTTCCAATGATAAATAAAAATTAATTTCTTCACAAATGTAAAACACAGTTTGGTGTATGTGATAATACTAGGTAGATATAAAACCCTACAGTCTATATCCATGACTTAATTTCTGCCATTTATAGAATAAAATAAACATATTAATAATATTCTCCAGAAGTTTTTGTCATTCAGCTCGTTCTTGACTCTTTTCATTACACTGAATCCTGTCACATTAAAAACTTCATGCTGAATTGCTTGTGAGATTGCTAACAGCCTCACTTACACATGAAAATAAATGCATCTTTAGTCTCTTTTATTGTTTCATGGAATCTGAGTGTGCTACCAGACATCCTATTGTCATCCCTGCAAATCTCTAAGAACACGGAGAAACTGATACTGTTTTAAGACAGTAGGAGCTAGAGAGTGTTGAAGATCTCTAGATAAGATAAAGATTGAAATCTGCACAAGCATAAATACAGCCTTACCTTCTCTGGCCAGAGTATAAATCCCTGATATACTCAGCTAAAGAACAGAAGGATACACACAGACGCTCAAGACGTGTGTGTAGTGATGTAAGGACGCCTCTTTCTTGAAAACTAAACACTATAGAGGAACCAATCAACTGATAACACTCGACCTGTCTTCCCTTTGGTCAAGCAATTTTCCTAATAAGAGCATGGACTCGGTCTATGCTCGGGGGATGATTCTTTCTCTATTCACGTGGGATTAAACTCAAGACTAACCTGTCCTACAATGGGTTCCTCCTTGACACACTTAGTGATAGTTTACTAATGACTAAGTTCTGCCAGTGCAGAGCAGAATAGGTAAACTAAAATTAATTATTAAAATCTTCAAAATTTGGGTGGTACTTTGTCCTTGTTTTTTATTTTTTAATTTCAAAATTAATATGTGCTTCATGCTATTAGGTCCCAAACCACAACAATGTTTCAGAGAACTATCCTTACCCTACCGGCCATGCATTTAATTCAAATCTTTTCATTATTCAAAATAAAATATACTATATTATATCAAATTGTTTTAAGTGTTATAAAAACAATCACAAACTCAGATATTATTCTATGTACTTTATTACATTTCACAAAACAGATATTATGAAATCTTATTAAACAAAACGTTCAATGATTTTATCTTCTTTTTCAGTTAACACTGAGCAGTGGATATCATTCCTGGTCAAGTTATATATAAAAACTTTATTCTTTTGTAATATTTGCATGGAATATCCAAGGAGACTTGCACATAATTTATTAATTTCATTGTTAGTTAAGATTAGGATTAGATCTACATTTCACTTGCACATCCTTTCTCTGCTAGCACACAGCAGCATAACTTTAAATCACTTAAATATCTTAAGATTAATATTGCATGTTAGCTTTGCACAAACGCATGCATGAAATCACAGCCACTGTGGATAACAACTCAAGACAAGCATAGGATCAAGGCTTGAGAAGCCTAGTTTTTCCCGGGGAGCCACGGGCTGATCATTTTTCAGGTTTTAATACTCTCAATACTCCATTTTATGGACGAGGTGTTCAAATCTTCTTTAATTTTTATTTAAAATTTGGTATCATTAAACTGTGATACTATCTGAACCTAAAGTTTTTTATTTTTATGAGGTCTTCCTACACACTCAAATTCTTTATCAAATGTAGTGGTATGTAAATAATTATTTCTGTCATGGAATTTTCTTGGATGTATCATAAGAAATTTGTCCATTTTACCAAAGTTATGAATTTTAAAAATTTTTAACTATGAGATATTGCCTATATCTGACATACAGTAGCATAAAGTTAAAGGCCTCAGTCAAACATGGAAGATTTCACAACCCTTTAAACACATACACACTGTATACAAATAAATACATACATAAATAAAATGGAAGAATGGGAATAGAAAGCAAGACTGAGCCCAAAAGAACAAACATTTAATCTTGTGATTAATATCTTGGTGAAACTGAGAGTGGGTGGTGGCATGATGTAACACCTAAAGATTTTAAAAACTCAATCACTACTGCATCACCATCTGGATCCCATGTAGATTTTCTGTTGGGTTGACATCACCCATTGCCTGCAAATTTCTTGGCAGAAATCCTATGTCCCTATCCTGTCTAATTATGTGTAGGGACTCCAACACTACACCCAATAGCTGGTTACTACTGGCCACTCATAAGCGGGGCAACAGTGAAAAAGGTCAGATAATGGAGAAATAAGTATAAAAATGTACAGTTTAAAGAGAAAAGGAGCACCAGGAAACAATATTGCAGGCAAGGCTTATGATGAGAGAGATAAAGAGATTAAGGGGAGGCCTGATCTGCACTGGAATAAAGATTCCATCCATCTAAGCTTCCAACTTGTGTAAGGAAAATGCTTGAGAATTTACTGACCCTAGAAAGGAAGAAAACCAAAACTACTGTAAATGTGATCCCAGGAGCCCACGTTCCTTGCCAAGCTTGGCCAGAAAGCCAATGTGTCCAAGTATGTCAAGCAATTGAAGGCCCTGAGAGACTATTTGTGAAACTGTGGAAGTAAAGCCTGGATTGCATTGGAGACCCTAAAATACGTATATAAAATAAAAAACTTTGTATCTTTTGAAAAATCTAGAAACATTCATGTATTCCAGAGCTGGTTCATCAAGCTAGGGTTCTCTTAAGAATTTTTACTGTCACGATTGAAAGAAAGACTCCTCAGAAGCTAATAAATGATTAAAAGATTTATTTTAATAGGATTTCTTTCCCTATTATTCATGATTATTTGCACAAAATCTTCTAGGAAAAATATGAGTTTTGTATTAATTAACTTGAATAATGATGATTGTAATAACATTAACCAGTGTGTATAGAAACAAATCTTTTAAAAAAGAGAGACCACTACATCCAACTTCATAAGAAATTAATAAATAATAACATTCAAGAAGCATAAAGGCTTTGCTATTGGTTGCTCTTCACAAACTGATTGTAAGGCTCTATTGCTAAAGAAGACACCTACACAACCTTTGAATGCAGAGATGTCAGACTGGCGCCTAACTAGAGCCTTCATCCCTACGGACTACTGCTCATGGTACTAGAAAGTACTCTGCATTCCAAAAGAAGAAAAGGTAAAGAGACATAAACCCTTTGGTCTACATTGGTCACCTGCCTGGATGATGTACTGGTGCAATCGTGGCCCAATAATGTGGAGCAACCAACCACTATCTGGTTGGATTCAAGACCCACTGCACAGAATGGAACTCATGATTGACACTATCCAGGTGGCCAAGTACCTGGAGCTAGATAGGCCTTGGACCTTGAAGAAAACCAAATACTAAGGCTCTGTGAAATGATTGCACCAACGTAATGACTCCTAATAACATTCTTCTATACCCATAAAATAGTGTCTTGCTCAAACATCATCAGAGAAGCTTCCACCTTCTTATATGGGAACAAATACAGAGACACACAAATGAACAAAGGACAGAGAGTGAGAGGCCTTGGAACATTCAATCCTAAATGAGCTGTCTCCAATAAACTTCCTTCCTCTGGGCTCAGAGAACCCTACATAAGGGGAGGCAGAAAGATTATAAGAGCCAGTGAGGATGAAAGACACCAGTGAAATAATGCTTTCCAGAAATAACAGAACTGACACATATATAAATTCACAGACAGTGGCTGCATGAACAGGGCCTGCACAAGGCTACGCCAGGTAGAGACCAGCACTGAGAGGGGGAAGTGGATATGATCTCTCATCTCTAACCAAGAAGATGTCTCTAATTGACAACCACACACATAGGTAAAATTATGTTTTTCCAATGGAATCTCTTTGAGTATACAAACCCCATTTAAAAAAGAGCAAACCACATGCAGTTAAGGGCCAAAACAAAATGAACCAGTAGTATTTTTGGAGATATTTTGACTCCTAATGCTTTGTCTGTGCACGTTTTAACCTCACTGCTCTTTTGTTTAAGCAGTATGGTTTCCAATTTTGTGTTTTTATGGGTGTGTAAATGTGTTATCTCTGGGTCTGAGAGGGTGTCTGTTTGTGGATGTGTGTATCTTGTTTTATTTCTTTGGGTTTTTTCCTATATGTTTTATTCTATTCTGATATATTTATTTACTTCTCTGTTTGTTTTCTAAACACAAAAGAGCCTATAATTCACAATCCCAGAGAACCTAGACAACAAAGAGGATCATGAGACATACATGGATCTAATCTACATAAAAAGTAGAAAAAGACAAGATGTCCTTAGTAAACTTGGAGCATTAGGACCATGAGAAGGGATAGAAGGGGAGAGGAAAGAAATGGAATGGAGCAGAGAAAAATACAACTATGTTCATAGCAGCATTATTTGTATTAGCCAGAACCTGGAAATAATCTAGATGCTCCTCAACTGAAGAATGGATAAAGAACGTGTGGCACAATTACACATTAGAGTACTACTCAGCAGTAAAAAAAAAATGACATTTTGAATTTTTCATGCAAATGGATGGAAACAGAAAACAGAAACCTGAATGAGATAACCCAGACCCAAAAATATGAATATGGTATGTACTCACTCATTAGTGGATTCTAGCCATAACCTAAGGACATTGAGCCTATAGTTCATGATCCTAGAGAAGCTAAGTAATAACGTGAACCCAAAGATAAACATTTATAGATCCTCCTGGAGATTGGAAGCAGACAAGATCGCCAGGCAAAAGTTGGGAGCATGGGCGTGGTGGTGGGGTCGGGAAAAGGGCAGAGGGGGAGAGAGGAAAGAAGGGGGGGTTGGGGAGAGCTTGGGGAAGTGTGATGATTGAGATGGAGGAAGGACAGATATGGGAATAAGGAAGGAGATATATTAATTGAGGGAGCCATTATGAGGTCGGCAAGAGGCTTGGATCTGGAGGAGTTCCCAGGAGTCCACAGGGATGACCCCAGCTAGGACCCTAGGCAGTGGGGGAGAGGGTGCCCGAATTGGCCTTGTCCCATAGTCAGACTGATGACTCTCTTGAATATAACCATAGAACCTTTGTCCAGCCACGGATGGATATGGAGACAGAGACCCACATTGGAGCACTGAACTGAGCTTCCAAGGTCCAGTTGAAAAACTGAGCACAATCCCATGCATGCCTGTATCCCAGGAACTGAAGGGAACAGAAGCAAGTGGGTCACTGTGGCTTGTCTGTGGTGAGCCCAGCTGAACTCCAGGTTCAGTGAGAGATCCTGCCTCAACGGAAAAGGCAAGAGTGATAGACACTCTTACTATCTATCACTCAATACTGTCTTCTAGAATCCATATACACAGGCATGCACATTCACACATATGTACACAAACTCCTATATATACACACCACCCCAAATACATGCACAAAAAGGAATACCCATAAGATAATATATATACAATCTAAAAGAATATAAACATAGTACATATTTATATCAAGGTAAGAAAAGGAAGATCGAGAAACTTCGCCCAATGAAATTAAGAAGAATATAATGAGGAAGAAATAGCACCAAGTGTAAATGCACTTTACCATTAGCGTCATCTTTTGTTGACAGAGACAGCATCAAAAAACACAGGTTCTTATTCCACAATAATGATGACTATCAAATGTTCCATAACATTTTTCAGCGATTCCACCTCCACCAGGGTTGGATGTTCCAAGGCAGATGAAATGTTGGACAATACCCACACAGGTTAAATGGAAAACAGGACATAGTAACTTTAAAATTAAAAAGAAGGATGAGGGAATAAAGATATGGGTCTAGAGTAAAGAAGGCTTGCTGTTCTTTCCGAGTACACTGGTGCAATTCCCAGAACCACATGGTAGCTCACAACCATCTGTAACTCTACTTCTATGTAAAGCAGTGCCATCATCTGGTCTCTATGGGTACCAGGCTTGAAACAGGTACACAGGTATACAGACAAGCAAAACACCCATACATAGATAGTTTAAAATATGGAACCAATTATCTCACACTGTAAAGTTTCATCCCTCCTATTTTGAAAAGTACAACGTTATTATTGTTAACAAATGCCTTCATTTGTTTTGATGAAACATTACTTTATTAATCAAATCCTTGAAGGCTTGTTTGACTTGTTGGTTTCTCAACGTGTAAATAAAAGGGTTCAACATGGGAGCAATTGAAGTGTTGAGAACAGCCACCCCTTTGGTCAGCGATGCCCTTTCATTGGCAGAAGGTTTGACGTACATGAAGATGCAGCTTCCATAGGAGATGGAGATGACAATCATGTGAGAGGAGCAGGTGGAGAAAGCCTTTTTCCTCTGGCTGGCAGATGGGAACCTCAGGATGGTGTTGATGATATAGATGTATGACAAGATCACTAGGACCAATGTGAAAAGCAGAGTAATTGAGGCAACATAAAGGCCAAGTGCCTCTAAAAGCCTTGTATCTGAGCAGGAGAGTTGTAGAATGGGGAAGTAGTCACAGCAAAAGTGATCAATGACATTGGAAGTACAGAAATCTAGCTGGAGGAATAGCATGATTAATGGGAAGATCATCAGAAATCCTACCAGCCATGAGGAGAGCACAAGAAGGGCACAGACCTTCTGACTCATGATGACGGTGTAATGCAGTGGCTTGCAAATGGCGACATAGCGATCATAGGACATAGCGGTTAGAAGAAAGAACTCAGACACTCCCATGGAGATGAAGAAAAATAACTGAGCAAAACAGTTGTTGTAGGAAATGCTCTTAACTTTCGTAATTATTGACCTCAGAAATCTAGGGACAGAGACACTGGTGAACATAATTTCTAAGAATGAGAAATTCTGGAGGAAGAAATACATGGGAGTCTTCAAGCGAGAGTCAAGCAAAGTGAGGATGATGATGGATAGGTTTCCACACACACTTAATATATAAGCAATGAATAAAAAGAAAAAAATTACAACCTGCAGTTCTGGTGTATCTGATATTCCCAAGAGCACAAACTCCGTAATCATAGAGTTGTTTCTCATGCTGATTTATTTTCCACAAAATCTATTGGTTAAAAAATTGAAGCATAAATTTAATGTAAGAGAATTAAAGCTTAAATATTGATATTACTATAGTCAAGTAAATATCTACCCATTCCTATTAAACAGAAAATATCTTGTGAAAAGAAGACATATAGGTAGGTGCATAAAGCTCCCTTCCACCATTATGTGCAAAGACTTTACATTCATTCATTTCTGTGTGTCTAATGTACCACTGTAGATTTATATAGCAATATATAGTAGTATCTTCATTTTTAATATGAAACACTGTTTTCTGATTTTACATAACATTTAATTTCAATTCTAGTATTACTTAAAACCTCTATAGTCTGTTTGTAGAAAATGAGTGATCAATAACTTTTACTAAACTCAAATGTGTCAGGGTTATTTTCAACCTTAATAAATGTGTTTCTTATCTTTAAACTTTCCTGAGGAAAAGGTTCGGAACAAATGCAAAAGCTCTTTTATCTCAAAGCATAATAGTGCCTCCCTTCTCAAAGAATCAACAGAATAAATAAAAAATATCTGTAGGATTTACTTCATCAAACCTCATCCTCCACACTGTAATCTCCTATCAGGCCTATTCTCTCCTGAGAGCTAACAGACATCATAGAGTGTGTGGTTACCACAGTGTCATGGGCTGCTTTCGATGCAGGGAGTCAACAAGGGATAAGCAGTAAAGCTGAAAATGGGCACTGTCCACCTTTTTCTGTCTTGTCTTCTGAGTATCTGTGGTTTTTTTTCTTTAGGAATATGCATATTTATTTCTTCACTATGTCGTCAAAACTGAGGAGTAACTGTTATATGGTTTACATGATATTTAAAATATAATAAAATGCAATAGTAATAAATATATTTAATAATTTGGTGACCTTGATTTTTCCAGTATAGTAAATCTTTGGATGATAGATGAAAATGCATTTACTCACAAATGTGAAACATATTGTTTGGTGCTGAAAGTAATACCAGGCAAATATAAAACCTTACAGTGGTCACCCCTGACTTAATTTCTGCCATTTAAAGAGAAAATTAAGCATATTAATATTATTCTTCAGAAGATGTTTCTGTCATTCAGGTAACTATTGCCTCTGTGTAATACACAGAAAACTGCCATGTAAAAGAAGTATATGTTGAGTTTCTTGCGATATTGCTAAAGTCTCACTGAGAAATAAAAATAAAACTATCTTCAATTACTTTTATCATTTCACAGAAACTAAGTATGCTGTGATCCATGTCCAAAACATAATATCATTATCCATGCACCTCTTTAAGAACATGGAGAAACTGATACTGTTTTAAGACAGTAGAAAGTAGAGCATGTTGAAAGTCTCTTGATAAGATAAAGATTAAAATCTGCACAAGCATAAATACAGCCTTACCTTCTCTGGCCAGAGTATAAATCCCTGATATACTCAGCTAAAAAACAGAAGGATGCACGCAGAGGCACAAGACATGTGTGGTGATGTTGTGACTCCTCTTTCTTGAAAACCAAACACTATAGAGAGATCTAGAAAAAGTGTACCAATCAACCGATAACACTCAGCCTGGCTTCCCTTTGGTCAAGCAATTTTCTTAATAAGGGCATGGACTCAGGCTATGCTCAGGAGATAACTCTTCCTCTATTCATTTGGGATTAGTTAAACTCAGGACTAACCTGTCCGACAATGAGTTCTTTGAAACTCTTAATAATATTTTACTAATTAGTAAGTTCTGCCCATGCAGAGCAGAACAGAGTACTAAAAGAAAACATTGTTTTAGTATCTTCAAAAGTTAGGATTGTATCTTATCTTGGTTTTTTTATTTTTTAATATCAGGATTCATATGTGCTCCACAACCACATCCAGAACCACAGCAATGTATGGAGACCTATCTTTACTTTTTCCTTGCATTTCCTTCAAATCTTTTGATTAGTCAAAAGAAGACAAATTATAGCAAATCAGATTGTTTTTATGTAGCACACAAACACAATCACATACTCAGTTATTGTATTATATTTTGTTTATATTTTATTGTAATTTATAATATCCTATAAATACAGACATTGTGATATTCTACTGCATAAAATGTTCTACTGTTTTCCTTTCCTATCTTGTTTTTTTTTTCTGTTAACAGTCAGAAATAGATGTCTTTCCTTGGAAAATTACCTAAAAATAAAATTCATCCTTCTGTAACAATTGCTTTGGATGCCAAGAAGACTTTTATATGATTTATTGTTGGTTGAGATTAAAGTTAGATTCACATTTTATGCATTAGTAACTCTGCCAAAATAGAATAGCATGAATGACTTCAAATTACTTAAATACTTTTAAAAATAGTATTGTACTTTAGTTTGCAAAAATGCATTCATGAGATCACAACAGTTGCAGCTGATGACTCAAGACAAGCACAAGATCATGCTTGGGAGGCCTAGCAAGGAGGCTGTTCCTGAGAAACCACGGACTGATAGTGGCTACTGGAGGATAGGGGATGATTTTCTTCAATGGTGTAGCCCTTAGCATGCTGCCCATATCCTAGTAAATAACCCTTCATCCATGGTGTAGGAGTGTCCCTAATTAAAATCAAAAGGCTAAAATAAAAAGAATTGTGAAAGTAGAGGAGCTAATCTTAAGAAGATGAAGTTTGTTGAAAGAGTGAGAGGGATAATAAAGGTTGATAAGAAGAATATGGCTAAAATATATAAATATATTAAACTGTTGAAGAATAAATTAAGTAAGTGCACATTCTTCTTCTGGGTTTCAGTATCCTCACTACTCCATTTTATGGAAAAGGGGTTCACATCACATCCTGTAAAATTTCATCTTTTCATCTTTAAAGTTTGGTAGCACTCAACTGTAACACTGATCTTAGAGCTATATTTCTTACACACTTATCTACACACTCAAATTCTTCAGTAGACATAGTGATACGCAAATAACTGCTTTCATTGGTGAATTTTGGTGGATGTACCAAAGGGATTTGTTAATTTCACCAATGTTTCAAACTTTTAAACAATCTTATTAGCTATATCTAATACTTATTAGCTATATCTAACAAATAACAGCACAAAGTTAATATTCTCATTCAGATATGGAATATTTCACATAGATGTACACACATATACATTGTGTAGAAATAAGTAAAATAGAAGAATGAGCATAGAAAACAAGACTAAGCCCAAAAAACAAACATTTAATCTTGTAATTAATATCTCAGTGTCAAGAGCATGTGGTGGCATGATGTAAGACCTAAAGATTTTAGAAACTCCATCACTACAACATCACCTTCTGGATCCCTAACAGACTTTCTCTTGGGCTGGTACCACTCATTGCCTGCAAATACCAAAACCCAGCAGGGCAAGTGCCAAATCCGGTAGCTGGGTTTTGGTATTGTTTTGATCCAATATTTCCTATGATCCATTCCTTCATTTTAGAGTGGTACCATATATTCTGTGCTGCTGTAGGTTAAAAGAACATAGTTTACTTTTATTTTGCATGGAATTACAGTTAGGGAATTCCCTTGAGTTTCAGGATAGACTTTGGTCTTGGGACAATTAAGTAGTGTTGAGACTCTAAGAGATTTTTATAGTTAGATTGAAGGCATTTTACACCACAATACGGCCACAGGCTCGTGGGTGTCAGGGGGTGGACTGTGAGAGTTTGCATGGTATTTCCCTTACTATTGGGCATCTGGTTATTTGCTCCTCTGATGATTCAACTGTCCAAGTAACACATATAGGAAGTGTGTGCTTACTGGAGGAAGTGTGTTACTAGAGGCAGGCTTTGAGATTTCAAATCCCATGAGCTATTCTGAGGTCACTTTCTGTATCTTGTTTCTGGTTTAAAATGAGTGTTCTCAGCTTCTTCTTCAATTGTCATGCTTCCCCACTGTGATGGTGATGGACTTGTACCCCTCTGAAACCATAAGCCCAAATAAATACTTCTCCTTTTAAGCTAGTTACCTTGATCGTGGTGTTTGACCACAGCAATAGAAAAATGACTAAGACAGCTTCCGTACCTTTCATCTATAATGCGGCTGAATGACCTTGTACAAGTTCTGTACAGATAAAGTTCAGGCCAACTCAGATGCTCTGAGTTCCAAAATGCAGTGGTTCTATCTTGCCAAAAAGACATCTTTTCAGTCTAGTCTTTCCTGACTGAGTTCTGAGTTCATGAATTAACCACTAAGAAACTAATCTGATGAAGTTGAGAGCAGTTCTCATCTGGTGGTAGAGAGAAACAAATGTATAAGACAGTTTAATACTAACGTCCATTTAGCAGAACAGCAGGGCCTATGAACTCTGCATTCATGAGTTCTTAGATATACTTTATCAAGCATGCATTTAATTCTGTGGCATGACCCATAAGTTCAATAAGAAAGTGTTTGTTGACCCCTCTACCCTCCATGCCACTCTCGCATCTATGATTATATCTTGCAACACTGATCATTATTGTAGTTTACATGGTTTACAGCTTTTGAAAACTTTTTATGACTTTTCCCAAGAAAACTACATAGCACCTTCTAGTACAATGAATGCTAGTTTAACTTCCTATTTTATTTTATTTTTATTGAAAATAAATATTTTTCATACAAATATTCTGATTATAGTTTCCCCTTCCCCAACTTCTCTCAACTGTTCCCACTTCCTCACCAACCCTAATCCACCCCCTTTCTTTTTTTTTTCATTAGCACACAAGCACACATCTAAAAAATAAATAACAATAATAATAAGATTAAAAAAAAACAGCTCCCCTCTTTGACCACATAACATCTCCCAGCTCATCCGAATCGGGAGAGTGGTAGCTCCTTTGTCCCAATAGCCTGCCTGGAGCAAGCAAGGTAGACCCCTTGTTTACGAGCCACCCAAGCAGCAAGGAGATCCGGTCCGGGCACCAGGAGAGACATCATTGGGGTGAGTGAGTTTCTGACCGCCCGGCAGCAGCCCGGGACAGGGAACTCAGACGTTCCTCATCCCTCCTACACTTCCTGGTCATCCTCAGGGGCTATACTGCCCAATACCTCCTCTCTCTTCCTATCCCACCCAGCTTGCATCCACAACCCTCCCCCCCTCCGTCTGACTCCCTCCCCTCTTTGACCACATAACAC
>NW_026068165.1:279471-350566 GCF_014885135.2 Alexandromys fortis
CCCTATCCTATAGCAATACTGACGAATATCTTCCATATCACCATAGAACCTTCATCTGGTGATGGATGGAGACAGAGACAGAGACCCACACTGGAGCACTGGACTGAGCTCCCAAGGTCCCAATGAGGAGCGGATGGAGGGAGAACACGAGCAAGGATGTCAGGACCACTGATCTATTAGGAGCTCACCAAGGCCAGCTGGACTGTGACTGAAAAAGCATGGGATAAAACCGGACTCTCTGATCATGGCGAACAATGAGGGCTGAAGAGAAGCCAAGGACAATGGCACGGGGTTTTGATCCTACTTCATGTTCCGCCTTGGTGGGAGCCTAGCCAGTTTGGACGTTCACCTTCCTAGACATGGACTGCTCTTTGGACTGGAGAGGCAGGGGGAGAGGAGTGGGGGAGGGGGAGAAGGGTGGGAGGAGGCGGAGGGAAATGGGAGGCTGGGAGGAGGTGGAAACTTTTTTTTCCTTTTCTCAATAAAAAAAAAAACGGAATATGGCAAAACAAACAAATGGAACAAAAAGCTAAAAATAAAAAACTTCAAGAAACACATATAGATGGAGGGACACACATGTTCACACAGAGAGAAATGTTTAGCATTCCTGGTTCCTCTAGTATTTATCTATAAATACAAGGACTTCTACAGGGCCTACCTGGTACTGTGGACAGTGTGAGATCCCAGGGAAGACTATGGAACTAATGATCCTTGATGGGAACCTATTTTCTTGAATTTTCATATTACTTACATTTTTGCTATGGGGTCTGGGCATCTGGAGTTAAGTTAATGTTTGTGTCTTTTGATAAGATTTTAAGCCTACTCAGTTGTACCCCCAAAGATGAAGCTACAGACTTGGGATCTTTTATAAAGTCCATAGGAAATTAAGCTGAAGAGAGCAGGTCTATCCAGAACCACATGGGCAACTAGAGAGTGTCCAGAGGGTGTATAGTGGTCTGGGACGTTTGGATGAATCCCCAGGGAGTGGGACAGAGTGAAGTAAGCCTCTTATCACCCACGTGTACATCTACAGATAGTTCCAAGGTACAGTGGTAGGGTGAGTATCTTCAGATTATCCATAGGGGAAATATCTGTGGGAAGCAGTTCTCCCACTGACGTAAACTATATGGACTAGGTACATAGAAAATATCCTGAGTCAAAGATGTCTAGAGATAAGAGTGAAGCCTTGTCTGGCCTCTTTCTAGGAGCCAACCATGAGAGCTGGGCACTGCCTAGAGAATCAACAGTATTAACAAGTATGGAGTCCTGGTGAAGGAAAATGAGGTCACGCACAGCCTAGGGAAAAGAAAAGAGAGGACCCTATCCAGCAGTATAGCATGATCAGCACAAGATCTGGGAAAGGCAATCTTTTGCAGCCTAGAGAGGAAAAAAGAGAGAGTCCTACCAGTCTTTGCAGGATCACTAAATGACAGGCTAGGTCTCAGTGGCCTAGGTAGGAGAATAAGGAAGGAAGGGCCAACCTGGTACTGTGGGTAGGGTGGGATCCTAGAAAATTTGGGTGGGATCTTGGGTGGATGAGAGAGAAAAAGGTGAGGACTCTACCTGAAAGCATGGCTAGCATGGTGTGCTAATGTCCAAATGGTTAGGTATTTAAAAACTGGGTCTCTAGTTGGTAGCACTGCTGGAAGGCTTCGGAAATGAAACCTTGCTGGAGGATGCATTTGAGAGTATATGGCAACTTTGAGAGTATATGGCTCTTCCCTACTTCCAGTTTGTACTCTCCTTCGTTCACATGGTAGAATATGTGAGTTCTCAGCTAACTGCTTAGACCATGACGCCTGCCTGCTGTCCTGTCTCCCAGCCATAATATACTCTTTACCCTCCAGAGCTAAGCTACTTTTGGTTATGTGATTTGTGACAGCAACAGAGAAAGAAATTAATATGCATGCATGGTGTGGGAGGTGTTTCTGTCTATGTGTTTCTTTTGTAGGTTAATGAATAAAGAAACTGCCTTGGCCTGTTGACAGGGCAGAATTTAGGTAAGTGGGAAAAACAGAACTGAATGCTGGGAGAAAGAAGGGCGGAGCTAGAGAAGCCATGGATCTGCTGCTGGAGGTAGACAGGCTGAGACTTTGCTGGTAGGCCACGAGCTCGTGGTGATACACAGATTAATAGAAATGGGTTAAAGTAATATGTAAGAGTTAGTCAATAAGAAGCTAGAGCTGAGACAAGCAGTGATTTAATGAATACAATTTCTGTGTGGTTATTTTGGGGCTAAACTAGCCAGGTGGCCAGGACAAACAAGCAGGCCCTCCTACACATGCGGTCTGGGGAAAGACGCACAGGATCCAGTAAGGCCTGGAGAGAGGGGGAAAGAATCCCTAAACAGCCCTGTGGTCAATATGAAGTCCTGTTAAGAACAAATGCGATCTTGGGCATCTAAAGGGGAAAAAGAAGAGGACTCTGTCTGGAAAGGAAGTACAGTGGGTACACTGTGAAAGAAAAACAGGATCTTTAGGATCCTAGGGAGTTAAGAGAGAGGGTCCCATCCAGCGATGTCATCTTTACAAGGCCCTGAGGACTCTAGGTTTAGTCTTGGTGAGCCTAGGGAGCAGAAAGGAAAGTCATATTGTCTCTTCATTGTTTTCCCAAGTAGAATGAGCTCTCATGACTTCCATTTAAACATTCTGATCTTAATAACACTCACTCTGCCAGTCATGGAACAAAATGTGTGATTCCTTCAATCTTTGAGTATATCTACCCCAAGTATGCATTCTGGGACTTGGGAAATAATCATGAGATGAATTTGGGGAGCACACTGCACTATCTGTGTTTTGGTCCTGGAATAAAAGTCCAAATAGATCCCCTGAGTGCCACAAGCACTTGCTTTCACTGGAAGGCCATAAGGCTGTCTGAAATCTCCAAGAATCAATGTCACTCTAGAGACAACAATGGGCCCTGAAGAGTCTGACTATTCCATTTTCCCCAATATAAAGGTCCATTAAGAAAGATGGGAGGTGGGTGGTCCTTGGACTTCCCACAGGGCAGGGACCCTGATTGATCTTTGGGCTGATGAGGGAGGGGGCTTGTTTGGGGGAGGGGGAGGGAAATGGGAGGCAGTGGCGGGAAAGAGACAGAAATCTTCAATAAATAAATAAATAAATTTAAAAAAAAGAAAGATGGGACAGGCAGTAATAGAAAAATAGAGGGGAAGTGCCACGATCTGGACAGCTTACTACGGACTGATGGGAGAAGGGGAATTAGAATCTCTCAGGGATGTTCCATATCGGTGGTCCAATTCAGACAGATCAGCCTTGAACACATAAACAACAAAAGTGGACTCATCAGGTTCTACTTATATATATTCATACATAAACACACATATATGTATGTATATATATAGATAGATATATCAAGTATAATCAAAGAAAATGAGGCTAAAACTTAAGAGGGGTCATTGGAGTGGTTTGAGAGAGTGTGTCTAGGAGTATCTGGAGGGAAGAAAGGGAAGGAGAAGTGATATAGTACTACTTCAGTTAAAAATATTAAGAAATATTATTCTATAGGTACAGGCAAATATCCTAGGTACTGCAAATTTGCAGTGAAGTGGGCATGGAAAGATGGCTCAGTGGTTAAGATTGCTTGATGCACAGTCAGGAGGTGAAGATGTTGGCTATAAGTAAACACATAAAATCTGGGCATAATTCCCTCAATGTCTATAACCCAAGAACTGAAGGGTACATCAACAAGTGGATCACTGGGACTTGTTGATGGTAAACCGAGCCGAACTTCAGGTTGATGAAATATTCTGCCTCAAAGGAACAAGACAAGAGTAGAAGGGGACACCCAGCACTGACCACCATACACACCAGCATGCACGTTCACACACACACATGTGCAAACTCCCAAATATGCACACCATCCCAAATGGACACACAGAAAGGAATAGCCATAATAGGATGTACAATCAAAATGAATATAAAACATAATAACATTTGTATCAAGGTTAGAAAGGGAAGATTGAAAAACTGTGCCCAATGAAATAGAGAAGAAAACAAGTAAACAATGAAACATGTGAAAGCATTTTACCATCGGTATCATATTTTTGTCGACAGAGACAGCAACAAAAAACAGGTTCTTATTCCACAATAATGATGACTATCAAATGTTCCATAACATTTTACAGTAATCCCCCATCCTCCAGGGTGGAATGTTTCAATGCAGATGAAATGTTGGACAATACCCACACAGGTTTAATGGAAGACAAGACATAGTAACTTGAAAATTAAAAAGAAGGTTGAGGGAATGGAGAGATGGCTCATAGGTTAAAAGTTATTGCTGTCCTTTCTGAGTACACTTGGTGCAATTCCCAGAACCCACATGGTGGCTCACTACCATCTGTACTCTACTTCCAAGGGACCCAATGCCCTCCTCTGGTCTCTGTGGATATCAGGCTTACAATAGGTACACAGGTATACAGACAGGCAAAACACCCAAACACACAAAATACTTAGTTAAAAAGATGGAACCAATGAGCTCATACTGTAAAGTTTCATTCATCCTATTTTGAAAAGGTCCAATGATATTCATGTTAACAATGGCTTTCATTTGTTTCTATGAAACATTACTTTATTAATCAAATCATTGAAGGCTTGTTTGACTTGTTGATTTCTCAACGTGTAAATAAAAGGGTTCAACATGGGAGCAATTGAAGTGTTGAGAACAGCCACCCCTTTGGTCAGCGATGCCCTTTCATTGGCAGAAGGTTTAACGTACATGAAGATGCAGCTTCCATAAGAGATGGAGATGACAATCATGTGAGAGGAGCAGGTGGAGAAAGCCTTCTTCCTCTGGCTGGCAGATGGGAACCTCAGGATGGTGCTGATGATGCAGATGTATGACAAGATCACTAGGGCCAGTGTGAACAACAAAGTGATAAAAGCAAAATAAAAACCAATTGTTTCTAAAAACCATGTATCTGAGCATGACAGCTGTAAAATGGGGAAGTAGTCACAGCAGAAATGGTCAATGACATTCGAAGCACAAAAGTCTAACTTGAGGAATAACATGAGCAGTGGGAAGATGGTCAGAAACCCTCCCAGCCACGAGGTGAGGACAAGAAGGGCACAGACTTTCTGACTCATAATGACGGTGTAATGCAGTGGCTTGCAGATGGCCACATAGCGATCATAGGACATAGCGGTTAGAAGAAAGAACTCAGACACTCCCATGGAGATGAAGAAAAATAACTGAGCAAAACAGTTGTTGTAAGAGATTGTCTTGACTTGAGTAACTATTGACTCCAAAAATCTAGGAATGGAAACACTGGTAAATATAATTTCTAAGAAGGAGAAATTCCGGAGGAAGAAATACATAGGCGTCTTTAACTGAGAGTCAAGCAAGGTGAGGGTGATGATGGTTAGGTTTCCACACACACTTAATATGTAAGCAATGAATAAAAAGAAAAAAATTACAGCCTGAAGCTCTGGTGTGTCTGAAATGCCCAAGAGCACAAACTCGGTAATCATAGAGTGATTTCTCATAATGATTTATTGTTCATAGAATCTATTGATAAAAAAGTGCAAATTTAATGTTGATGAATTAAAGTTTAAATATTGGTATTACTACATCCAGTAAAATGAAACAATATCTTTTCATTCCTATTAAACAATGAAAACATCTTTTTGAAAGAAAACATTTTTAAATGGGTTATAAAGCTCCCTTCAACAATTATACACAAAACCTTTACATACAGTCATAATTTCTATATGTGTAGAGTGCTTTTGAACTATAGATTTCTGCAACAATATTTTAATATTGTCTTCGTTTCCAATATAAAACATTACTTTCTGGTTTCATACATGATATGCTTTCATAACTGAATACATAATTTTTAATTTCAACTATAATACTGTTTTCCAAACTTCTGTAATTTATTGGTAGAAACTGAGCACCTAATCATATTTACTAAACCTAAATGCTGTCATGGTTATTTTCAAACTTAATATATGTTATTTTAAAATGACCAGAAAAACAAATGTGTTTGTGAACACTGAAATTGTCAGAGACCAGCTTTGACAAAAATACCACTTACCAGGGTAGGGGAATGTGGGTTAGAAAAGTAAATAAAGAGAATGAAATCACAAGTGAAAATAATAAAACAGAAAATATAGAATAGCGCCAGCAGGGAGTTCCAATGAATGCTGAAATTCGCCTGCCTTTAATTTTACATACACTTTTATAACCCAGTATGACAGGTGGAAGAAGACAAAAGACTGCTTTAACACGGTACAAAGGACAATTAGAATAGTTACTTCCTTTGATATTTAGAGCCATGAAGCCATTAATCCATGGGAAAGCCATTCTGTTGTTTAGGCAGTGAACTAACCTAGACCAAGTATCCTGAAGGCAGTCACTCCCTAGGTCAAACCACCTATTTCAAAAAAAGGAGCAGAAGTATGCAGAGTGACGTGGATGGATCTGTATGGGACGTCTTAATGCCCAAAACACAAGAAACCACACCTTGGGTCAGGATGTTTAACCGTACTTGTTATCAAAAACTTTGAGTGAGCTGAAACTCTCTGACCTTCAGATAAGATGAAAATAGGCTCACATTTTTGGGCCTCCACAAGAAATGAGGCTGGATTTTCTATTATTATAATTTGTGGGAATTAAAACAATAGCAAGGAAAAATAATTTAAGCAAAGCCAGAGGTCAATAACTACTTTCTATGAATTTTAAGTCACTTACAACATTTCAACATCTTCTTTTTACTCAGTTCACTTTGTAATCTTATCTTTAAACATTCTTGAGGACAAAAAGAAGATTTTTTTTACGTCAAAGCAAAATAGTGCCTCCCTTCTCAAAGAATCAACAGAATAAATAACAATATCTGTAGGATTTCCTTCATCAAACCACATCCTCTACACTGTTATCTCCCATCAGTCCTACTCTCTCCTGAGAGCTGACAGACAGCACAGGATGTGTGGTGATCACAGTGTGATGGGCTACTTTCTAGGCAGGGAGTCAGCAAGGGATAAGTACCAAAGCTGATAATGGGCACTATCCATCTTTTTCTGTCTTATTTTCTGAGTATCTGTGATTTTTCTCTTTAGGAATAGACATATATTTTTCATCATTATGTCATCAAAATGGACAGATAACTGTTATATGGTTTACATGATATTTTAAAATATAAATAAATTCAATGTTAATAGTAATAAACGTACTTAAGTGATAATTCGGGGATCCTTGCATTTTTCCAGTAAAGTAAATCTTCCAATGATAGATAAAAATTCATTTCTTAACAAATGTGAAATACAGTTTTGTGTATATGATAATACCAGTTAGATACAAAACCCTACAGTCTACAAATATGACTTAATTTCTGCCACTTAAAACACAAAATTATATTAATAATATTCTCCAAAAGTTTTTCTTATTCAGGTCGCTCTTGACTAAATTTTGCACTGAATCCTGTCACATTAAAAACTTCACACTGAATTGCTTGTGAAATTGCTAATGGCCTCAGTGTTTGAAATCTGCACAAACATAAATACAGCCTTACCCTTTCTGGCCAGAGTGTAAATCCCTGATACACTCAGCTAAAGAAGAGAAAGATGCACACAGAAGCTCAAGACGTGTGTGGAGATGTCGTGACTCCTCTTTCTTGAAAACCAAACACTATAGAGAGAAAGAGAAAAAGTGAACCCTCAACTGATAACATTCGACCTGGCTTCCCTTTGGTCAAGTAATTTTCCTAATAAGTGCATGGACTTGGTCTATGCTCAGGGGATGATTCTTTCTCTATTCACTTGGGATTAAACTCAGGACTAACCTGTCCTACAATGGGCTCCTCATTGACATTCTTCATGATAGTTTACTAATTAGTAAATTCTGCCAGTGCAGAGGAGAATAGAGAACTAAAAATAAAAATTACTTTAATATCTCCAAAAGTTAGGATTATATCTTTTCTTGATTTTTATTTTTCCACAATATGAGACCTAGAGGCACAGCAGTGTATGGGGACCTATCCTCTCCTTACCCTTGCATTTCCTTCAAACCTTTTTATTAGTCAAAAGAAGATATACCATAACAAATCAAATTGTTTCTATGTATCACATAAACACATTCACAGGTTCAGTTACTGTGTTGTATTTTTATATTTTATTGTATTTTACATATTCTAAAAACACAGACATTGTGAGATTTTACTGTACAAAATGTTCTATAACTTTCCTATCCTGTTTTCTTTCAGTTAACACTGAGAAATGGATGTTATTTTTGTCAAGTTCTCTAGAATAAAATCCATCCTTTTATATCAATTACATGAGGTGCCCAAGGAGACTTGTACAATAATTTATTAATTTGATGGTTGGTTAAGATTAAGGTTGGAACCAGGTGGTGGTGGTGCATGCCTTTAATCCCAGCACTTGGAAGGCTGAGGCAGGTGAATCTGTACTTTCTCTTGTGCTAGAGAGGATGTGGAGCAAGGGGAACACTCCTCCACTGCTGGTAGGAGTACAAACTTGTACAGTCACTTTAGAAATCAATATGGCAGTTTCTCAGAAAACTGGGAATCAAACTACCTCAAAACCTAGCTATACCACTCTTGGACATATATCCAAAGGATGCACAATCATATGACAAGGACACTTGCTCAACTATATTCATAGCATTATTTGTAATAGGCAGAACCTGAAAACAACCTAGATGTCCCTCAACTGAAGAACGGGGTAAAGAAAATGTGTATATTTACACAATGGAGTGTTGCTCAACTGTTAAAAACAATGGCGTCTTGAAATTTGCAGGCAAATGGATGGAACTTAAAAAAAATAATTCTGCATGAGGTAACCTAGAACCAAAAAGAAAACATGATATGTTCTCACTTATATGTGGATATTAGCTGTAAAGTAAAACATTGCCCTGGTCTTCAAACCCAGACAGGCTTTAAACCCAAAGAGGAATTAGAGAGGAATGGATGGATCTCACTGGGAAGGGGAAATAGGTTTTTGAGGGTGAATTGGAGGCAGGTGGAGTTGGGAACTGAAGAAAAAGCGGTTGATCTTAGTGTCCTCTGGAACATAAGGGAGCTAGGTCCTGTTTGAGTTACCATATATGAGTGGGTTTCTTGAACTGGAAGAGTAAAAGGTTTAAGATGAGACAGGTGAATCCAATGTGGGAGGCCCTTGAGCTTGGCAGCTGTGGGAATTACAAGAATTACTATAAAGGGCCCCTGCCATTTAGGGGAAAAAGGTAAGGGGCGTTGGTCTGGGGAGGGCGGAGAGAATAGTATCTGATCTCCTATTTTTATTTTATTTACTTATCTATTTTAATTTATTAGATTTTTTAAAAATACCAATCCAAGTTCCCACTCCCTCCTCCAATTCCCTCACACACCCTCCCACCCCACCCCCATCCAACCCTCAGAGAGTATAAGGCACATTGCTTTGGGGAAGGTCCAAGGCCCCTCCCTACTATATCTATGCTGAGCAAGGTATACTTCCAAAGAGAATAGGATCCCAAAAAGCCAGTACATGCAGCAGTGATAAATCCTGGTGCCACACCAGTAGCCCCTCAGTCTGCCCCAGCAATTTAAGAGTCAACAACTTTCAGAGGGACTAGTTTGGTCCTATGCTTGTTACTTCCCAGTCTGGCTGGAGTTGGTGAGCTCCTATTAGCTCATGTAAACTGTTTCAGTGGGTAAACCATTCATGCTCTTGACTTTTTTGCTCATATTCTCATTCCTTCCACTCTTCAACTGGAAATTGGGAGCTCAGTTCAGAGCTCCAATGTGTGTCTCTGCCTCTATATCCATCAGTTGCTAGATGAAGAGTCTATGGTGATATTTAAGATATTCATCAGTCTGGAGCCGAGCACTCGCCAGCAAGCACCTCACCTCAGAGATCTGGAGCATTGGTGCTGGCCGAGCCGTCACCATGCCTCTGGCTAGAGATCTTACACACACCCTTCCTTGGAAGATGAAAAGAAAAAACATAAGAAGAAATGGCTGGTTCAGAGCCCAAATTCTTACTTCCTGGATGTGAAATGTCCAGGCTGCTACAAGATCACTACAGTTTTCAGCCATGCTCAGACAGTGGTTATTTGTGTAGGTTGTTCAACAGTCTTGTGCCAGCCCACAGGAGGAAAAGCCAGGCTCACAGAAGGCTGTTCATTTAGAAGAAAGCAACACTAATCATCTATACAAGTTCCCGAGTTTGCGTTTTTCACAGAAAGCCTTATCAAGTTTAGTGACTCTA
Source organism: Alexandromys fortis (assembly GCF_014885135.2). Classification (NCBI taxonomy): domain Eukaryota; kingdom Metazoa; phylum Chordata; class Mammalia; order Rodentia; family Cricetidae; genus Alexandromys; species Alexandromys fortis. Next base: position 289,692 of record NW_026068165.1, read on the forward strand.
CCAAGACAATGTAACTGTTTGATTTTATAAAGTATACAACAGTGACCTCCTATTTTGGTGTCAGTTTTTCAATAAAGTTTTAATTATAAAAAAAAAGATATTCATCAGTCTGACTACAGGGCAAATCAAGATCAGGCCCCCTCTCCTCTATTGCTTAGGGTCTTAGTTGGGGTCATCCTTATGGATTCCTGGGAAATTTTCTAGAGCCAGGTTTCTGCTAACCCTATAATGGCTCCCTCAATCAAGATATCTCTTTCCTTGCTCTCATCTCTTTCCTTCTTCCATCTCAACCATCCCATTTCCTCAAGTTCTCAACCCTCCTCTTCTCCCCTCCTCTTCTTTTTCTACCCTCCCATCCTCATGCTTCCAATATTATCAGGTGATCTTGCCTGTTTCCAATTTCCAGGTAGATGTATATATGTTTTTCTTTGGATTCACCTTATTACTTAACCTCTCTAGGATTATGAACTATAGGCACAATGTACTTTGTTTAAAGCTAGAATTGACTTATGAGTGAGTACATACCTTATTCATCTTTTGGGGACTGGGTTACCGCACTCACTCAGGATAGTGTTTTCTTTTTTCAATAAATTTTTAAGATTTTATTTATTTATTATGTATACAGTGTTCTACCTCCATGTATGCCTACAGGCTAGAAGAGGGCACCAGATCTCATTGCAGGTGGTTGTGATCCACCATATGGTTGCTGGGGATTGAACTTAGGAGCTCTGGAAAAGCAGCCAGTGCTCTTAATTGCTGAGCCATCTCTCCAGCCCCCAGGATAGTGTTTTCTAATTCTATCCATTTGCATGCAAAATTCAAGATGTCATTTGTTGAGAGGAGCTGTGGGCCTCTTCCCACAGCCCGGCTCCTGGCCGCTTGGCTAGCTTATTCCCCAAAATAACAACACACAAATTGTATTCTTTTAAACAGTGCCTGGCCAATTAGTTTCAGCCTCTTAACCCATTTCTAATAATCTATGTAGCACCACGAGATGCGCTTACCAGGAAAGATTCAGCATGTCTGACCTGGTGGCTGGCTACATTGCGTCTGCCCTGGAGAGAGCTGCATAGCGTCTGAGCTCACTTCCTCTTTCTCCCATCATTCTGTTCTGTTTACTCCGCCTATCTAAATTTTAACCTATCAGGGCCAAGGCAGTTTCTTTATTTAACCAATGACCTTCCTCCATCAGTCATTGGTTTTTACCACTGAGTAGTACTCTAATGTGTGGATTGCCACAATTTCTTTATCCATTCTTCCGTTGAGGGGCATCTAGGTTGTTTCCAGGTTCTGGCTATTACAAATAATGCTTCTATGAACATAGTTGAACAAATGCTTTTGTAGTATGATTGAGCATCTTTTGAGTATTTTTCCCAAGAGTGGTATTGCTGGATCCTGAGGTAGGTTGACTCCCAATTTCCTGAAAAACCACCACACTGATTTCCAAAGTGGTTGCACAAGTTTGCATTCCCACCAGTAATGGATGAGTGTTCCACTTACTCCACATCTTCTCCAGCATAAGCTATCATTAGTGTTTTTGATTTTAGACATTCTGACAGGTGTAAGATGGTATCTCAGAGCTGTTTTGATTTGCATTTCCCTGATCGCTAAGGATGTTGAACATGTGCTTAAGTATCTTTTGGAATTTGAGATTCTTCTGATGAAAATTCTCTGTTTAGAGCTGGAGAGATGGTTCAGTGGTTAAGAGCATTGACTGCTCTTCCAAATGACCTGAGTTCAATTCCTAGCACCCACATGGCAGCTCCCAACTGTCTGTCTCACTCCAGTTCCAGGGGATCTGACACCTTTACACTGATGCACATAAAATGAATCTAAATAAATTGTTTTAAAAAAAAAGAAAAATAAAGAAAATTCTCTGTTTAGTTCCATACCCCATTTTTAATTGGGTTATTTAGAACTTTAATGTCTAATTTCTTCAGTTCTTTATATATTTTGGAGATTAGTCCTTTTTCTGATGTGGGCTTGGTGAAGATCCCACTTAGTAGGCTGCCTTTTTATCTTATTGACTATATCCTTTGCTTTACAGAAACTTTTCAGTTTAAGGAGGTCCTATTTATTTATTGTTACCCTTATTATCTGTGGTACTGGGGTTATACTTAGGAAGACTACTTTCCACTTTTCTATCAGGTTTAGTGTGTTCAGATATTGTGGTCTTTAATCCATTTGGACTTGAGTTTTGTGCATGGCAATAGATATGGATCTATTTTTATTTTCTACATGTTATGCCAACACTATTTGTTGAAGATACTTCCTTTTTTCATTGTATAATTTTAGCTTCTTTGTCAAAAATCAGGTGTTCATAGGTATGTGGATTATTATCTGGGTCTTTGATTCGATTCCATTGGTCAACGTCTCTGTTTTTATGCCAGTACCAAGCTGTTTTCATTACTGTAGCTCTGTGATAGAGTTTGAAGTCAGGGATGGTAATGCCTCCAGAAGATCCTTTATTGTATAGGAATGTTTTGGCTATCCTGGGTTTTTTGTTTTTCTGTATAAAGTTGATTATTGTTCTTTCAAGGTCTGTGAAGAATTGTGTTGGGATTTTGATGGGATTGCATTGAATCTATAGATTGTTTTTGGTAGGATTGTCATTTTTACTATGTTGTTCCTACCTAGCCAAGAGCATGGGAGGTCTTTTCATTTTCTGATATCTTCATCAACTTCTTTCTTCAAAGACTTAAAGTTCTTGTCAAATAGGTCTTTCACTTCTTTGGTTAGTATTACCCCCAAGATATTTTAAGTTATTTGTGGCTATCATAAAAAGTGATGTTTCTCTGATTTTCCTCTCAGCTTCTTTGTCCTTTGTATCTAGTAGAGCTACTGATTTTTATTTCAGTTGATCTTGTATCCTGCCACATCACCAAAGGTATTTATTTATCAGCTGTATGAGTTCTCTGGTAGAGTTTTTGGGGTCACTTATATACACTATCTTATCATCTGCAAATAATGAAATTTTGACTTCTTCCTTTCAAATTTGAATCTCCTTGATCTCTTTTTTGTTGAAATAGGAGCGGCGGCAGGGCTGCGTCCCCGGCACCCGGCCACCCACCCGCATGGCTAGCTTATGCCCAAAATAATTACACGGAAACTGTATTCTTTCAAACACTGCCTGGCCAATTATCTGTAGTCTCTTATTGGCTAGTTTTTACATATTGCTCTAACCCATTTCTAATATTCTGTGTAGCCCACGAGCTGGCTTACCAGGGAGGATCTTAACCTGCGTCTGTCTGGAGCGGGAGAATCATGGCGACTCCTCCACTAAGCTTCTTTCTCCCAGAATTCTCTTCTGTATACTCCGCCTACCTAATTTTCTATCCAATGAGGGCCGAGGCAGTTTCTTTATTATTAAGAAATCACTCCCACATCATTTCCCCTTTTTCTGTTTAAACAAAAAAGAAAGGCTTTAACTTTAACATAGTAAAATTACATATAACAAAACAGTTATCAAGTAAGAATTACAGTTACAATATTTATATCTATTTTATCTCTTATCATAACTAAGGAAAACTATAACTAACCATTCTTCAACTCCATCAAAGACTCCAGAAGGATATAATATTACCTATCAAACAAGAAATAAGAAAACTCTAGAAATGACAGAGACATCTCGCTGCCTGGACAGTCACCCAAAGTTCCTCTGTACCGTTGGGGCATCCATCTTCGGCCTACAGGCCCATAGTATCCAGCAGACATTCTCATCAAGCAAGAAATTCCAAAGACAGTTCAGTCACTTTTTGCTGTGTCCTGCAGAATGTCTCACAGACTCTTTCATGAAGCAGGAACCCCAAAAGGTCATCTCACCTTTAGGCAAGTTCAGCAGTCCTCTCTCTGCGGGTTCTCTGTGTCCAGTTTATGCAACAGTCCAGGCAAGAGCAGTTTCTTGCCCAAATGGCTATCAAACTCCATAAGGATTCTCTTCGATGCCCATCTTCCTCTTGAAATAGATTGGTGCTGCCAGGAGCAAATGTGTCTCATTGTCATGAAAAACCCTAAGTTATTAAAATATCTTAAATGCCATATTCTGCAGCCTTTGAAAGATATGAAGAATGCCTATCTAACTAAAATATCTCTCTATATATCTAGAAAATCTAACTAACATGACTACAAGCTTAAGTATTAGCGATGATTATCCATTAACAACCTATATTTCCTAATTATACATTACATTTTTAAATGAACTACACAATCACAATACCTTAATCAAGATCAAAAATACATATACATATAACAAAATTGACCATAAAATCCATACCAATGCAAATTATTCATATCTATATCATATCCCCCTTTAAATGTAAAAGAACATTTATAAACAATATTTGGGAACATGGGCGTAGTTTTTTCTCTACAAACTGCTTCCTGCTGAATAGGGGCGTCGTTAATTAGGTTGTTCATGATATAACCTGTATGCTAGTTTCATCTCAGTTGGCAATTGAGCGAAGCAATTTTTTGAGGGTATTCACAGCAACCTTTCAGGAGGGCGTGGTCTATCATACCAAATCGGAATAGATGCAATCCACAGGGTCTCATCCTCTGCAAAAACAAAAGAAGACCCTCTCCAAAGCATCATATCCTTAGACCCAAATTCTGAAATCATAATACCCTTATATCCATTTTGGTTTAGATTGGCAGCCCATGTAATGAAATGTCTCTCTGTACTTAGCTCCTTCACAGTCAAAAATTTTAAAGAAAACACAATGTACATAATCCAGACTCTCTGTGAATTTTCCATTTTTACGTGGCTTATATTTCTTTATTTCTTTTAATCTATAACTCTCTGTACTTCTGTACTCTGTCTCTTTAAAGACTTTACCCTTTTTCTTTTTAAGACATTAACTTTATTCTTTATATTCTTTTTCTTCTCTTTCCCAAGCCTACGTACATTTATCCAACAGTGTCTGAATCTGTTTTATTGTGAATCTGTAATTTCTTTACTATACAGGAGCATTTCTTAAAATGTTAAGCATTTCTTAAAAACTTAAGTTGCACCATTTACAGGTAATACGGTACTGCCTGTGTCCTGCCCAGTCTAAACCTTAACTGCACGGTTTTAAGGTAATTACGGTAGTTCCTGCCTGAGATCAGCACAGTTCAGCATGGAGCAGCCGCTCCTGCCTCAGAGTCATTTGGTGCCCCTGAACCATTCACAGTTTCAGGCACACAGCAAGTCCACATTGGAGCCGCACTCAGCAGTTTAACTCTGAGACTGAGTGTGCAGCACAGAAACTCTTTTCATCCAAGTTACAGCCAAATCTGACATGCAGAGCACTGCGCAGTCTGAAAATGCGTCTCTGTATAGCGGCAGGAATCCGCCATGCTCTTCCGCCTGCCTAAGCCTGATTCTGCCTTCTGCCCAGGTGCAGGCGGGGAGCTCTGAGCCATCTGCACGGTCTCAGAGCACTCTCCTCCGATCCCAAGCGGAACACAAACATCCAGTCCCATAAAAGCCTTGAAATGCTTTAAAGCCAGAGTTCATGCTGGCAGCACAGCCCCCAGGAAGCCGCGCTTTAAAATGATGTAGCTTATTTTTCTGCTGTTGTAGCTGAATCAGGAATCTCTCTACAGCACGCCACCAACAAAACAGCAAAAATCTGTGTTAAACTCTCTCTCCCTTATTTTTAAGCCTTCTCAGGTTTTTAAGTGGATTTAGCCCATCACGTCTGGGCGCCATCTGTTGAAATAGGAGCGGCAGGGCTGCGTCCCCGGCACCCGGCCGCCCGCATGGCTAGCTTATACCCAGAAATAATTACACGGAAACTGTATTCTTTCAAACACTGCCTGGCCCGGATAGTTCCAGTTCCTTATGGCTAGCTCTTACATATTGTTCTAACCCATTTCTAATATTCTGTGTAGCCCACGAGCTGGCTTACCAGGGAGGATCTTAACCTGCGTCTGTCTGGAGCGGGAGAATCATGGCGACTCCTCCACTAAGCTTCTTTCTCCCAGAATTCTCTTCTGTATACTCCGCCTACCTAATTTTCTATCCAATGAGGGCCGAGGCAGTTTCTTTATTATTAAGAAATCACTCCCACATCACTTTTTGATGTCTTATTGCTATTGCTGAAACTTCAAGAACTATGTTGAAGAGTTATGGAGAGAGTGGACAGCCTTGTCTTGTTTCTGATTTTAGTGGAATCACTTTGAGTTTCTCTCCATTTAATTTGATATTGACTTTTGGCTTGCTATATATTGCTTTTATTATATTTGGATATGTTCCTTACATCACTGATCTCTCCAAGACCTTTATCATGAATGGGTATTGGTTTTATCAAATGCTTTTCAGCATCTATTGAGATGATCATATGGTTCTTTTTTCTTGATGGATTACATCGATAGATTTTCATATGTTGAACCAGCCCTGCATCTCTGGGATGAAACCTACTTGATCGTAATGGATAATTTTTTAATGTGTTCTTGCATTCCGTTTGCCTGTATTTTAGTGATTATTTTTGCATCTATGTTCATTAGTGAGATTAGTTTGTAATTTTCTTTTTTTGGTTGAGTCTTTGTGTGGTTTTGGTTCAGGGTGGCTGTAGCCTCATAAAAAAGAGTTTGGCAATGTTCCTTCTGTTTCTATTATGTGGAACTCTATGAGGAGTATAGGTATTCGCTCTTCTTGGAAGTTCTGGTAGAATTATGGACTAAAACCATCCGGCCCTGGGCTTTTTTTGGTTGTGAGGTTTTGATGACAGCTTCTATTTCTTGTAGTTCATAGGTATATTTAAATTGCTCTCAAAAAAAATTTTAAAAAAAAATTGCTCTCCTGGTCTTGATTTAATTTTTGTATATGGTATCTATCTAAAAAAAATTGCCCATTTTCATTTACATTTTCCAATTTTGTGGACTATAGGTTTTGTAGTATGATCTAATGATTCTCTAAATTTCCTGTGTCTTTTGTTATGTCTCCCTTTTTATTTCTGATTGTGTTCATTTGGATGTTCTCTCGCTGCCTTATGATTAGTTTGGATACAGATTTATCTTGTTGATTTTCTCAAAGAACCAGTTCTTTGTTTTATTGAGTCTTTGGATTGTTTTCTTTGTTTCTATTTTGGTGATTTCAGCTCTCAATTTGATTATTTCCTGTCTTCTACTTGTCCTGGTTGAGTCTGCTTCTTTTTGTTCTATAGCAGATGGAGGCCATCACAGAAAACGGCAACAGGACACAGTGCAAGAATAAGCGATTGTAGAGAGCTCATCTCCAGTGGACACATCCACATCACAGCTCTCGTGTCTCAGGAACACCATGGAAGATGGAGCAGAAAGAGTGTAAAAGTCAGAATACTGTAGCTCAGCTGTGAAACAGTCTCTCCTAAAAATGTAAGCATACACAAGATTGGGAAAATGGCAATATCAAGGGACAAGTTACATGTGGAAGGGGGAAAATTTCATGGGTCCCATCCATAGAAAAAAATCTGTATGCAGCTAGAGACTGCTGGGAGGATAATCAGCCTTTCCCAGGGATGAGCCCCCTCACTGGTTGTCCAATGTAGAGTCGTCAGCCCCTAAACAATATACACAGAAAACAGATTCAGGAGATTTATTTTTATATATTCATGAATATGAATACGTACAGCTATACATATGTAACAATAATCAAAGAAAAAGTGGCTACCAACTTAAAAGGGAGCCGTAGGAGAGGTTCAAATGAGGGTTACTGGGCTGGGTTAGAGGCAAGAAAGGGAAGGGGAAGTTATATAATTCTATTTTAATTAAAATCTTATTAAAAATAACTTCCAGCCTTCAAAAATGTTAATAAACAAAAATTCAAAATGTGGTACATGAGTTTTTTTTAATCATATCAATTGATATTTTTCCTTGGTGGGATGGATTTTGAACTCTTTGCCTCTTTGTGATGTTTCGTGGAAAGAACTGCATTGATGGGAAAAGACACCACTTGCAGTCCTGGTTCAAACCTGTGAAAAAGCAAATCTACAGTTTGTGTTGCTCCAAAGGAGTTTAGACCACCTTTGGGGGCGTTTTACTCACAGCTACATTGAGTTTAGCTATGCAGTTCAATTTCCTACAGTTCAGCAGCTCTGTATTAGGAAAGACAGGGTTGGATCCTTGCCGTAGTTTCCTAACTTTGTCAGAGAACTTAAAGTGCAAAGCTATCTCAGCCCTCAGACTCATAGCTCTGTCCCCTTACTCTTTCTCCCAAGTCATTGGCTCTGCCCAGCTTTGGGCTCTGCAGAACGTCTCTCCAAATGGTGTTCATCTGAGCAAGTTGTGGGGGCAGGGATAGGAGCCCTCCCTCATCCCTGTCACCCTCACCCATCAGCCTTAAGAGAGTTTGCCACCAGCTCCCCGTTTCACATATCAGTCCCATTTCTATCTGTCCATGGAGGGTTTCCAATGTCCATAGGGCCATTGATCTGCTGGGTACAGACTCTACTCTCGCTCCTCTCTCAGTGCTAGTGTGGAGAGGGAAGAGAGGGTATAAGCCAATGTCGGACCATTCCTCCTGACCTTAACAAAATGAGTTTTGCCAAAGTCTTTAGCTTCCAGGCATCCCCACCAAATATGTATCCAGGCCTTGGTCATCCAGCTAACTATTAAATGAAGCGTTTCTTATAATTCCCCTGATCTCCACCAAGCCACTGGTGGCAGCTGGATACTGTCCACAGCCCCTCTCGTCTGTTTCCTGAAAAAAAAAAAAGGGAAAAAAAAGAAAAGGAAGGAAGGAAGGAAGGAAGGAAGGAAGGAAGGAAGGAAGGAAGGAGAAAAGGAAGAAATCTCATCTGGGGCTGATAAATTCACTTACAACTATCATTTCTTTCAGGGATAAAAATTTCTATGTGTATCAATCATCCTGCCTGTTTTCTTTCACCAAATCAAATGGATGTGATTTCTAAATGCCTTTTTACCCAGAGGTCTTTGAGTATTTTTTAGGCAGTACTTAAAATCATGGTTATACAACTGTAGAACAAAATCTGAAATAGTCACCACTATAATAAAATCAGCAATTAATTATTTAATTTTCTGTATTTTCTCCGTTTTCCTTAAACCATTAAAATTTCTCAAATATAATAAGTTATTCATATAACAAGCTTTAATAATGTTTTATTAGGTGTACCCATAGATTTAATTTCAGTTTAATGTATTATATGTTTGTTTCTGTATTTATGTATTATGTCTAAGTCTACAGATTAGTCTATAATAAGATTCTTCTACAGTCTTAATAGACTTTATTCAATACTGTATCCTTCTGTCTCCATAGACACTGTCTCTAAAGAAGCAGAACTCGGTATACTTTGTAAACCTGAAATTAGGTAACTCGGAAGGTTCATTAGTGAATGTACATCACTAGGGATTTGCTTATTTAGTTCATTGCATTTTTATTAACAAAGTCAAATGTCACCAATGCTCATTGTTCTAAGTCAGAGCAACAACGATCGTAAGTGGAGATGATTGCTGTCAGCTTTGTTTGTTTTTTCAGGAAGGAGGCTAAAGTAGTACAATAGGGAAGCCCAAGAAATAGGATAAAGATAGATTCTACTGAGGTGTGTATGCATCCTCAAGCTGTTATGAACTTGACAGTGGCAAAAGTGGCTATAAGTTGATATGAGAATCTTCATCTCAATTATCATTTTAATTTAGAAATTTTAAGACATCAAATTTAAACAACCATTAAAATCTATGTTGATAGTCACAATGGTAAGCAAATCAATTTTCTTGTTTTTACTATATCTACTTTGTTTGATCTCAGTTTTGTATACCTTGGAAAAGATTACCTCTTAAAATGGGAAATAAATATGAGTGAAAATTTCTATATTTTCAAAGCACTCCTTTTTTCTATAGAACATAGCTTCTTTTCATATATAAAAATATAAATTTATAACAATATATAAGTATATGCATAAAATGGAGAGATTTTATGTACAAGAATATATTTGCACTTAAGTGTTCAACTCAGCTGATGGCACATGCCTATAATCTCAATGCCAGGAAGGCTCAAAAGAAGCAATAAATGAATGTTAAAATCTGATGACGGTTGAGAAATCTATTAACTACATTGAGAACCAAACATGAAACAAATAAGATCTATGTGCACACGCTTAGGTAAATACCTGGTCATTCAAAGAAAGACAAATTGTGAACATTGAGGAATCATTAGAAATCTCTGTCCTCATTTGATTTTGAAAATAAACAAAAATCAGTTAGCTACACTGATAGCACTAACAGCCAATGGTGACAACACTGATTAACCTTACTCAGAAGACCGATCTCTGTGTCACCTCTGAGACTCGAGGTAGAGCTGGGAGAAGGAATTTTTGAGGACATCTGGGGAAAAGAAGGCAATTTCTCTGTTGTGACCTATGAATATAGACAGAGCAAAATATTAGTCTCTTTAAGAACCAAAGTATCCATTTGTAGTGAAACATGTTTATAATCTCAATAGGAGGCTGAGACAGGAGGATTGAGGTTTGAAGTATCCTGGATTATGTACCAAGATCCTGTCTACAAACAAAACAATTTTAATCAAAAAATATACTTAATCATCAATTCATATAAAATGTAGTTATACAAAGTCAATATGGAAATGCTTTGCTTTAGAAGTCCATTTAAACAGGAAAATACCTTTATAGACAACTGATTGGAAAACATGTAATAGATAAATACACTTAGAAGCATTTGATAAACAACCAGTTGCATGTGGGTTTGACTGAGTTGTGCCAATAGTGAAAAAAGGTTTCCGTTCCAAGATTTCTGAATGAGTGTCCTTCCTTGTATATTAATCCCCATAATGTTCTCAAAGGTTGCAGAGATGGGGGTTACCAGTACCATATTTTAAACACAGGAACTGTTGAAAATACTGTAATTTTCTTAAGTAAAGGACGATAAAGGAAACACCAATTTCGATAATTTTGTCAATGGTTTAAAACATAAAAAATTCAAATTGACTTTTGCGACCTCAGAATTTGTAGAAAAGCCATAGTTTCTAAATAAATACATACTTATTGAAATTTAGCTACCACTGTTTATTTATGTAAATGTCCTCAAACAAGTTACAATCTTTCTCCTAGACTGGATTAGCCATTCTCCTTATTCTTTTATTCCATTTTTTATATTGAGGTTGAGACTGGTCTGTGCGGGAAAAGCAAACTAAAATGTGATGTGCATGGGATGATAGAGGATCATCACAGTCAGGCTCTTGGAAATATATCTATCAACATACATGTTGATATGAATGTATGTTCTCTGTATAATTATATCCTGCTCTAAGACCTTCTGTGTCGTGTACCACCCTGAATTGCTAAGTGGTAGCTAAGGGACAAAGAAACCCAATAAAGAGGCAGTATCAAGGGAACAACTAGGGAAGTGTGTGTGTGTGTGTCTGTGTGTGTCTGTGTGTGCACATAGCTGAGCTGATATCTCTGCGTACACTGTACATTCATGATTGCTAAGTCTGGAAGTCTTCAGGATGAAAACACACACTGCAGCAGACAAAATGTAAAGGTTTTAGCTCTAGAGTTGGGACAGAGACCGGAAGTGATTACCATGCATAGCCATCCCAGGTGGTCTGACTTGCGTCGGCACTTCACAAAGGAACCGTATGCTTGGGAAGTGCGTCACAAAATTCCAGGCAATTCTGATAATTCTTGAGCCAAAAGATACCTTTGCTTCCCATGAAATAGCAGAACCACAGGACATAGAAGTCCTTATACACTAGGCATTTAAAGCGTAATTGTTTTTAAAGCTAGAATAAATAAGAGAACTCTGGCAGATTTAAAACTAGGAATCTATAACAAAATATCTCTGAATGTTCTGTGCAGATCTAAGAGAGACCAGGAATCAGTAATGAGGAACCACACCATCACAACTTTCATCTTACTGGGACTGACAGATGACCAGCAGCTGCAGGTTCTTGTCTTTGTCTTTCTCTTCTTTACCTACTCACTGAGCATAACTGGAAATCTGACCATCATTTCCCTCATCTTAGTGGACCCTCGCCTTAAAACAGCCATGTACTATTTCCTGAGAAGCTTTGCTCTCTTGGAGATCTCATTCACATCTGCCAGCATCCCCAGATACTTGTATAGCATAGCAACGGGTGACAAAATTATTACCTATAATGCCTGTGTCGGCCAAGTATTTTTCACTGACCTTTTTGGTGTGACTGAATTCTTCCTTCTAGCTGCCATGTCCTATGACCGCTACGCGGCCATCTGCAGGCCACTGCACTATGTGACTATCATGAACCCCACAGTCTGCAGGAGTCTTGTATTCTGTTCTTTGGTAGCTGGCTTACTTATTTTAATCCCTCCACTTAGCCTTGGCCTAAAGCTGGAGTTCTGTGATTCTAATATCATTGATCATTTCATCTGTGACGCTTTCCCTCTCCTCAAAATCGCGTGTTCAGACACGTGGTCCATGGAGCAGACAGTCCTCATCTGCGCTGTGTTGACTCTCATCATAACACTGGTGTGTGTTGTTCTCTCCTACATTTATATTATCAAGACAGTTCTTAGATTCCCTTCTGCCCAACAAAAGAGAAAAGCCTACTCTACCAGCTCTTCCCACATGATTGTGGTTTCCATCACCTACGGCAGCTGCATCTTCATCTACATCAAGCCTTCGGCTAAGGAGGAGGTGGCCATTAACAAGGGTGTGACAGTTCTCACTACTTCCATTGCCCCTGTGCTGAACCCTTTCATCTACACACTTCGGAACAAGCAAGTCAAGCAAGCCTTCTGGGACTCAATAAAAAGAACTGTAATAGTTCCCAAGAAATAAGATGGTGAAACCTAGCGAACATGGGTGGTAAACTTCCCAAACTTCTGGGTCAGGTTAATGTTTTCTGGACTTTTGCTCATTGTGGTCACCTGCGACTCCAGCCCCCGTGAACCTCTTTTAAGATCACATCCTTCCAGGTGTCCTTCCAGGTGTGTTAAAAGCTTTCAGAACTCATTACCCCCTCTTCCACTTGAAAACTAAGAATACCCACAAAATAACAAAATAATGCAAAACAATAGAGAAGCAATTGCCAAGAGAGTTTTACATCTTCAGCAAAAATTAAGTCACAATTGTTTCTTCTAATCCATAACTTTCAATTGGTTTATTCACTAATTCATTTAATGGATATCAGATCAATATGTTCTTTCTTTAAGGCAGGCACTGTTTGGGCCCTGAAAACAGAAGAAGACACACACAAAAAAAAAATCTACCCCATCCCATATGTACTCTCAGTGATAGAACAGAGAATGGGAACAGGCTAATGAGTGGCTAACCAAAATGTTGTACGTGCACAGCAGGAAATGCTTTTAATCATAAAACAGGATGAAATTCTATCATTTGTGATAGAGGTGGGATAGGACAATTGTGCTGAAGTAAATCAGGCACAGACAGGCAAGTATTTCCCTCTTATGTGGGTTATAGAAGGGCTGACCTCAGAGAAGTGGGGAACCAGAAGGTATTTATCAGGAGCAGGGAGGAAGAGAATGCTGGGGAATGTTTAACTAAATTGAGGACGGGCAGAAGTCAGATGCTCCAGTTACTGCATACACGATTGCTGCAGAGATAATGGTACCGAACAATATCATTCAAAAGCCTGACAATAAATTCTGAATGTTTTTATCATACAGAAATTATTAATGTTTGAAGAAATTAAATTTGTATCTTGTGTGTTCTTGTATCAAGACATCATGTGATACTTCATAAATATGCACACTTGTTATGTTTTAAGACATGTCTAAAAATTAATATGTAATAACTTTAAAAAGAAAAACTTATTCTGAAATAAATGTTTGCCATGAATGAGAATGATGTCTTTTGATCTCATTAAATCTATCAAAAATGCTCATATATATAAAAAAATCATCATTATTATCTGGGCATAGTGGCACACACCTTTAACTCCAGCCCTTGGGAGGCAATGGTCATCCTGGTCTACAGAGCATGTTCTAGGGCAGTGAGGGCTACACAGAAAAGCTCAAAAAAATTAATATTATTAACTATAGTGTTTGGTAGGGGAGGGTAGGACAGAACATTTATTCATTTCTTCCAACAACCTTATTTCTTCCCTTCTTTTTTAAAACTATTTCCCCTTTATTGAGAAGATTCTTCTCACACACTATTTTGGGATTATGGTTCCCCTCCCTCTGCTACTCCCAGTTCTTCCCCTTTAGATCTACTCCCTTTCGGTCTTTCATTAGAAAAGAACAGACTTCTAAGAGATAACAGCTAAAAATGACAAAATAAATATAATAAAATGAAGCAAAAACCATCATATCAAAGATGGACAAGACAACCCCAAAGAAGGAAAAGAGATCCCAAGAGCAGACCCAAGAATGAATCAGAGACCCTCATTCTCACACTCAGGAGTGCCACAAAAATACTAAGCTAAAAGTTATAATACATATGCAGACCAATATCGGCCCCGTGTTTGCTTCTTCAGTCTCTGAGTTCATATGAGCTTTTCTCAGTTGATTTAGAGGGTCTTATTCTCTCTCTGCATAATATCTGGCTGACCCAAGTGTACATGATGAGAGGCTATGGAATGTGCAGCCCCAGGAGATCATTTTGGAAACAGGGATGGATTCTAAGAGCCTTAGATGGTGGACGACTACAAGGAAATGGTGTTTCCTGGTTTTGTCATGACACTTACATGTACGAATTCAGCATCCAACACTACTCAAGACTTACGCAGGCTCAGGCAGATAGAATTCCAACATGGAAAGTTAGTTTCCTTTATGGGTTCAGTCTTTAGTGACCTTACCGCCCTCCAGTGAAAACCACACATCCAAGAGTGTATGGACAGCCCAAATTGTACATTGTGAGTTTCAAAAAAGAGACACAAAGTTGGGTGGGTATAGAAAGGGGAGGATAAAGGGTAAATCTGATTAAAATATGTTGTATAAAATTCTTAAAGAACTAATAAAATGAGGCAAACTAAGAGTGGTTTAAAAATAAATAGAAGTTGAAAAGCATATAGTGTGCATTATAATATATGATCTTGGTCAATTTGTTATAACAGCTTAAATTAAGTGAAAAAGGAATTTATTTCAGTAAATAATAGAAAAACATAGTTCTAAGATTTTAAATTTTTGCAGCCATTTACAATAAAATATTAAGTGGAAACTTCCTTCAAGTTTGACACTTTTGTGTTATCAACTTAATGCCTGATAAAAAAATAGAAGTTACAATATATTTAATCTTTCATCTTTCATTAATGGTGAGGGGAAAACACAAGCTGGTTCTTGACCATCTGAATTTTTCCTTTTCTTTCGTGTCTCGGCCTGTTCCTGTTGCTATGGCTGCATCTTTGGGTCTCTAAGGACAATGCCCCCACTGCAGCATCTTTCAGGACTTTTAGCTCAAGTTCATTACAGAGACTAATTAGTGATGTCTGAACACAGGTCACTGAGGACTCAGACATTTATTTATTTAGTTTCAGGTTGAAAAATAAAATAAATGCAAATTGTAGCAGAATACCCAAAGAAATCATCATGTCTATGGTTTGAAAAAAAGAAGAGGACAACATTTGTGGCTACATTTTATTTTCAACCAAAGAAATCGAGAATGTGTGTCTAGGATAAAAGAGAACAAAATTCCAGGGTGTTAGAGATGAAAGAATCTTGAGGGACTCTAGGGCTTGACCTTCCCACAGTACAAGAGAGAAAGTGGGTATGGGTGCACTGAAACGAGAAAGTTCTACATGAGCCTTTGCTGGTAGGGTCTCTGCATCAAAATAGACTCCAGGACACTTGCTGAAGAATCCGCTGAAGCTGCTGGTAGCTCTCAACAGAGTAAGTACGGTGGCTACTTCATTCAACTTCATGTCTGGCGATGATTTTCTCTGGTAAACATATTCGGCCTCGCATAAATCAACTGCAAATCAAACAAAATCATCTGTAATTATTTATATAAATTGTTGTATAAAATGCACAGGTAGTTCTGGGTTGTGTTTTTGGGTGCTGCTTTTCATCAAAACCTAACTATAATGTAAATTTTTACAGATGGACAGTGCTGTGATTCATAACCTCACTCTCCTGTTTTAAGAGGAAAGGTGTATGCATTAAAAAGATCACCCAGCATGATAACTTATCCAGATGTGAACAAAATTGGTTCTCTGGATATTTTTAATAAAAAGATGTCTTTGGAAAATGCAATTTTTTTAAAACTTTGCCTCTTGAAAGTTAGGATTATTGCTGTAATAGAATAAATCAAGGTCGTTTTGTAGCCAGGGCTCTCACACAGCAGTAGAAGAACAAGCGAGTTACCACAAACTAACTCCAGGAGCATACACTAGGGGATCTGGGTTGGCAGCTGAGGGAGGCTGAAAAGAATGCATTCCGTTGACCAACATCATCCAGTCTCTAAAGTACCCAGGAATGTCATGGATCTTCAAAAGCCACTGCTGGCTCTCGTTCAGAATGCTGGTGACAGTAAGCCGGCCATGTAATTAAGAGGAGATGTAGCCCTCATTTCTTGATGCAGAGACTGGTTTAAAGGCAAAACAGCAACTGTTCACATAGCATGGGATTTTGTTAAGAAAATGGAAACAAAATTGCTTTCTTTTCAAGAGTAACTCAAACACTGGAGATGGTCATTCAAGCATCAAAATACACTTGGTTAAATGGGCTGCTGATACGAAGTGTCACCTGAGAAAAACAATAGTGCAGCTGTTACTTTAAATCAAAAATTAGTGAATCCCTAACTCTTATTTTCATACACCATTGAAATATCCACTAAAGAAAATATAAGGTAGAAAATGGTAATGAAATCCTAAAATAGAAACTGAAATGCTGAATGTTCCACGATGTAATTTTCTGAATGGAAACCTGATAGGACAGAACCTATATCAAACAAAACCGCCAAAAATCTTAAAGAAAAAAAAAACAAAACAGACGTGGTGGTATTCATCATTAATCCCAGCACAAGGGAGACAGAAACAGGCAGATCTCTGTGAGTTCAAGGACAGTCCAGCAGGCATATATAGTGAGTTCCAGGCCAGTCAGGCGTACATAATAAGATTGTGTAAAAAAAAATAATCTTGAAAAAAAGGTATAATAAACATATTTACTGTGTTAATTCGATAACTGTTCTGTGACAGGGCCACACTGAAAGGTCAAGGAAAAGTTAAGTAAAGGTCATTCGAAGACAACATCCTGGTAGACAAAGGTACGAAATAAATGAAGCTTTTATTCATAAAGGTGACATTTCTAAGAATTAGATAACTGTGCAAAAATGTAAATAGACTTTGCAGACATTTTAACAGTCGCAGAAAATAAAGAGATATGTAATAGAATATAGGAAGTTGTTTTAAAGGCTGGCAAACATTCCTGTTGTTTTTAATAAAGGTGAAACTTTGAAATGTTAACAGTTTATAAAACTAGAGAGAGTTCTGAGCTTTTAACACAAGTGTAGTGTGGTGAGTTAAGTGGACTTCAGTGCATTTATGGAGATGTAAAAATATTTGCTCCATATCACTATGTAAATAGCATGTGAAAGTATGTATTAAGGTATGTGAATTCCTTGATTGAATACATTACTGGCAGATGTCTCAAGAAAACTAAAAACTTTCCAGTAACAAAGTTATAATGACAGCTTACATAGGGAGGAGAGGCTACGTAGCACTTTGAACAGCATGGAAAGCAGCAATGACTTTATTCACTAGTAACTAACTCTTTTGGTTCAAATGCAAATATATATATAATAGAAAAACACAAAATTTTGAAAATGCACTGCATGACAGGTGCTGTGTTAATGGCTCTGTCAGTGAGGACCCAGTACAGATTCCCAGCAACTACATAAGTAGCTGGTGCGGTGGTATATGCCTGCAATCCTTAGGAAGACCACTGGAGTTCACTAGCCGGCCAGCTTTGCCAAATCAGCAAGCCCCAGTTCTGTGAAAGACCTTGTTTCAGAAGGCAAAATGGAGAGCAATAGAGGAGGTACCTGGTGTGGACCTGTGGCCTCCAGATGCATGTGCATTCAGATAAATACCTAAACACCTGCAAATACACACATGTGCACAGATAAATACCTGAACACCTGCAAATACACACATGTGCATTCAGATAAATACCTGAACACCTGCAAATACACACATGTGCACACACCAAACACACAAAGAAAAGTTTAAATCAGTCACCAAACAGTTTGATGATGAAGCCCAGAAAGAGGATAATGCCCCCTTCAGTGTGGAAGCCCATGGTATAGATTTGTATATTCTGCTAAACTATTTCTTACACCTTGATTACTATGTAGAACTGTGTTGGTTCCATCCTGGTTAAAAAGAGTAGAGCTATCCCTGATCTCAGTATGTTTGCATTCTAGGAGAGAGTGTGAAGCAGACACAGGAGACAAATGAGCAATACAAACGACGGACTTTTAGGCTGCTCTTAGTAAAGTGACATTCAAACTAAACGTCAAAAGTAAGTAGTTACTCAGAGTCAGCACATAGAAAGCCTTGTATTATTTTAAACTTGATTTTAAACTCAATAGTAGTGATAAGTTTTTAAAGTATTTTCCATCCTCAATACACTGAAAGCATAAAGGATATTTTTTTCTCAGCTTGGAAGAAACATTTCCTATATATAATCGATTGTGTATTCCAGTAAACAATGAGTATCAACTCCACACTAATGAAGAAATATAAAAATAATCAGAGACATTATAGACCAATGAAGAAATTTCAACTTAAAACAGAAAACATACATCATAAATGCATACTTAATCATCAGGGCATAATATAAAATACAAGTTACAGTTGATGGAACACAGCCTGTTCATGGAATCCAGATGAGTTGTTATATGTTTACATTTTATCGAGGATCAAGTATTCTAGGAAAGGCATGATTGCATTTGAATGTGAACCTTTCAAATGCAGAAGAAATAGACATACGAAGACAATGCTTTCATTGAATCAGAACACATTGTGATTAAAATAGAACACCATAGGAAGATCCAGTTAGATACAGACTACAAACATAAAAATGAAGAATATTAATGTTGCAACAGTTATTTATTTTTTCCTTAAAAATGTATCACAAACTGCCAAACCAATTGACTAAAGTAAGTTGTTGAATAACTAAGCTCACAGGAATATTGACAGTATCAGCTACGACTTACAGAAGAAAGTACACATGAATAAGTTTACTAGAACACTCTCTGCTCACTGCTTTCTGGCTTTGCTACTTTTCAAGTGAGACATCTCTAACTTTTTCATGAAGACTGAATAATTCAGTAGTCAGGGATGAAAAACAACACAGTAACCACCTTCATTCTGTTGGGACTAACAGATGACCCTCAGCTTCAGGTTCCAATTTTTGTGCTTCTATTTTTTGCCTACATGTTGAGTGTAACTGGGAATCTGACAATCATATCCCTCACTATATTAGATTCCCACCTTAAAACACCCATGTACTTTTTTCTACAAAATTTCTCCATATTAGAAATTTCATTTACATCTGCCTGTATCCCTAGATATTTGTACAACATAGCAACAGGAGACAGGTCCATCACTTATAATATTTGTATCATTCAAGTGTTTTTTACTGATGTTTTTGGAGTAATTGAATTTTTTCTTCTGGCCATTATGTCCTATGATCGCTATGTGGCCATCTGCAAACCCCTGCATTATGTAACCATCATGAGCAGCAAGGTGTGTCAGAAGCTTGTCGTCTGCTGCTGGCTGGCTGGCCTGCTGATCATATTCCCACCACTGACCCTGTTCCTAAATTTGAGATTCTGTGACTCAAATGTTATTGATTATTTTTTCTGTGATGCATCTCCTATCTTGAAGATCTCATGCTCAGACACTTGGCTCCTAGAGCAGCTGGTGATTGTCTGTGCGGTGCTGACCTTCATTCTGACCCTCGTGTGTGTTGTTCTGTCCTACGGACACATCATCAAGACCATTCTGAGATTCCCCTCTGCCCAGCAAAGGAAAAAGGCCTTTTCCACCTGTTCTTCTCACATGATTGTAGTTTCAATCACCTATGGAAGTTGTATTTTCATTTACATCAACCCTTCAGCAAAGGAATCTGTGGCTATCAATAAAGGTGTGGCAGTTTTAATGACATCAGTTGCTCCTATGTTGAACCCTTTCATTTATACTCTGAGAAATAAGCAAGTGAGACAAGCCTTCAGTGATTCCTTCAAAAAATTTGCCATGATCTCAATGAATAAAAAGAAAGTTCAAATATAGAAATAAAATATTAATTTAGAATAAACCATTAAAGTCCATATATGTTTGCCTCTTCTTGATTTGATCTGTGTTTGGATGAACTTTCTTATGAATTTTTGAGAAACAGCAGAACATATGTTATATAAAAAACAGAAGTGATGAAGCTGGAGAGCTGGCTCAGAGGTTAAGAACACTGCTTTACTCTTCCAGAGGTCCTGAGTTCAATTCCCAGGAACCACATTTTGGCTCACAACCATCTGTAATGAGATCTGGTGCCTTCTTCTGGCATGCAGGCATACATGCAGACAGAATACTGTATTTATAATAGATAGATAGATGATTGATTGATAGATAGATAGATAGATAGATAGATAGATAGATAGATAGATGAGAGAGAGAGATAGAGAGATAGAGAGATAGAGAGATAGAGAGATAGAGAGATAGAGAGATAGATAAGATTTATAATGGGAGTCAAAAAAAGAAAATAGAGGTGATCAGTAGTATGATGCAGGCTTAAGTGAGAATAAGGACTGGGTCTAGGGGAGAGGAGATCATGAGAAGAGGGTTAATAACAATGATGTGTAAAGAGCATTATGGAAACCACTACTTGGTAAACTAGTTAAAAAATATTTTAAATGAAATTGAACATATGTACTATAAATGGCAGGGGTGGGGGTTATACTGTTCCCAGAAGCTACAAGATATGAAATGAAAATTCCAGTGCCAAACATGGGGTACCTCCCTATGTCTTTTTTATTAGGACAACCCCAAAGACCTCCAAACAGTAGGATACTGCCCCTGCTCTTGGCTGGCAATCATAACTTATAACCTTATTGTTGAAGACACCACATGGTTTGGTTATATGACATAGGATAAATCAGCCAGGAACTGTACTGGAAGCTTCCTCCCTGCTGGCTAGCTTTCCTTGTACCAGAAGATGCCATGCAGGGTGCTAGGGGGAAAGATATCAATTTCCTAACCACCAGTGAGCCTTCCATGCTAAAATAATATTGATATCCATGCAAGAGGTACTGACTGGTGCTATAAAGTCACATTGGCTACAGGAGTAACCAATTACTTTCCAAGTGAATTTGAGACGCTCCCTACTGGCAAAAATTTATGCCTGGTAATACAAATGTGGTATGATTATAAAGAGATCGTGGACCCTAGGTGGGGAAGCTGCTCCTGTCATTTTGCTAATGCGCATGTCTAATGCACCTCTAAATATCTGTGTTTATCCCCATAAATAGTGCTATCTTCAAAACTGGTCAGAGCAACTTCTTTTTGAAGGTCAAAGACTCATAACTGGTAAAAGTGTTGAGACCAAATTGAGTGATCGACCCTAATGAAGACAGTTATCACCGTGAGACTATGAAAACCTCAAGGAGATCATAGGGAACAAAAGCAAGGCTGGTCAGAGCAACTTCTTTTTGAAGAAGCAAAGACTCATAACTGGTAAAAGTGTTGATACTAAGTTGAATGATTGACCCTAATGAAGACAGTTATCACCATGAGGTTCAGAAAACCTCAAGCAGATCATAGAGAAAAAATTCAAGGCTAGAATGCAGAATAGAGCTGTGCAGTGCGGTCTTCGGAACATGGCAGAATGGCAGCGCTCGTGGACTCACACAGCTGTGATGTGCACAGAACAGAGACCATCAGTACTCCAGCAAGGATGTGGGAGGAGCATATGAGGAGCCACCCCCTTATATTTTACTTTTTTATTTCATTTTACATTCCATCCACAGTTCCCCCACCTCTCCTCCCACCCACCCCTGTCTATCCCCCAGCCTACCCCATCCACTCCTCTCAATGGGTAAAAGGTCCCATGGGAAGTCAACAAAGTTTGGCATCCTAAGTTGGGGCAGGACTAAGCCCCTCCCCCATGCATTAAGGCCGAGCATGGCATCCCACCATAATGGACTCCAACAAGCTAGCTCATGCACCAGGGATAGATTCTGCTCCTACTGCCAGGTACCTCAAAGATAATCCAAGCTTCACCATTTTCTCCCACACATGGAAGGCCTAGTTTGGTCTCATGAAGGCTCCACAGCTATTGGTCTAGAGTTCCTGAGTTTCCACGAGCTTGGTTCAGCTGTCCATGTAGATTTCTCCTCATGACCTTGACCTCCCTCGCTCATATATTCTCTCCTCCCTCTCTTCAATTTGATTCCTGGTGCTTGGTTGTGGATCTCTGTATCTGATTCCATCAGTTGCTGAATGAAGGTTGTAGTTTTGTCAGTTGGGGTACTCACCAATCTGATTACAGGGAACACTAGTTAGGGCTCCCTCTTCACTATTGCTAGGAGTCTTAGCTGGGGCCATTCTTGTGTATTTTAGGGAAATTACTTAGTACCAGGTTTTTCCTTAATCCCATAGTGACTCTGTCAAGATCTCTCTTTCATTACTCTTCCACTTTGTCCCTCTCCCCCCCTTGACCATCACATTCCCTCAAGTTCTTATCTCACATTCTGGATTTTTTTATGACAGCTTCTATTTCCTCATGACTTATAGGTCAATTTAAATTGTTCACCTGGTCTTGATTTAATTGTGGTATATGGTATTTATCTAAAACCAAGTCCATTTTTTTTACATTTTCCAACTTTTTCGCATATAGGCCTTTGTAGTAAGACCTAATGATTCTCTGAATTTCCTCAGTGTCTGTTGTTATGTCCCCCTTTTCATTTCTGATCTTGTTAATTTGCACGTTCTCTCTTGGCCTTTTGATTAGTTTGGATAAGGGTTTGTCAATCTTGTTGATTTTCTCAAAGAACCAGCTCTTTGTTTCATTGATTCTTTGGATTGTTTTCTGTGTTTCTATTTTGTTGATTTCAGCCCTCAGTTTGATTATTTCCAGTCTTCTACTCCTCCTGGGTGAATCTGCTTCTTTTTTTTCTAGAGCTTTCAGCTGTGCTGTTAAGTCTCTAATGTGAGCTTTTCTGTTTTTTAATGTGGACACTTAGTGCTATAAACTTTCCTCTTAGCACTTGATGTGGGAAGGACATTGGTTAATTAATAGATAAACTGCTTGGCCTCATAGGTTAGAACATAGGTGGGTGGAGTAAACAGAACAGATGTCTGTAAAGTCCATTTGATTAATTACATCTGTTAGTTCTCTTATTTAACATAGCCATTGGTGAGAGAGGGGTGTTGAAATCTCCTACTGTTATTATGTGGGGTTTGATGTGTGATTTGAGTTCTAGTAATGTTTCTTTTACATATGTGGGTGCTTTTATATTGGGGGAAAAGATATTCAAGATTGAGATTTCATCCTGATGAATTGTTTCCGTTATAAGTATAAAGTCTCCATATCCATCTCTTCTGATTGATTTTAGTTTGAAATCAATTTTGTTAGATATTAGTATAGCCACATCCACTTCTTTCTCAGGTCCATTTGATTGGAAAACCTATTCCCAACCCTTTACCCTAAGGTAGTGTCTGTCTTTGAGGTTGAGGTGTGTTTCTTGTAAGCAGCAGAATGTTGGATCCTGTTTTTGTAATCATTCTCTTAACCTGTGCCTTTTTATAGGTGAATTGAGTCCATTGATATTAAGCAATATTAATGACCGGTGGTTGTTAACTCCAGCTATTTTTTGGTGGTAGTGTTTTGTGTGTTTCCCTTCTTTGAGTTGTGTTGGTGGAGGGTTGTCAGATGTCTGTGCTATTGTGGGTGTTGTTGGCTTCCTTGAGTTGAGGTTTTCCTTTCAGTACTTTCTGTAAGGCTGGGTTTGTGGATATGTTTTGTTTAAATCTGTTTTTGTCATGAAATATCTTGTTTTTCCCATCGATGGTGAGAGAAAGCTTTGCTGAGTATATTAGTCTGGGCTTGCATCCATGGTCTTTTAGTGTCTGCAACACAATCAAGACCTTCTGGCTTTCATAGTTTCCATTGAGAAGTCAGGTGTAATTCTGATAGGTTTACCTTTATATGTTACTTGACCTTTTTCCTTTGCCACTATTAATATTCTTTCTTTATTCTGTATGTTTTGTGTTTTGATTAGTATATGGAGAGGGGACTTTTTTGATCCAGTCTATTTGGTGTTTTGTAAGCTTCTTGTACCTTCAAAGCAATATACTGCTTTAGGTTGGGAAAGTTTTCTTCTAAATTTTGTTGAATATAGTTTCTGGGGCTTTGAGCTGGAATTCTTCTTCTTCTACAACTATTATTCTTAGGTTTGGTCTTTTCATGGTGTCCCAGATTTCCTGGATGTTTTCTGTTAAGAATTTGTTCGATTTTGTTTTCTTTGATCAATGAGTCTATTTTCTCTATATTATCTTCAGCGCCTGGGATTCTTTCTTCTATCTCTTGTATTCTGTATACGTGTATACTTGTACACTTGTATACTTGTCTCTGTAGTTCCTGTTCATTTACCCGGATTTTCCATATCCAGCCATCCCTCGGTTTGTGTTTTCTTTATTTCCTCCATTTTGCTCTTCAAGTCTTGAACTATTTCCTTTACCTGTTTGATTACTTTTTCTTGGTTTTATTGGATATCTTTGAAAGATTTATTAATTTCTTCTAACTTTTTGTTTGTCTTCTCTTCCATTTCTTTAAGGGAGTTTTTTCACTTCCTGTTTAAGGGTCTCCATCATTTTCATAAGGTTACATTTAAAGTTGATTTCTTTACTTCTTCTGGGTTAGGATGTTCAAGTCTTCCTGTTATGTGTTCACTGGTGTCTGGTGTTATCGTATTATTTTTCAGGATGTTGGAGAATTCTTGCATTGGTTCCTGCCCATCTCTTCCTTCAAATGAGGCCAGCAGAGTCTTGGCTTTTTGGTCCAATCTTTGCTGTGGCTGACTGTGTACTTGGGAGTTTTTCTTGCTCTGTCCTCTTTTAAGTCTCCTCAGCACTGGAGCAGGCTCTCAGATTCCCTCTGCCCTAAAGCAGGCTGTGCTAGGGGATATAAGGACCTTGCAGGTGAAAAGGATTGCTTTGGAACTGGGTGGATTGGGGTGAAGCCAGTAGCCGGGAACACACACTGATGGACAATCAGAAAAGCTTAGGGAATTGGAGGGAGCCTGGACTCAGATTCCTGGGACCGTCCGGCCACGTGGCCACTCACTCACCTCTCCAGATCCCCTCAGCACGGGAGCAGGGCCTCTTGCTGGGTCTAAAGGACTTTGCAGACAAGAAGGCAGGCTTGGGGGGCAGGGTGGGATGGTACAAAGAAGCCCCAGCATCAGGAGTACTCCTCGCTGGCTCTCCGGACCCCTCAGCTCTGAAGCAGGCTGTCCCTACATGTTATTTTAACCCATCTCTATTAATCTGTGCATCACCACGAGGTCATGGCCTACCTGCAAAGTTTCAACATGTCTGACTCTGGTAGAGGCTCCATGGCTTCTTTTACTCTGTTCTTCTTTCTCCCAGCATTCAGCCCAGCTTTGTCCACCTACCTCAGTTCCCTGCTCAGGCCCAAGACAGTTCTTTATTCATTAACCAATAAACCAATAAATAAAAGCAACACATAAAAATAAGGACCTCCCACACCACTGTCCTTGTCCAAACTGAGACTATAATGTGGCACAAACAGCACTTGTTTAACCTAGCTTACCAGTCATGTTGCTGGGTTAGGGAAAAGGAAAACATGTTGAAAA
The DNA here is from genome assembly GCF_014885135.2 of Alexandromys fortis. Taxonomy (NCBI): domain Eukaryota; kingdom Metazoa; phylum Chordata; class Mammalia; order Rodentia; family Cricetidae; genus Alexandromys; species Alexandromys fortis. The sequence continues at coordinate 315,441 of NW_026068165.1, forward strand.
GAGAGTGAGAAAGAGAGACATACCCAGACCTGCAGAGAGGAAGGGAGGCTGAGGCAGATTATGCTTCTGTAGAGAAATTTCTTAATTTTAGGGGTTTTTTGTCCCTGTGAATGATGTCCAGGAATTCCCATCAGAGGTTGTAAACGTTTCTGGGTGATTTTAAAGTTTTATTTCATAAAGAAAAATGCAGATTAAGAAACGAAATAAAAGGAGTCCCCTCGGGACAGGATCCCACACCGCTGTATTTCCAACTTGTAAGAAGAAATCAGAGGAAAGCTTAGAGAGGCCATTGTGGGGAGGTGTGCCGCTGAACCCTCAATTGCCTTGGAGACCCCAAGATGCTGGAGATGACAGAGCTGTGGGACACCTGCTGAGAAGAGTAGCTATCAGGCAGTGGAAACAGCCCAAGAGAGAGAGGTGTGTTGTAGTCAACAAAGCTGAAAGGAATTGGAGACCTGAAGTTTATTATTATTATTTTTTTATGACATCAAACATGGAGATGCAGAGTTGGAGTTTGCCCAGTTGATTTTCAGTCTAATTTTACTCCAGCATTTCCTCACTATGCTCCCTGCCCCATGTTTTGGAATAGTCATGTATATGCTGTGTGATTGTATGTTGGAAGTATGTGATCTGTTTTTGATTTTGATTTTATAGGGGATTACAGTGAAAAGATCACAAGACTCTCAGGAAAGACTTTGATCTTTGGACTTTTAGACATTGTTGAGACTATGATAGATGCTGGGGACTGTCTTAGCTTGGATTTTTATTGCTACGAAAAGACACCATGACCACAGCAACTCTTTTTTAAATTAATTTATTTAAAAAATATTTTCTCATTTTACAAATCAATCCCAGTTCCCACTTCCACCCCTTCTCCCACTCCCTTCATCTTCCCTTCCCACGCCCTTCCATTCCTCAGAAAGGATGAGGCTTCACGTGGGAAGTCACCAAAGTCTGGCACATTGCTTTGAGGCAGGAACAAGGCCGAGCAAGGTGTCTCTCCAAAGAGAATGGGCTCCAGAAAGCCAGTACAAGTAGTAGGGATAATTGCTGGTGCCACTACCAGTGGCCCTGTAGTCTGTCCCAGCCAGACAACTGACACCCACATTCAAAGGACCTAGTTTGATCCTATGCTTGTTCCTCTATTGTCAGGTCAGAGTCAGTGAGCTCCCATTGGCTCAAGTAAACTGTTTCAGTGGGAATTCTTTGCTCATATTCTTGCTATTCCCTCTCTCTGTGTGTTATATGTAGTGTGTGTCTGCGTGAGGGTGTGTATTTTATGTGTCTCTTTGTTTCATATGTTCGTATGTGTGTGTTTTATGTGGTGTGTATATGTGTGAGGGCGTGTGCTTTGTGTGTCTGTGTATGTGTGTTGTATGTGGTGTGCATGTATGTGTAAGGGTGTATGTTTTATGTGTCTCTGTGGTGTGTGTGTGTGCTTGTGTGTGTGTGTGTGCACTTGCTTTTCTATGAGAGTGTGGAGGTCAGATGTTGACATCTGGGGTCTTTCCTCAATTGCTTGCCACCTTACTATTTGACACGGAATTTCTCACTGAATCTGTGGCTTACCTTTTAGATTCTATATAAGGAATATCTAGAATCAGCTCATCTTTGACCCCATCTTGTATGTTATGGTTACTGGTGCAAGTCAACATGCCCAGTTAGTACATCAGTGCTGGGAATCTGCATCCAGGTCCTCATGTTTTTAAAGCAAACACTTTATCTGTGGAGTCATCTCCTCAGGCAGAGAGGCAATCTGAAGAATTATCAGAGTAAGAAACTCGAGAAATAGAATTGTTTAAGCCCAAAGAAAAGCAACCCACAAAGAAATATTCAAGTTGTGCAGTGGTGGTGCACACCTCTAATCCCAGCATTTGAGAGGCAGAGGCAGGCGGATCTCTATGAGTTCGAGGCCAGCCTGGTGAGCAGGAGCTACTTACAGGAGAGGCTCCAAAGCTAACAGAGAAACCCTGTCTTAAAAAAAAAGAATTTTGTACATAGTATAATAATCCCTTCTGAGAAAGAGGTAGGAATTTCTGACACAGTGTGTTTATGCTTTTGATAATTATCGATCGAAGAGTTAAGAGATGATAATGAGAATAATATGGTGCAGTCATTAGACTGATCCCCCAATTTATGACAAGCAAAAGAGTTTAACTAGATGTATTCTGTATACAGTCTACCAAAATAATTTTCTGCCTCTTTCATCAAAGGTAGATACCAGAAAGGTCTTGAACTAGTTTGAAACAGACTGCTGACACCAGCCATACCCAGCTTACCTGGGAAGTCACTTCAGGAGAAAGGAGGAAGATCCTGAACATCACCCCACATTTTCATTCTTTATCAGGCCACTAAAGGGAGTGGAGATGCAGTACTTTTCTGACAGCATCACTGAAGGCTTGTTTCACTTGCTTATTCCTTAGGGTGTAAATGAATGGGTTAAGTAAAGGGGCAACTGAGTTATTGAGCACAGCCACACCCTTGTTGAAGGCAACTCCTTCTGTTGCTGAAGGCTTTATGTACATGAAGATACAGCTCCCGTAAGAAAGGAAGATGACAATCATGTGGGAAGAACATGTGGAAAAGGCCTTCTTTCTCTGCTGTGCAGAAGGGATCTTCAGAATGGTCCTGATGATGTGGGTGTAGGAGAGAATGACCAGCACCAGGGTGACTATCAAGGTCATGGCCGCTAAGACAAATTCAATGAGCCTCAGCAACCTTGTGTCTGAACAAGCGATTTCTATGAGGGGCCCATAGTCACAGTAATAATGATTGAGCACATTGGATGCGCAGAAATCCAGCTGACTGGTCAAGATGATTAAGAATAAGATGATCAGGAAGCCACTCAGCCAAGAGCAGAGGACCAACAGGGAGCAGACCCTGTTGTTCATGATGGTGGTGTAGTGCAGGGGTTTGCAGATGGCCACATAGCGGTCATAGGACATGGCCGTCAGAAGGTAAAACTCAGTGGCTCCAAACAAGATAGCAAAGAAGTACTGCGTGAAGCAGCCAGCAAAGCTGATGGTCTTAATTCCCGTAGAGATGCTGAAGAGTATCCGGGGAGTAAACGTGGATGTGAAGGAGATCTCCAGGAAGGAGAAGTTCCTGAGGAAGAAGTACATGGGTGTCTGGAGGTGGGGATCCAGCAGTGTGAGGAGGATGATGGTGAGATTCCCCACAATGCTGAGGATGTACGTGAGCAGGAGAAACAGGAAAACACAGACCTGAAGCTCTGGGGCATCTGTGAGTCCCAGCAGAATGAATTCAGTCAGAGTTTGATTTTTCATCACCGACTTTTGTGCCTCGTGAAGCTGAAAAAGAGAGAAACGGGTGATGACGGCGAGCAGAGCCCAGCGCTGCAGTCAGGAGGTCTCAGAGTTCCCCTGAAAATCTGTCTTTAGGGAATCCATCTGTTCTGCATCATGCAGACGCAATGGCTGCTGGCTTCAAACTTGCCCTTCCTATGTACGTCCTATGACATTGTTGCAAGCAGTCCCATGACCAACTGGGCTTTCCTGGGTGCAGCTTTTCAATTTTAATTTTTATGCTTTTTTCTTACTTCAAACCTCAGAGGATGTAGTAGCACGTGCCATCTTCCCCAGCCTCACGTCTCGATGATCCACTCTATTGTTGTCATCTCAACACATTCACCACCTGCTTCATTCTGTTTCTCCACCTGCTAACACCCACAGTGCAGTGCAGGGTTGGTTCCCCTCCCCCCTTTAGGTTTTGTGCCTAGGACAGAGCTCAAAAAAGCCTTCAAATACTGAATTCTGTATATCTATATATCTATATCTATACCTCTCTCTCTCTATATATATGTCTGTAATTGGATTGTTATTCCATAATGTCAATATTTTCAGGAAGGGGCTCCTGGGCTCCCCCAGATTCTCTTTCAGTGTTAACTAAGTCTGTTAGAGGAGACTTGGAAGAGGTTTTCTTGTCTAGCTGGGTTTCTGGAACACTTTCTGCCCATTAACATTCAGTTTCTGGAGATTTCACTGCTTTGTCTTCCAAATTTATGTTCCTATCCAACACAACACAAGCACCCATGGATCATTGTGCAAATATTTTCATTTCATCATTGCAATAATAAAACATTGGAAACAATAAAATTACATGAGTATGCAAAGAACAAAATTATAGTTATTTCTATTGTGGAATAATATGGGGAATTTATATTTTATGACTTAGATAAGACTATGATATATGCTGATGCCCTGCTTCCCAACAGTGTGATTTTAACTTTGTGTGCACAGACTAGCATTTGGAAGAATTCCAGTGGCCAGGAATGTTTTTTCTGTGTGAAGGATGGAAGACTTTCTTTATCCTTCACGTTAAAAATGTTCAAAACAAGCCAAAGTGTGTTTTTTAATATCAAAAGTTGCAGAAAGGGTAGTAGACAGCCCTTAGACAGGATGGACAGACTCACTTTTTGACAGAGAGAAGGAGCTGAGGGATTTGCCTCTGGATGTTAGGTGGGGTGAGTCAGATGGAGATGTTGGACAGACTGGAATTTGGGACAGTACCTAACACAAAAACAGGTTTTAATACTAACCTGTACCCTGATTGGTCACAAAACGCAGATGCAGGCTTGTGGATTCTTGGTGCTGTGAGTCAGAGTGGAGAGTAAATACGGATGGAACCTGACACAGTGGGTCATTCCTATCTGGATCCTCCCACAGGCCCCCTTTTCTCACAAAGCTCAGATGCAGGCTTCTGTGGAGGTTGTCTGAACGTTTCTAGTTTTCCTCATCTTTAACCAATCACTTACTGCCCCTTTCATGGGTTCATATAGACCCAACCTGTAATTCCTGAGGGTGCTGCCTTACTCAAAGCAACTGGATATAGGAACAGTCAGCTGAAAGCCCTACTGCTTGTATGTGGTCTAAAGTGTGGTCTTGGGCCTTTTTCCAACTTTATATAAGGTTCAGGGAAAGACTATTTTGTTTAATTGACTCATCAGAGACCATTGGAGGATAAGTGATTGCCCTGAGACTCAGGTCCAGGAAATGTTAGTTAGTCTCTCTCAAAAAGAGTACTGGGGATTAAATTTAACAGGTAGCTAAGGACGATGCTCCAAACAGACCCATGAGAAAGATGCCTCCATGTAGGAGTTGGAGTAATAGCCTTGTGGAAACTGAAGCGATAATCATGGCAGGGGGAAGGAAGTGAAGTGTTTACTCAGGGTTCTCTACAGGAACAGAACTGATAGTTGTGTGTGTGTGTGTGTACATGATTCATATGCGTACATATACACATACATAGTGGATTTATTATAATGGCTTAAGGGCTGTGGTTGGACTGGTCCAACAATATTGTCTCCCAATAGAAAGGTCAAGAATCATGATGCTTAATGTCTACTGGAATCTTAAAGATGTATATTGTTTTTTTACTGTGTTTTTCTTTCATTAAACATATATTCTTTTATCATTTTCTCATATCAGAGAATTTTGAATACAGTGTCCCTCTCTCTACTTCTGTCTGTTCCTACCTATCCCCTCTCACATCTGAATTCATTCCCTTTCTATCTCTCATTAGAAAATAACAGGCTTCTAAGATAATAACAACACAATATAAGGAAAAATAAAATATAATAAGATAAAATCCTTATATTGAAGTTGGACAAGACAAGACAACAGAAAAATAAAGGAACCACAAGAGAAGGCACATGCATCGGAGACCCACTTGTTCACACATTCAGTAGTCCCCCAATAAAGTGTCAAACTGAAAGCTATAGTTTAAATGTAGGGGACCTGGTGCAGACCCATGGAGGTCCTCTGATTGCTTCTCCAGTCTTTCTGAGTACATATGACCTTTGCTCGGTTGTTTTAGAGGGCTTTGTTCTTCTGACATCCTCCATCCTTTCTGTCTCCCCACTCCTTCTGGTTCCTCTTCCATGGGATTCTCTCTTAGGGGAGGGATTTGGGGGAAACATCTCATTTAGAGCTGTGTGTTCTAAGGTCGGGCAACAATCTACACTCTGAGTCATCTCTCCAGCTCTGAAGTGACATCTTGCTTTAAACTTTATTTTATTAAATAAAAATATTGTCTCTTCACAGAATTAAAAATATTTGTGTATATAATGTGTACATAAAAGCATGTATGGTACTTCTAAAGTGTTATTTTGGGCTTACGATGACAAGAATTGGGGAACAAAAATTAATTGTATGTCTCTCCTAAAAGATCAGTATAGAGCTTTGTTCTTTTTTTATGGATAAATCTTCCTGCTAATCTAGTCAAGGGCATAATTTATTAATGAGCAACCCCCATGAACCTGATTAACATAACACAGTCAGTAGAATATAGTGGATGTTAGATGTTGACACACATGGTCACAATAAAGTTGATATCACACTGTGAGAGTAAAGACAGATAATATTTCGATTACAGCATGTCTGTTATTGTGAGAGACATAGTGGGTATCAGCGTATGATAGTTTCTCTGTTTGTTTTGACAGTCACGTCAATCCACTTCATCACTAAATGTATTGTATTGTGGCCATGCTGTTATTTCCAGACACATTTCTTAGAATAATGCCTGGCAACACTGGATAACACTAATGGATTTCCCTTGTGATGTCAGTGATTCATGCGACACTTCAGAGTGTCACCCATGCTGTTGGTAACCATTCACAGTTGTACATTTCAGTGACTGTCTCATTGCCTCGGGAAATTTCCTTCTTTTACATTTTCTATGCTATACAGCAAAATGTCAAACAATTTTTCAAATATTCATTAACTTGTGAATGACATACCAGAGGACTCTTGGGCTCTCTCTGTTCTTGGGGGAGATGATGATTAGAGCAGAGTGTGTGTTAGATTTTTGGAGATTTTTAAATATCCACAGTGGCATTTTTTTCCCCGTCTTCAGAACAGGCACTACGGGATCAATTGTGCTAACAAACAATATGTTCCCTGGAGGTCTTGATACTGGAGATTAATAATAACCTTTTGTTGTGATAGTAAAGAACAAAGGTTTAAAAGATTTTTAAAGAAGGCATCCTGGAGAGACACGTGAGGAGGTTGCAAGGGGAGTGTTAAGCATAGGTCATCATCAGGCTGGAGAGAAGAGCCTCAGGGATGGAGTAATGGGGTTGGATGTCATCCTTGTACGGAGTGGCCTGCAAAAGAGATCATTTCTTTACTAGCATGTATCAATTATACAAAGCGATGATCTTCATATGACATTCCAGACAAGCTTATATTGTAGTACCAGAGGTATATTTAAGTTGTCTTCAAGTCATTTGGAAAGCCACGGGTCTTTTTTAGGTAGAGAAAATAGGTATGCAACTTATGAATTGTAGTTCTCTTGAGCAGACCCCTTTAAAGATTTTTCATACATATTATGGTTTTTTGTGTTTATATGGGATCTGGGTGCAAAGTGTGTGTCTCTGCATCTATGTGCATTTCTTGCACCTTTTTCTCTGGCTCTTTTACTTCTATTTTTATCCTATTCCATTTGTTTTTGTTTTATCTTATGCTATTATTTTTTAAATGCCTACTTTCTAATGAGAAAGAGAAACAAAGGGTGTGATTTAGATAGGAAGGGAGGTAGAGAGGTTCTGGGAGGAGAAATTCCAATCAGAGTACATAAAATTATGAAAAGAATCTATTTTCAATAAAAAATGTAAGAAAACATTTTAGATTACAGAGCCATCAAGACAACCACACGGTAGAGTCTTATTGCATGTCCCGTGCTCAGTGTCTCCTATTAATAACTCCTTACATCATTCTGATGCCTTTTTATAACTAATCAATTGTACTGATAGGTTATTGTTAAACAAATTCAATCATTTATTCATATTTTTAGAAACATTTACCTAGTTGCCTTCTGCACTTCATGATCTTACCCAGAGTGATCGTGTTGAATTGCTGTGTATCTTTAGTCTCCTCTTGTCTGTGATGGGGTCTCTAACATTCCTTGCTTTCAACAATCTTGCTAGCTTTGAGGAGCCATGGTCAGATAGTTTGTAGGATGATCCAAAATTGGAATTTGTCCGAGGTTCCAGGGAAGAAGCCCAAAGAGGGACAGTACCATTTTAAATACATTGTGCCAGAAAATCTGAAGATCAACTTCTGATCAATTAGTGAGCTTTTCAAACTTGTAAGCTAGAAGGTTCTGTAGAGTTTAAGAAAACAGTATTTAAGGATGATAAAGCCCATGCATAAGGGTGAGTAATATTGAGAAAAAAATTAGAAGAAGGATATCTTTAGGCAGCTTTCTGCCTAGAATGCTAACTGAGAGATTAAAACTTTAGGTTAGTACTCTAGCAACCTTGACAGGAATATGAGACCTGGGTGAGACAGTGTTCTCTCTCCATGGATCTTCCACCAAGAAATAACTATTGTTTAAACGATTTTCCTTGTTTTGTTTATTTTTTAAAAAAAATATAATTTTTTATTGAAAAAAAAATTTCCGCCTCCTCCCCGCCTCCCATTTCCCTCCCCGTCTCCCTTTTCCCCCCCTCCTCCCTCTCCTCTCTCCCTCCCCCCACTCCTCTCCCCCTCTCTCTCCAGTCTGAAGGGCAGTCAGGGTTCCCTGTCCTGTGGAAACTTGACACATTTTTTATGAGGCATTAATTTATTTCAGTTACATAATGGAGAAAATGCAGAGATACCCATTAAGATTAAAAAAAGGCAGGAATGTCTACAGTTCTGCTATTTAGCTTTGAACTACAGCATCTATTAATGATGTTCTCATTATAAAAAGATACAGATATTGAAATAAAAGAATAGTAAATTTAAAGATTCATGAACTTGAAATTGTAATGGACAGAGATCAGGAAAGTAAATGATGAAGACAAAATTCTGGTGATCATTCAAAACTATAATAAGGCTCTTGTTGTCAGAGTTCTTTCTTCAATATCTTAATTTTCAATCTACTGTAAAGTAAGACAGTAATATCTTACTGTAATTTTTAATTTCTAAGTTTTAGTCTTACTGTAATTTCTAATTTTCAACCTTACTGTCGAGTAAGATAGCAATATCATATATGCATTTATGTATATATGTATCTCTCTATTAATTAAGTTGATATGTAAGAGTTAGCCAATAAGAAGCTAGAGCTAATGGGCCAAGCAGTGATTTAACTAATATAGTTTCTGTGTGATTATTTTGGATTTAAGCTAGCCAGGTGGCCAGGAACTAACAAACAGCTCTTCCTCAAACAATCTAGATCTATCTATCAATTTATTTTCCTACCTACCTACTAACCAACCTACCTACCTATTTGCGGCAGGATCTGGCTGGATTACTACTTATTATGTAGAAAAGACTGACCTTGAATTAGCAGCAATAATCTTGCTTCAGTCCCTATTGCATTGAGATAAAAGGGGTTCTCCACAGTGCCAACACTGGTTGTTTTTAAAATGTCTTATTTATCACATTTTGTGTTAAATGTGGTGTGCAAATTTTTAGCTTTAGATTTCATTTTAAAAGTCTTAGGTTCAACACAGATAAGACTGTGAAACAGTGTATACATTGTATTCACTTCTTTTCCCTAGTCTGTTATCCATGTTCCAGAGAGTACTCTTTTTCTATCTTGCTAAAATTCCCAGATAATTCTCTATTAGTGTGTTTTCGTGTGTGTGTATTTGTTCGTATGCCATAGTGCAGCATTGGAGGTCAGAGGACAAGTTCTATAATTTATTTTCTCCTTCCACCTTGGAGGCCACAGGGTAGAACTCACATCATCAGATTTGACTGAAAGACCTTTTACCCACTCAGGCATCTTGATAACTTCGCCTTTTATTCATTTATTTCTTCCCATTAAACTAATACATTAAGTAACATGGTATGTGCTTCTTTTACATTGATAAATACAGATACCTAGTAAACATATAAAAAGAGATTGCATACTGGAGTCTTAGGGCATAGCTTTCATGCTGAAATGGGTTAGCTCACTAGTAAATTGACTGTCAGAGTTTCGAAATTATCTGCATATATGATTATGTATGAATATTGTATCTATATTTGTGATTATATGTTTATACATTATATGTGAGTGTCATATTAGCTTAAATTATGAAACATTTCATAATACATTATAATTATCATAAAGATGGTATGTAATAAAATGCATCTAGCAGGTATTTGGAGAGCTCTCAATTAGGGAGTGATGTTAATTTAAAATGTAATTCTGTATATTGTGTTAAGTTTTTATGGTCAAATTTTATTAAACAAATGCACAAAGTTGTTTATTTAAGCTCTAAATGCTTAGCTTTCCAAATTTTCTATAAATCACCACTCTGGAAGACCCTGCTGTATATGTCTATGAAACAGCACAGAGAAAAGTCCATGAATATTAATAATGCTAATAATTTAGTAAGCACTTTCAAGTCGTAAATCAATTCTAATATATTTCAATTGACATGCCAATATAACACTCGAATAGGAAAATTTTTCAATTATTTTTACTTAAATTTCATAGAATATTTTTATTTAAATAATTAAAAATACAGATTAACATATAGTAAATACATGATGATAAAATGCATATTATTGTATTTTGGTTCTAAATTCTGTTTTGTAAATGAATTATGACTGTGGGCTCTTTTGCAAGCTCCCTACTTTGTAGTGAATATAGCATCTTACGTAAAGCAAACCCAGGATGATTTTCCATACTGTGATTTTTTTTTTTTTTGAAACTGGCCTTAAACTAAGTTTCCTGCCTCTTTCTTAAAAGGGGTGCATTTGCTACTCTGAGGTGGGTTCTCTGGATGACGAATGAAGAAAAGTAGAACATCAGGTTGTCTATAGCGATGTTTCTAGAATGACTCTCCTCATGGCTTCATCTGCACTCTCTGCTGTGAATTGAAAACACATTATTAAATCCACATTAATAAGAATTTTGAGTACCAGGAGCTATAGGTCATATTTCCCATCTAAAAGGGCAGTATTACTTACTTCTAAGGCTGGAGAGACACAGTTGCCTGCTCTCCGGGCTTGCTTACACCTTATAAGGAGAAAGATTCTAAATTATCTTCAAAGGAACATGAGTGTTTTGATGATGGCTTAGATCTTGGGAGAAATTTCTGTAACTTCTTGAGAGTGGTAGCAGTTTCCAGGTAAGCAGCCACCCCATCCCATTTCCTCTCTGCAGAATACGATTTGATGTGATTCTTCCTTGCTTTCCATTACGCAGCAAGTTCAAATGCATTCTTTATCATTTTTAATTTATTAACTGTGCTTTTATTGTTTTTCTTTTTGGTTTTTATATTTTTAATACAATGTATTTTGATCATGTTTCCCCTCCCCCATTTTTTCTCACATCCTCCCAGCCTCTCTATCCCCCCTCCACCTTCATGTTCATTCTTGTGCTCTTTCTTTGTTCCAATGAAAGATTTTATTTCAGAACTCGATACAGAGGTTCTGTTTTCTGACAAATCATACATAAATGGCTGAAGTACATTTATCTCCATAAAAAGGCTTGTTTTCTGTCATAAAAAAATTTAGACGCTTGTTTTCTAGGAACATTTGGATGTAGTGACTGCAAAAGTATTCTGTAACTTTAAAATTATATTCATTAAATTTATATGAATACCCCTTTATAAGAAATATGTATAGGAGCTGAGTGGTGGTGACACATGCCTTTAATCCCAGCAGCACACAAGAGTCAGAGGCAGCCAGATCTTTGTGAGTTTGAGGCCAGCCTGGTCTACAAGAGCAAGTTCAAGGTCAGACTCCAAACTACAGAGAAACCCTTTAAAAAAAAAACTAAAGTGAAAGAAAAGAAATATGTATAATAATTAGTTTTTAATAACACTACATGTAATGTTAAATTCTATAATTATGAATTGTTTTATGTGATAAAATGTTTTATATTTCATTTTTCCAAACATTAAATGTTTGTGAAACTCATTAGTAAATGTTGTCAAAATCAAGGAAAATACACAAATCTATTTCTTATGCTAAAAGCCCACCATAGAAGTAACCTTGAAACCTCAAGTGGCATATCCTCAGCTAGACTCTGAAATCACCCAGAGTCTAGAAAACACAGATTAATATAAAGAAAAGAGGGAACAGAAGCAAAGAAAATTAGTTTTGAAAATACTTAATGTGCAGTTGTCTGTTTTAAAGCCACTTTTCTCTCCGAACTAGACTGCCTTTGTCTGAACATTTTGTTGTGGAAAAAGTTCTTTATTTTTAAGTTGTTTGGGATAGATTTCCTAAATTTCAAAAGAGTGACCTTGCTGACTGAATATTTTGTTAATCTTTTAAAATAGATTTGTCTCTCCTCTTTCCTTTATACTTTAATTTTATCATTTGGTTTTTAGTAGCATACCCATTAAAAAATTTAAACATTTTAAAGACACTAGGAATTTTAAACATTTTAAAGACACTAGAAATACCAGATTGTATTTTTCCCATTATTTTTATTTTTATCGACTGTTTAGATTTATTTAATTTTTTGTTTTTATTTTTTTTATTCNAGTTTGGATGCTCACCTTACTAGACCTGGATGGAGGTGGGTGGTCCTTGGACTTCCCACAGGGCAGGGAACCCTGATTGCTCTTTGGGCTGACAAGGGAGGGGGACTTGATTGGGGGAGGCGGCGGTGGGGAAGAGACAGAAATCTTAATAAATAAATAAATAAATAAGAAAAAGAAAAAAATAAACTCAAAAAAAAAATAAAGGAGACTGTAATAGAAAAAGCAGGGGTCCTTCTCCTCTCGAGGCTGAGGGACATCTGCCGCAGCAGCAACATAAAAATTCCTCTTGCTATTGCAAAAAAAAAAGAAAAGAAAAGAAGGGTTATACCTTTAATATGTCTATGATCTTACTTGGAATATACCTGAGCGATTAGAAGATGTTTGGTAGGAATAAATAATAGCTGTGTGCACACTATTAAGGCACAAAACTTTATTTCCACGATTAGAAAACACATAAACAATGAGAAGACTTTATCACTTTATAGCATTTTAACAATTTGATCTGAGTTATTTTCATGATGATTACTGGTTCTCATCTCACCTTCCCAAACCTAGCCATGATTTTCAGTTTCCCCAGAAAAAAAAATAAGAATACTAGTATTCCACCACAGAAAATGCTTACATGAGGCACAGGCTTCAGGAATTAAAGATAGGAACACGTCAAGTTGTTTTCTTCATAGACCACTTTGCATGTGATGATGCAGTATTCTGAAAATACCTCTTGCATCCTCAGAGCCTGGAACTTTTGCTAGACCTCACAGCTAGGGTTAATAATAGAACTTGAAGTAGCTTAAGACTTAAGACTGTTATCCTTCTGTGTGCTCAAACTGTTTGATTAAACTGCCTTTGAGAGAACAATGTAAGACCAACCGTACTTGCTTGGATTTTCTATGCAGTTGACTTTTACAACCTAAGCTAATGCATAGTTGCAATTTTAAGCCATGTACTCGCCTATGCCCCTGACCCAGATAACGCATGTGTATCATTTTCTGAAAACAGCAAACATAAGTTGTAAACAAACTTCCTGAAATCTACCATTAAGTTTGAAAGCAGCCATTTATGGATATTGATTATAAACAATATTACGTGGGTTGGTTGGGATCAGATGGAGCCAGTGACTTAATCCCTTTAAACCTCAGCTAAAATTTTCTGGAAAGTATCCCATTCCTTCCCCATGCGATGTTTCTGTGTTGTTCAATAAATTCAGAGTGAAGCCCTCTGTTAGGACGGACAGACAGACAGACATATAACAGACACACACAGCATATACAGGAACACAGCTCCTCTCTCTCTCACACACACACACACACAGAGAGAGAGAGAGAGAGAGAGAGACAGAGACAGAGACAGAGAGAGAGACAGAGAGAGACAGAGAGACAGAGAACCACACAGACACAGAGACACATACAGAAAGAAACAGACAGCACACAGGCAGACAGACAGACACACACACACAGGGACAGACACAGATACTGGTGCAGACACAGATGTATACCAATGTAACTGACAGACAGACAATGGAAGATACAGGGAGTGTGATGTGGAGAGTTCAGATTTGAACTTGTTCTCGTCTACATGACAAGGGAAAGTGTTTCTATTTCTTCCCTTAATCTGACACCAGTGCATTGTTGGTAACTCCGAGTTAATCACTAATGCACATAATCCTCACACACATCTAAGCAAGTACCTTGATCTTTCATCTTTATTCCCACATATTCAATAACACGCATCTTTGTCGCCAAGATAGCTCAACTAAAGGTCCATCTCAAAAGATTGTTCAGGTCCCTGCTTTCTCCTTCCTTATAAATTTTCAGCAAAACTAACTGAATAGTCTCATTTCCTTTTGCTTTTAAATAAGGTGTTTAGATCGAGAACACCACCTTGCACATTGGGGCTCTTCAGAGGAGCACACCACACAGATACACATGAACTTCTCAGATACTGATAGACTGGTAGCACCAGATAAAACATCCCTAAAATGCCTCCGTTCTTTGATTGTGGCCAGTTTGTTATAGATGAGATGACAGGAGGGAAAGATGTTTGGTATTCGGGGGATGGGTAACACAGGTACACTCCAGGCAGTGGTAGGTTTGTCAGCATACAAACCAGCGAAATATCAACATCTGAAAGCTGCTACCCCTTAGCATTGGGACTTTGATCGTATTGAAACATGGTATAGGTTTTTAAAGAAGAGTCTTTAATGACCCTTGCTGAGTCAAGGGCAGAGGTTAAAGTATTCCCAAGAAGTGAGACATGTGTGTTTAGATCCCACCAGAGACACAACTCTTACTTGTATGTCTTTTGTATGGCATTGGTAATTTGTGTAATCTAATCTTTGAAGAAAACACTAATTGGAGAAACCATTCTAAGTAAAATAAACTTAAAAGAAGGTGAAACAATTTACATGATTTTCATTTTTGGATTATAAGAGAAAACTATCAAAGCAAAATTATCTCGATGAATCTATGTGATGAGAGGAAGACACACACTGTCAGGGCCGCCGGTTACTTAGATTAAATTTTGGTTCGCCTGAGGAACTTACTTCTTTGTGAGAAATACAATTCGTTTTACGGTGTCTTTGAAAGCTGCTTTGACTTGCTTGTTTCGAAGTGTATAAATGAACGGGTTAAGCAGAGGGGCCACTGATGTTGTGAGCACAGACACAACCTTATTGATGGCCACCCCTTCCTTTGCTGAAGGCTTGATGTAGATGAAGATGCAACTGCCGTAGGTGATGGAAACCACAATCATGTGGGAAGAGCAAGTGGAAAAGGCTTTCTTCCTCTGCTGGGCAGAAGGGAACTTTAAAATGGTCTTGATGATGTGTGTGTAGGACAGAACAACACACGTTAGAGTGAAGATGAGTGTCAGTATGGCCAACGCCAGGACCATTTTCTCTAGAAACGCCGTGTCTGAGCAGGTTATCTGCAGAATGGGAGAGGCATCACAGCCAAAATGATCAATCACATTGGAGTCACAGAACTCCAGCTGGAGGCCTATGCCAAGAGGCGGGAGGATGACCAACAGGCCAGCACACCAACAGGAGAGGACGAGAGCTGCGCAAACTCGGTTGTTCATGATGCTGGTGTAATGCAGGGGCTTGCAGATGGCTGCATAGCGGTCATAGGACATGGCTGCCAGGAGGAAAAACTCTGTTGCTCCAAAGAAGACAATGAAAAACAACTGAGCAGCGCAGGCATTGTAAGTAATGGTATTGTCTCCAGAAGCCATCATGTACAGGAACCTGGGGATACATACAGTGGTGAACGAGACTTCTAAGAAAGAAAAGTTTCGGAGAAAAAAGTACATGGGCGTTTTAAGATGAGGACCCAAGAGCGTGAGAGCGATAATGGTGAGGTTCCCAGCCACGCTCAACACGTAGGTGAGGAACAAAAACAGAAAAAGGAGAACTTGTAGTTTAGGATCATGTGTCAGCCCCAGCAAGATGAATGTTGTTATTGCCGTATGATTTCTCATCCCTGTCTTGTGCCAAGTCATGAGTGTTCGGACCTGACGAGAGAAGGGTTAGAAGAAGCTGGCAGCGGAACCTAAAGACTCCCCAGCCAGGGAGCCTGCATGCGCACTCTTTCCTCTCACTTGACAATGTTTGGTAAGACAGAGAAATACCACTGGTGTCCTGCTTCATGGCCTCTGTGAAAATATCTGTATTGTTCTTATGTATAAAATTTTCTGACTTTTCTATATTCTCTACATTTCTAAAGATGCCAAATAGAACCCAAACCAAACATAAATCATGCGCATGTACAACATGCAACTTCTCAGTTTCATTGTCTCAAGATATAGATTTATTCCTCCTAAAAGAAGTCTTGACAATGCGTTTTTTAATCCCCTTTCATCTTTTTAATTTTTTATTCATCCCCACCATTCTGAAATGCTCTAGATTACAGAATTAATTAGCCTAATTAGGATTTTATGTTGATCCTATTACATTGTTGTCATTAATTTTAACAGTATCATTTCACTTTAAGGGGACAACTTTGCTGTTTGAATTTCAGATTAACCCTAAATAGGAGATTCAAAGTGTAAAACACAAGGTTGTGCCTCTGGTTTACCATTCCTGTATTTGGCAGTGAGGAGTATTTCTTTAGTAAGTTTTGGGACTTTTTCGGTAGAAGGTTTTTTGAGATCTCTGAAGCAGTGTAAGGAAACAAGTTCTAGAATTGGAGCATAAAACTGATGTAGTCCTATTGTAATGTTTTAGGTAAAGGGTGGAGCTAGTAGAGTGGTCTGCATGACATGACCTGACAACCCTGCCCTCTTAGTTATTGCTCCTTAGATCATTCTTCCCACTACCCCATCAACCATTTCCTAATGTTTTTGCTGTTTTCTGGTTTTTTAAACTAGCATCTATCTATGTATCTATCTATCTATGTATCTATCTATCTATGTATCTATCTATATATCTATGTATCTATCTAGCTATGTATCTATCTTTCTATCTATCTTTCTATCTATCTATCTTTCTATCTATCATTTATCTATCTACCATCTGTCATCTATCACCTAACTATAGGATATCATCTACCATCTATCCATCTGTCTGTCATCTATCTATCTATGATCTATCACCTACCTATACAATATCATCTGCCACCTATTCATCTATCTGTTTGCCTGCCTACCTACCCACCTTCCTGCCTAGTTGAAGCAAACATATAAGAACCTTGAGCTTTTTTAAATCAGTCTTTGTAAACAAATTACACCAACACCATACCTTTCTCTTTGGCATGCATTACTGTCCATTTTCTCACTTCCAAGCAGTCCAAGTGTTCCTTTACTCAAACTCATATTTTTCAGAAATGTCAGTATGATATTGGTTCGGCCAAGTCTCCCTTTCTTTATGTCAAAACTTAACATTCATTGAAATTTGTTTTCAGCAACTTTTCTCAGATGTCTACCCTGCAAAAGAAAATACCAGGCTTTCTTGGACTGCCATACCCCCAAATCATGACACAGAGACTTATTATTAATTATGCGTGCTCAACCTTAGCTTTAGGCTTGTTTCTAGCTAGCTTTTTTCTTTTTAACTTAAATTAATCCATTTCTATTCATCTATGTGCTGCCCCTAAGCTCATTTATTTCATCTATCTATCCTGCTTTCTTGCTTCCTCCGTGTCTGTCTGTCTGGCCCCTGGCTGACTGAGCTAGCTGGCTCCCCCTTTCACTCTGCCTGCCAGCCCTGCCTACCCCTCCTCTGCTTAGCTATTGGCAACTTTTTGTTATCAGCTTTTTATTAGATCAATCACGTGCCTTAGGCAGGCAAGGAGAAACGCAACATATCTTTACACAGTTAAACAAATTCGGCATAAAAAGCAACACACCTTTCCACAGTTACACAAATTCAGCATAAAAAGCAACATATTTTTACATAATTAAGCAAATGCAGCATAAACAAATGCAATACATCTTTAACACCATAGTTAAGCAACTATTCCATAGCACATACATCTTTACAGTTAATAGAATATTAAACAAATACTCTATTCCACAATAAGAAAATGTGATGAATTATCATAAGAATAACAGTAGTTCATAATAAATCATATGCTATTTTTAGTTTTCTTTGTGTTATTAGTAGGAAATAATTATTCAATGAACATTTTTTAATTTATTCAAGGGCTTACTGATAACTCCTACAAACTTCTATATTAGAGGAGAAAAATTAATTCTTATATTTTAAAACATCCACCCCAGTTGTACCAAATGTGTGCCTTTACAGTTGAACATCAAAGATATTGTAGATTTCTTGTTTTTATTATTGTTCAGATAAATATCCAACATCTATTCACTCATATAAATACTTAACAAGCACCCAGTATTTACAGAACATAACACTGGGAATAGGAGCAAGTTATTCCCAAAAGGATCTTATAGGCTATAACAGGAGCAGATAATATTTCCTTTTTTTGTGACATAGCAACACAAGATTGCAGCAAAACCTTTGGATTTAGGGTAACAATGATCCCATGCTCGTTGCTTGACACTTGTTCTTAATGACCCTGGTAGCTATTCATAATTTATTCCATTCATTCAAACTGATTTTCTACCGAAGTTGGCAATCAACACTGTCACCAAAATCTGAGTAAGACACAGTGCTCAGTGTTTAGAGGCATGATATTTGAAACACGAAAACGTGCCCCTCTCCTTAACGGGTTAACGGGAGAGAGAGTATCTTGATACCTATTTGCTCAAGGGAGACTGACAGACTGAACACAGCGCCATACCAGCGTCTCTTTTTAATTTTCTTTCTTCTCTCCTTTCCTTCTTCACTTCCTGTCTCCATCTAATTGTAGAATGTTTAAAAACTTTATAACAGCCTTTGGCACCCTCATTCCAGCCCCCCGTCCCCCACAACATTCCTTTCTTCCTACCAGGACTTCTGTTTTTCCTTTGCTAGGAGTGGATTATGACCACAGAGGTATTGGATGCCTATTAGTTTAACATTGAAAATGTTTGGCATAGTAATGAGTCAGATTTCAGGATTGTGTTTTAGTACATGATGCTTGTTAAACTGATACCGCTTTTGACAATGCTGTGAAGAATTGTAGTGGTGGATCCTTTGACCTCACTTTATATACTAGCAAGCACACCCACGGTCTGTGTTAGGCTAGAAAAAAAATTTTCTGAGAGATGGAGAGTTATTTATTTTTGCAGTTTGAATCAAATTTATCTTGAAACAATTTTATTCAATAAATAATATTTGCCTCTCCTCTGTAAATGTCTCAATTAACAGTAACAGGTATTTCCCAGTGATTTAACTTATGCAAAACTACATTATCAGTTTGGGAGTTCTAGGAATGTTTAAGACTCAGTCTCTTTCCTTCATAGATTCTGTACTTACTGAGTTTTAAAATATATTTAAGATATTTTA
Organism: Alexandromys fortis; assembly: GCF_014885135.2. Classification (NCBI taxonomy): domain Eukaryota; kingdom Metazoa; phylum Chordata; class Mammalia; order Rodentia; family Cricetidae; genus Alexandromys; species Alexandromys fortis. Next base: position 334,766 of record NW_026068165.1, read on the forward strand.
TCTTATCTACAAACATAAGAATAATTGTTTAGGCTCTAGAAGAGTTTGAATGCTGCATCTCCCCGCAAAAGTGCTAAAATGATTTTAGAACCTGGGGTGGGAGGTACTGGATTATTTCTCACATGGATATTGTTTGGATTCTTTGACAATACTAGTTTTGGGGACAGTGGTGAGTGTTTTCCTATAGTTTTCATGCTCCTGTTAAGTAGTAACTGTCTTATTAACTGTCCTTACAGCCAGGAGAAGGAAAGAGCGGCCACCGCAGGAAGATTCCAGCTTCGTGTTCCCCCAGACTAACGGTTTATCAGAAATGATTGCCAATTGCTTTTTTCCCCTTTCTGAAGTATCACCTGTAATGAAGTAAGTTCCAAAATTTAACTCTATTTACTCTCTGCATACATTTTTGAGAATGTAGAAAAAATATATCACAACAATCATATCATACTTGCTCTTTGATGGCTATTCATCGGTCCTTGAGAGAAGCAAGATTTGTGGAGCAATAGCTGATGAGGAAGCTTGCGTGTGTTCTGTCCCCGTTATATCTCACCATTTCACATCAGTCTCCACATAAGCATACAACTGTCTCTCTCCTGACGCTAAGCTAGACTTCTGTTGCTCCTTCTCTAATGAGATCAATCTTAGTCCCCTTCCTTCCTGCCACATCTAAAGTTACACTAGATTTCCCAGCACTTTCCCTGTTCAAAGAATGGGCAGTCTTAAGGAACAGGAAAATTTCTAGCCTGTCAGAGATTCTCAATGCTCACGGTAGGGCTGGGGGCCGGGGAGGGAGAAGGGCAGCTTCTCTGTAATTTCCTTAGCAGCAGCCTTTGTTTTAACAGTCTTCAGTGATGCAGTCTCAGGAGCCACTGACAAGTTGATGGTGGTGTAATCAACACTGAAAATTCTTAGAGCAAAGGGACCATGTCCTCTGTGACCCTGAGAGTGGTTTAATGTCATATGAATTCTGTTTTGGTTTCTCCACTGACTACATATTTCTCCTAGGATTATCTTCTTACTATATAGCTAAGGATGACCTCAAATTTATGAGTCTGCCTCCATCTCTGAGTGCTTGCGATTGGAGGCAGACTCTGCCATGCCCAGTTTCTATTATATATTATTCATACTTGACACAAACCTAATACGAAATGAAATGTTTACTCTCAAATAAAATAAAGAAAATCATCTTTTATAGATGTAAATATTAAAAATCAGAGAACTGGTCAGTCCGAATGCCTTGCAACTCTGAGGAAGGATGAAAGTTAAGATTCCCTATCCTTGGCCACACCATGACTTTCCCCCAATACTTAAGAGGCTTGTGGTCATTCAGACTTCACACTTGGTGGTTCCTTCATGCTACCCAGGTTGAATTTTCATAATATCCCATCCTGCTTGTATTTTTTAGATAAACAGCAAAATTACTTTAGATCTTTGAAGTCACAGAGTTTTTCTCCTCAAGACTAAAATTGCTTGGTGTGAGAGTGTTTGCCCTACTACATAACGAAGGTGGATAAAGTTTATCTTCTTTAACTGTCTCTCTGCTTCTCACATTGGTCCTCATGTCAAAGAACGGAGCAGCTGCTCTAGCGTGCTCCTGCTGCCCCAAGTTTACTCGGTACTGCTCCTACGGACAGTTTTCACATGAGCCAACTGCACCACATTGCTCCCGGCTTCCTGCGTTTGGAAGACACTGATTGAAATGTTTTCTGGAGAAAGGGTTAGGCTGTAAAAAGAAAAGAAAAATGAGATACTTCTTTATTAAGCAAAATTTTAATGGGCTGTGACTGAGGCTGATAATTTTCTGAATGACATTCTTTGTCTGATTTGATCCTAAGTTATTGAATGCTAATTTTATTGATTGTGGTAAAGTGTTCTGATAGAGCACTATCAATCTCCCTTATAGATGACATGGCTGTGTGACTAAGGTCAAGACTAATGGCATCTCTATAATTATTTTAATCGTCATGTTGTGGAGTCATACACATCTCTACTAAAGCTACTCCAGCAGCATTTCCTACACTACCCACAAATACTGACGATTTTCTAGATACACCTTACAGAAATCCATCTTTTCCTAGACATTTATTAGCTTTAGTAAGTGTATAAAATACCGTTTCTTTGTGGTATTTCACACATGTGTGCCATTGCACTTTGCTGTGTTTCTTCGTGGTGTTTCACGCATATGTGCCCTTGTGCTTTGCTGTGTTTCTTTGCTTCATTTTTAAAAAAAAAAAATAAAACAAATTATCTTTTTTTCATTATACGTACCAATCCAAGTTCCCATTCCCTTCTCTCCTCCCATTCCCTCCACTTACGCCCCTACAACACCCCCATTCACTCCACAGAGAGGGTAAGGCACATTGCTTGGGGGAAGGTTCAAGGCCCTCCCTACTATATCTAGGATGAGCAAGGTATCCATCCAAAGAGAATAGGTTCCCAAAAGCCAGTACAAGCAGTAGGGATAAGTTCTGGTGCCACTGCCAGTGGCCTCTTAGTTTGACCTAGCCATGCAACTGTCAGCCACATTCAGAGGGACTAGTTTGGCCCTATGCTGGTTTCTTCCTTGTCTGGCTGGAGCTGGTGAGCTCCCATTAGCTCAGGTAAACTGTTTCAGTGGGTGAACCCATCATGGTCTTGACTGCATTGCTCATATTCTCACTCCTTCTACTCTTCATTCAACCTGACTTTGGGAGCTCAGTCCAGTGCTCCAATGTGGTTCTCTGCCTCTGTTTCCACCAGTGGCTGGATGAAGGTTCTATGGTGATATTTAAGATACTCATCAGTCGGACTACAGGGCAAGGCCAGTTTAGGGTCTTAGCTGGGGTCATCCTTGTGGATTCCTGGAACTTTCTTTAGAGCCAGGTTTCTTGCTAGCCCCATAATGGCTCCTTCAATCTAGCTATCTCTTTCTTTGCTCTCATCTCTGTCCTTCCTCCATCTCGACTATTCTGCTCCCTCAAGTTCTCCTCCCCACTCCCCTTCTCCCCTCTTATTACCCTCCCACCTTCTGTCCACCCCCCCACATCAACATGCTCCCAATTTTGTCAGGCAATCTTGTGTATTTCGACTTTCCAGGTGGATCTATATGTTTTGCTTAGGGTTCATTTTGTTACATAGCTTTTCTAGGATCATGAGCTATAGACTCAGTATCCTTTGTTTACAGCTACTATCCACTTATGAGTGAGGATTTACCATATTCATCTTTCAGGATGGTGTTTCTAGTTCCATTCATTTGCATGCAAAATTCAAGATGTTATTTTTTTCTGATGAGTAAATGTGTCACGTTTTCTTTATCCATTCTTTGGTTGAGGGGCATCTAGGTTGTTTCCAAGTTCCAGCTATTACAAATAATACATGCCAGAGGAGGGCACCAGATCTCATTACAGATGGTTGTGAGCCACCGTGTGGTTGCTGGAAATAGAACTCAGGACCTCTGAAAGAGCAGCCAGTGCTCTTAACCTCTGAGCCATCTCTCCACCCCCTCTTTGATGTTTTTGATAAAGAGGCATTACTATAATCAAGGTTGGTCTTGAACTCATGATTCTCTAGTCTGCTTCCAAAATACCAGGGTCATAGCTCTATGTCACTATGACTAGCTGTAGTTTGCAAACCCATTCTTTAGGTTGACTTTTAATATGTTGGTTGTTTTTCTTGGTATGTGAAGTTTCTTAGTCAACATAAAGCTATTTGTCTGTTTGCTCTCTTCAGATCCAAAAAAAATCATGACCAGCATTAAAATTTTGTGTGCTTTTTTCTAGTAGTTTTATGACTTCAGCTCTATTCAAATCCTTAATCCATTTTAATTTAATTCTCACAAGTGATAAAAGATAGAGTGTGCTGGTTAGTTTTTAAGTTATCTTAGTCTTTAATGTGTATAAGTACTTTTACGTACGCATGTCTATGCACCATGTGATACCAGGTGTCCTTGGAGGCCAGAAAGGATGTCTGATCCCCTGGGATTGGAGTTACAGATGATGCAAGCAACCATGTGGGTTTCTAGAAATCAAACCTGGGTTCTCTGACATCTAGTGATGTTAACCACTGAGCCAATTTGAAGCCCTTGATGATTAGTTTTTGTTGACTTGACACAAACCTAGACATATCTGAGAAGAGGGAAACTCAGTTGAGAAATTGCCTCAGCTGGTTCAGGGAGAATGTCTGTGGGGGCATTTCCTTGATTAATGATTGATGTGGGAGGGCCCAGCCCTCTGTGGGTGGTACCACTTGGGCAGGTGGTCCTTGGTTGTATAAGAACACAAGCTGAACAAGCCATGGGAAGCAAGCCAGTAATAATTTGAGCTTTCTGCTTATTTTTTGTCCAGATGACCTATCTATTGGAAAGAGTAGGGTGTTGAAGTCACCTACTATTATTGGGTTTGTGTTAATCTGTGTCTTTAATTCCATTTGTGCATTGGTGAATAATTAATATTGTGATATTTTCTTGATTAATTGATCCCTTGATTAGAACAAAGTGCCCTTCTTTGCCTCTATTGACTAGTTTCAGTTTGAAGTTTATTTTTGTCATATTTAGGATGATGATAGTACTTGCTTGGACTGTGCTTTTCCATCTTTTCACAGTAAGGTTGTGCTTATCTTTAAAGTTAAGATAAATTTCTGATAGACAAGAAAAAGATAGGTTTTGTTTCTTAACTCATTAGGTTAATCTATGTATTTTGATTGACAAGTTGAAGCTATGAATATTTAAATTTATTTGTGAAAAATGTATACTGATTTCTATCTCTTTTTTGCTGTGCAATTCTTAGTCGTGTTTTCTATTTGATTAATTATAGATTTATTTGTTTTGTTTCCTATACTCTGTTGGCTGCATGTAGTCTTCTCATCTGCTCAAAGTATTGCTTCCAGTAGTCTCATCATCCTTTTTTCCCCCCTTGGATGTGGATATTTTGAGTCTGCTTGTATCGTGGAAAGTTTTTTTTCCCCCACTAAGCATGACAAAGTTTTTCTGGGTACAGTAGTGTAGGTTGGTTGCCATGGCTTTTTAAAACTTATAATGCATTGCTCCAGGCTCCTTTGGCTTCCAGAGCTTCCACTGATCTTCTGGTAAGTTTTCCTTTTTATGTGACTTGTGCTTTTTCCTCTTGTATACTTCAATACTTTGATTTGTTCTCTGTTATGGTGTTTTGTCTCTGATACTCTCTAGGGAGCTTCTCTTCTGGTTTTGTCTAGTTGAGGTTCTGTTTTAATTTTATCTGTATGGATGTGCCTTTAGTTTGGGGAAGTTTTCTTTTTCTTTTCTTTCCTTTTCTTCTTCCCCCAAATAAGCCCAGACCATTAACAACTGGAAGTCCAACAAATAAGTCTTCTCCAACAGTTACTCAAAATGTACGGTTTTTCAAAGCTGATTCTGCAAGTGGGGCTGGGAACAGAAGTGGGTCGGGTAAGTGTTAAACCATGGAGAGAACTCGGGAGTCGGAGGTCAGGGTCTTGCCTGTCAGAGTGGGGCCTGTGTCCCGCACTATGCTGTCAGGTGGGGGACAAATGCTCACCACCTTCCAGAGCCAACCAGGGTCGGTGAACAAGATAAGACTAGAACAGCTCGTGGAGGTGAGGGGCCCATGAGAGGGAAACCTGCTTATTTCAAACAGGTGGCCTTTTATGCACTTCCCACAGTTAGTGGGAGGGGCCTGAGAAGCCTGGGAGTTAGTGGGGAATGAGCAAAGGGCACAGAAACCTGGAGGGCCAGGGTGGGTACTTGCATAGGTTCATGCGTGTGCAAGGGGTACATAAAAACACAGGCACCCCGCCCAGCCCGGCACTAGGCGAGGTGGTGGGGCCACAGGCAGGTCCCTGCTCCACAGACCAGGAGGCAGGGGTGAGGTCTGGGGTGATGGGCTGATAGTGTAGAGAATGCTGTGGTTTTCCATTTTTTTTTCCCTTGGAGTTGTCTTAAATGATTTTGTTGAAGATCTGGTCCATGCCACAGTCATGGGATTCTTCATCCTCATCTGTGCCTAAACTTCAAAGATTTTGTCTTTTTTTGGCACCTCACATTTCTTATATGTTCCTTTCCTGTGTTCTTAAAAAAAAACATATTCTTTGCTTATTTGGTATAGTTCAAGTTCTCACGTTCTGTCTTCTTCTTGACTCATCGTATAAGTACAGAATGTCTACCCTGAGTTCTCTAACTAGGATATTGATTTTGTAATCCATCTTCATTTCAGCTTGTGTTAACTGAAATGTTTCTGTTTCTCTATTGAATTTGGTTTTTAAATAGTGAATTATCTTTACCATTTCATTCGGCTGTGCGTTTTTATTTTCTTGGACACCAGTATAATTTTTGATTCAATGATCTGATAGTCTGAGTTTAAAAAAAAAAAACACTTCAGTAATACTTACAGTATGTATGTATTTAAATATCACTAGTTTAACTCTGATTTTTTTTGGTTATTTGATGTAAAATAGTTGCTAAGGCTTCCATATCTTTTTGGGGGGTGATTTTAGCAGTTTCTTCTTGAGTAATAATCTATATCTTAATTTTCACAAGTAGTTTGCTTTGTTGCTTTTCACTTAAACTCTCATATAAATCTTAACAATAACAGTAATGTATTTTTACATTTTAGCTATACATTTATTCTATGAATTCTTGCTACACAAGAGCAAGGTTTTTATTTTTTGCGTTTTATTTTGATTATTTAACACAGATGATATAATGGATGTATATTTAATGAGGCAAGAAGTTCGTTATAGATAGTTATGATAGAAAAACAAAAATCATTACTACTTTTTCTTATAAATATAGTAATTTATTAATAGTTATACTGAATTAAAATTTTTATTTGCAGTATACTTTTTATTAGCAGTATGTATTCATAGTAAAATATAGCATGTTTCCATGGCTAGAGATGGCTTAGGCCATCAATATCTTATGAAAGCTTGAATCATCAATTTCGGCATTCTAAGGCAAGTTTTTTGATTGAGTCATGGAAGGCCTGTTTGACTTGCTTGTTCCTCAAGGTGTAAATAAAGGGGTTCAGCATGGGAGCAATGGAAGTGGTCAGCACTATCACACCCTTGTTGACAGCCACTGAGTCCTTTGCTGATGGTTTGACGTAGATGAAGATGCAGCTGCCATAAGTGATGGACACCACAATCATGTGGGAAGAGCAGGTAGAAAAGGCCTTCTTCCTCTGCTGGGCAGAAGGGAATCTGATAATGGTCCTGATTATGTATACATAGGAAAGAACCACACAAAAAAGGGTTGTGATGAAGGTCAACACGGCACAGCCTATAACCATCTGCTCAATGACTGATGTGTCTGAGCAAGAGATCTTCAGGAAGGGAGACACGTCACAGAGAAAGCTATCAATGACATTAGAATCACAGAATTGCAGATTTTGGCTCAGGCTGAAGGGCGGGAGAATGACGAATAACCCAGTCACCCAACAGCCGAGAAGGAGCCTTCTGCAGGCGGTGTTGTTCATGATGACGGTGTAGTGCAGGGGTTTACAGATGGCCACATAGCGGTCATAGGACATGGTGGCCAGGAGAAAGAACTCAGTCACTCCGAAAAGGTCAGTGAAAAATGCTTGGCTGGCACAGGCGCCATAGGTAATGGTCTTGTCCCCTGTTGATAGGTTATACAGGTATCTAGGAATACAAGCAGACGTGAACAAGATTTCTAAGAGGGAAAAGTTTTGTAGGAAAAAGTACATTGGGGTTTTAAGGTGAGGGTCCATTAATGTAAGTAAGATAATTGCCAAATTGCCAGTTATATTTAGCAGGTAGGCAGAAAGCAGGAAAATCAAAAGCAGACTTTGAATTTGCGGATCCTCTGTTAGTCCCAGGAGAATGAATGATGTCACCGTATGATTCCTCATAGCTGATTCCCGAGTTTTAGCTGGTTTCGTAAAAAAAAAAAAAATCAGATATTCTATCAGAATATATGGAGGCTACAGTTCCACAGTTATTAACCATAAGAAGCAAACTCAGACAACTGGTTCACAAAAATGTCATCTTTGTCTTGGTAGTTAATATTTCCAATATTCTCTCGAGCTTGTAAGTTCCTGTGTTTTTACAATATTTGAAGTGATATTTCATACAGATCATTTTAACAGTTACAACATAATAATTCAAGATGCTCTACGTCTCTATTCCATTATTCAAATGTATTTTAAAATTTTTGTCTAATTTCGAACTGGTTCTCATTGATGATATATTCAGCGTTAAGAATTAATTGACTTCTCTGCACTTTTTCTGTTTTGAAGTTGAAATTAAAGTTCACTGAAAGCTTCCTGTCCTGCCTGAGTCTTCATCCCTGACCAAGCACAGCTGTATAGCAGATGACTTCCTGTCCTGCCCGTGTCTTTATCCCTAACAGAACACAGCTGTATAGCAGATGACTTGGAGTTCCTATAGAGGCTCTCCAAAATCTACCTCCAATTACAATTTCAAGCCACCCTGTATAAAACTGTACATGGTTATTTGGGGCATACTTGGTGTGGTCTGTGGTAACAAGTTTTATGATTTTTAAGTGGATTGCACTTGTGACTTTTTTATTTTTTGCAGTGTTGGGAATAGACCCAGGGTCCTGTGCATGCTAGGCAAGCATTCTATCCCTGGGTTGCATCTCAGCGCTTTCTGATAGAATCTTCATGTGATAGTCCTCCCATGTGTATCTAGCAGTGATCTTTCTTCAGAAATTCAGATTACATACAGACACATGTGCCCATATTCAACACACATACATTTTATTCCATAGACTCTGTTCTCTTCTTCTAATGTGTTCCCTCAAATAAAGCTAGGCATTGAGCCTATATGCTATACCAAGTCTCAAGTAATCAATCACTTTAAAGAAAGCACATGTTGGAAGCACTGTCCCCACCAATCTCTTCCCCTTTCTGCTGTATCTTTCTTTAAGAGTCATTGCATCGAACCCAAGAATACCAATATCCCATCAGTATTCAGCCTAAGCACTGCTTATTTCCAGAAATTCTTTTGACCCATATGACAAAAGCTGGGTATGGTGGGTGGTCCATACCTGTAATCCCAGAGATGAGGAGGCAGAAGCATGAGGATCCTAAGGCTCACTGCCCCCCCCAGCCTAGGTGAACCAGTGAATTCTGGATTCCATGACAGGCTCTGTTTCAGAAAACATGGTGGAGAGTGTTTGGAGAAGATTGCTACCTAACACCACCCTCTGGGGCTTCACACGCAGATGCATGTGTAAGCATGAGCACCCACACTCATACGCAGAAACACCACACACGTAAATTAACAGGTGAACTTTACAATAATGGATTTGGGTCACTAGCTCATTGGCAGTGTTTTACATTCCTTTATTGCAGCTTAGTTATAATATCCTTAATTTAGACATTTTGGTCAGTTCTTAGGGCTTGTTATTTTTCTTACACACCAGTGAATGAAAAATTTTCGTGAAAGACTCTAATGCAACAGAAGCAAGAGTGGATTTAACACACTGACTGGTGAAAATATTCCTCTCTGGGCTGGCTAGATGATTCAACTGGGTAAATGTGCCTAGTGTGAGCCCAATGACCTGAGTTTGCTCCTGGGGTCACACGGTACCAGGAACTGACTCCTGCAAGTTGTACTTAGTCACCCACATATACACCACACCACATAAAATAAATACAACTTACTAAAACGTTCATTTACTAAGATAAGTACAAAGCCAACTCCACTCCCAAGTCAAGTTCTCACACTTATTTCACGGTCTCAGAGAAGTGTCTTCAACCAGGATCTCAGTTCTCATGGGAACCGGCAGTGTGAATGACAGTAGAATCACCTGGGGAGTAATCTCAGTAGATCACTTGACTGGGACTAAAAAAGCATGGAATAAAACCGAACTCTCTGAACATGGCGGACAATGAGGGCTGATGAGAAGCCAAGGACAATGGCACTGGGTTTTGATCCTACTGCATGAACTGGCTTTGTGGGAGCCTAGCCTGTTTGGATGCTCACCTTCCTGTACCTGGATGGAGTGGGGAGGACCATGGACTTCCTACAGGGCAGGGAACCCTAACTGCTCTTCAGACTGGAGAGGGAGAGAGAAAGGAGTGGAGGGAGGGGGAGAGGAGTGGGAGGCGGGGAGGAGGCAGAAATTTTTTCAATAAAATAAATAAATAAAAATAAAAAAAGACACAATGGCAGCCCCTCAGGAATCTGTCTCCCTCCTCTGAATCCTTCTCTCACCAGCTCACAATCACCAAATGCTTCATCAAGGCGCTAAACTCAACCCCAAACAATTTGCGGACATTAGAGTCTAGGAATATACTTAATTTACAGCGATTGTAAATGACATCTTTCTATGAGAAAACCATTTTTGTTCTGTGCTATTAGCTTCAGGTTTTGGCAACACATAAGTGACTCTAAAGTGTGACAGATTTTTCTTTTTAAAAATTCTATTGATTTGAGAATTTTACATTACAGTAAAGGGATCTCAAACAACATGCTGCCAAACAAATTCCTCCAGTTCTAGAGTGTAAAAATGATGCTATTGCATGGCTGTGAATTGTACGACCTTGTGAGGGCCTGCTTAAATAATTGCCATGAATAACTGTAAAGGATCCAGTGGTAGTACCTTCACGCTGCTCACAGTTGACTTAATCACAGTTTCTGTTCACTGTGTGACTATAAAAAATTAGCAAGGGGGCTGGAGAGATGGCTCAGTGGTTAAGAGCATTGCCTGCTCTTCCAAAGGTCCTGAGTTCAATTCCCAGCAACCACATGGTGGCTCACAACCATCTGTAAAGAGGTCTGGCGCCCTCTTCTGGCCTTCAGGCATACAGGCAGACTATTGTATACATAATAAATAAATAAATTTTTAAAAAAAAACTAGCAAAAATACAAAATTGAACATGAAGGTGCAGTTGAGAGGTGGTTTTGTGATAAATGTTATCAAGCATCTTTACAGGAAGCCTTAGGAATTTATGGGTTTTCATCACTACTATAGAGTGTCTCCTCAGTAGATTCTTCTGTTATTATACATCTGGTTGATATTTCCTTCACTGTGCTCCTGTATCTTATCATTTCATTTTTCAGAAATGTAATGTTAGGAACAATCTCTCTGGTAAGAAAATCTACTGTGTGTGATTCTCAGAGATGCACTGCCAGTGCGACTTTTAAAACCTATAATTAAGAACCAGAAGATCTTTTATAACACAGGTTCAGAGTGAATGAGGCTGGGGAGCTAGAGCAGTTGGTAAAGAACTTGCTTACAAACAGGAGTGCCTGCATTCTGTCCTAAGAACCCATGTTAAAAATATCCTAGACTTGGTGGTGAATGCTTGCAAACCCAGTGCTGGGGAGGTGGATGATGTGGGAGTGATTTCTTATTAATAAAGAAACTGCCTAGGCCCATTTGATAGGCCAACCCTTAGGTAGGCGGAGTAAACAGAACAGAATGCTGGGAAAAAGCTTAGTGAGAGTCGCCATGGTTCTCCCGCTCCAGACAGACGCAGGTTAATGATGTGGGAATGATTTCTTACTAATAAAGAAACTGCCTTGGCCCATTTTATTGGATAGAAAATTAGGTAGGCGGAGTATACAAAAGAGAATTCTGGGAGAAAGAAGGTTAGAGGAGAGTCGCCATGATGCTCCCACTCCAGACAGACGCAGGTTAAGATCCTCTCTGGTAAGCCAGCTCATGGGCTACACAGAATATTAAAAATGGGTTAGAACAATATGTAAGAGCTAGCCAATAAGAAACTGGACCTAGCCGGGCCAGACAGTGTTTGAAAGAATACAGTTTCTGTGTAATTATTTTGGGCATAAGCTAGCCATGCGGGCGGCCGGGTGCCGGGGACGCAGCCCTGCCGCCGCTCCTATTTCAACATTAAAATGTTTTAAACCTGACACTCATCGGTCTTCAGAGAAGGAGCATGCTTCAGTGTCTTCTCTTACAGGCTGCTAGAACAAAATTTTAAAGTACAGTCAACTATTTTATGTATTTTATTATTTTATGTATTTTAAAGCAACTGGAAAGAATAATACTTCCCATTTATCTCATTATATGGATAATTTATGCAGTTGAAAATTTGGTTTATAGAAAAATGTTCTAAAATAAAATAACAAGGTAGCTAATAGTCTATATCATGCCTACACTTGCTTTCTAAAATATAACTAGATATTATAAATAACAGAAATATTAGTGTTATACACGGAACTTTTACAATTGGCTATGTAACTTATCATATGCTATTTACTTTAAAATATCACTTGAATATTTTTGATGTCTATTTGACAATGCCTAGCTTAACTGTAACATTCCAGCCAAATGATCCCCTAATAATAGCATCTTTTCCTCCCTGTTACCATGTTTACTTCTTCAACCATTCTTCCAGTGACAAGCTCATGTTTAAGGACCTCATGCTTATTCTTTCAGAATTCAATTACATTCTACTCTGAAATATTTTTAATCCTGAGCCAGCATGTGCAATGTCTGAGATTTGCTTACATACATGAGTAGAAAGAACATTCACTGTAGGTCTCAAGCAGACTATAATGTGAGCAGTTTGCATATTTTTTTCAGCTAGTACGGTAATACATGTCTTTAATCCCAATGCTTGGGAGGTAGAGGCAGGTAAACTTCTCTGAGTTTGAGGCCCACCTGATCTACACAGTAAACTACCAGAACAGCCAAGGCTATATAGAAAGAACCTGTCTCAAAACAAAACAAGACAGAACAAAAAACCCACACCCAAACCAAACAACAACCAAACAAAAATAAAAATAAAAAAACAGAAAAACAACTTTCAAGCTTTCTTCTTTTAGAATTGGGAGCAAGGGTAGCTACCCAGCTTATCTAACATCCAATAAAGCCCATGGCTACAGTCAGCATCATAGAGGAAGGGAGTTGCTTGGATTTCTGGTGGTCCAGGAAGTTCCCAGGGATTACAGGGAACAGTAGACAGAATCTGGAGGTGCTGGAAAATTGTCTCTACAGCTCACTCAGCCTCCTGCCAAGCCCTCACACTTATTCTTTGGCTTTTAGCTCAGTCTGTCGACCACACGTTTAGCCGCTCAGAATGGAATCCCTTGTTCTAAAATACCTATCTTTGTTGCCAATCCTAAAGACTCTCTTCTTATATGAAAAACAAGAGATAAAAAGCTGAAAAAAAATTTATTGGCACCAAGCCATGTTATTTTCCCCATATGTATTTGGAAGATTAAAAAGAAAGTCAATGTAGGGGACATTCAGCATGTCACCTTTTAGGTAACCAGTCACAGTCAGAAATGGTTTCTTGTGAACGGATGCTATTTTCACTGTGAAGTGAAAGTGGGTTCTCGTCCAATTACTGAAGTAACAATCTAGGCAATGCTTATTATTCCCTAAGTGACAACTAACCGAATTTACTAAATTTCCGATTTCTACAAAAGGGACAACTCCCACTTAAGCTTCCTTTACAATACTTCATAATATTGCATACACGAATGATATTGATAAATGTATATCAAATGTGCTTCTCTGAAAAATTTTTCCTAATCTTTCATAAAGAAAGGTGAGCACGACTAGGAAGTTATACTCACTCTGTGGAGAGCCAATTTCACTGGACACTAGCAACAGATTTCTTGCACTGGACTTGGGGTGGATCTTGCTAGTAAGGGCTTGTGTTGAATTTCTGGCTCTTTCTCATCCCCATTCACCTTAGGGACACTGCAATGACTTTGTCTGCTGGGATTCTCATCTCCCACATGGTGCCCTGGACATGTTTAGGGATTTCACCTATTTTTAAATGCTCCAGAACATAATATGGGGTTCTTTTTTTTTCTTTTTGATATTAGGAGTTTTCTCTGATTTTGAAAGAGAAGATATTTTGATTCTTGTGAACAGGTGAGAAGGTTTATATGACAGCAGGGTCAGTGTTTGTTTTATTTGTCAAAGCTGTAGTAAAATAGCCACCAGGGACACTGGTGACCCAGTTTTGAGATCCGCTAATGAATCTTCTGTGTAATGAACTTGGCAGAAATCCCAAAATAAATGTAGCGGGGAGGAGTGTCCTCAGAGAAAGGGAGATGCCACAGCTGCAATGAGTGTGAGCCAACATAGCATTGACGACCAGGACCCACTGCCCTGCCGACGTGTGTTCCACTCCTCCTGGGGCAGGGACAGGATCACCAGGACTTGGTTTCCTTTCATCGTAACATTGTAATTGAATGGAAGAAAAATTCAGATGTCATGGCAAGAAAATGTGTGAATATTCCCAGTTTTAGGACTGATTACTTCTACTAGTTTTACAGTTAAATGTCACAACTTAGATCATGCATGCATATCTACATATGTAAACATATTTCACACTGCCAACATATCGTGACAGAGTGCTGCCAGAGGGGTAAAGATAAGGCACTAGACATGGAGAAAGGCTGTAAACCCTTCCTACGGGCCCCACACAGTTAATGCAGTCATGATCTCACAACAGTTACTTGCCTTGAGTCAGCACAGACTCTCCCTGTCCACAGTCAGAGTGGAGGAAGGGCTCATGGGAACTGTTATGCCCAAACCCTTGAAGTCCCCCCAAAAACCAACAAGGAGACCGAGTCTAGTATGTAAAGGCAAAGAGCCTTTATTTTATGCAAGTTTGCAAACTCGGTCTCTCCGCATGTCCAACGTATTGAAATAAACAGAGAACCCTGAGCTCAGTTAGAGTTGGGTTTTTATGGTAGAAAATGTGGGGGTGAGGGATTTCTAAGGTTCAGGACTCCTGATAGGCTGACATTTGTCTGGGGGTGTCCTGGTGAATGTATGCTGGCAGGTGATCCTATCTACAATGGTTGGAACGTTAGGCATTTCCTTTGGATGGTCTGTTCTTGGGTGGAGGTCAGCTATCTTAGTTTATGGTCCTTCCTGCAACCAGGTATTGCCTCAGGGGAAACTACTGAGACTCAGACTGAGTCCAAGTCTGGCAGGTGATAATGGCTGGAAGTAAAGAACTTCCTTTGGGTGCTCTGTTTCTATTGAGCTTATCATGGCCGAGTCCTACAGGAACCTACCACAAGTATCCATGGGAGAACAGACAGCCTTTTCAATACTGAGTTCTAGCAAAACTTGATAGCCACCGTGATGAGACCAGGCTCATCACTCCCCTGCCTGCACTCCATAGTGCGTGAAGCAGTTTTTCATGCCATGCCTTACCCTAGGAGACTCATTAAAAAACAATGTTTAACTCCATTTATGGATCCATACACAGTACCATCTTCCAGGTACTGCCCATCCAACACAGACTGATAAATGATTTGTTCTTGGAAATAGAGAGGGAGCTACTCTATAAGTTTATTGGGGGGTGGATTGAGATTTTATGGACACATTAGTGTATTAAAATCATGCCAGAGATACCAATCCAAGAATTTACAGACTAGGGAAATGGCATTGATGTTGCGGCTTAGATTAATGCAGACAAATTCTGATAAGTATTTGCACAACTTTTATGGAAAACCAGACTCACGAAACCAAGGTTCCAGCAGAGTACAAGAAACAGGAAGGGACCCGCGGCTTCTGTGCACCCAATTTATCAATAAACATTCACCCGAGGCGAGCCCGCCCCCAATAGGTGGGCTTATCCCTACATCTCCCCCTTTTTGTCTAAATAAGACAGAACTAAACCAAATACAACTATAAACAATAATAACAAATAATAGATATAACAAACAATATTGAGAACAAAAGTTTTACCAGACATTCTATCTCAAGGAGTCTAAATAATGTAGAGAGTAATTACAATTATATAATCTTCAATTCTGTCAAAGATCTGAGAAGGGAATAAATATTACTTAACAAATGAGAGATATCCAAAATGTGCCATAAATGACAGAGACAACTGACTACCTGGG
>NW_026068165.1:352504-366779 GCF_014885135.2 Alexandromys fortis
ATTTAAATCAGCTGTTCCTTCTTCCATAGTAATGAATTTCTCCTTAATATCAGCCACTAATGTTTCAGTTCCTACAGAAAGGGATTGGAGTTTACGATCCAACTCAGCTGTTCCCTCTTCCATAGTAATGAATTTCTCCTTAACATCCGCCTGAACCTTTTCTAAATTTTTTTCAGTCACCAGAGTCTTGTTAAACAAAGTTCTGTTCTCTTCCTGTAGAACTTCAAACTGATTCTTGAGAAGATCATTGTCATGCTTAATTGTTTGTAGATGTTCAACCTCTGCCTTAAGAATCCTGGATTCTTCTCTTAAAGACTTTATCAGACTTTTGTTGTCAAACCACTTAATACCAAGGAAAACTACTAATCCCAGAAGAATCCATAGATGTGGGGTGCTAGACACCTCTTGTAGGATCTCCCATATGGCACACTCAAAAAGACTGTTAAAGTCCTGAAGAGTAATATTCTCAGACATTTTATTTATAAAAGAAAAAAAATTTTACCTGCAATAACTGGTTCCTGCCAGAGGTGGCGAAAGAGTCCACTTGAGTCCACGTGGAGAGCCGGTCTGAAACAACTTAAAACCAAAATTTATTGTTCTGCCTGAGGAGTTAGGGTGGGCAGATTTGGTCTGATTCAAAGTGACCCCTTCCACTGTGGCGGTTTGTGTTGTAAAACCGCAAATATTTAAGCTTCTGTGTTCAGCTCCAAACGCCAAGGCAGAGGGGGAGGGGCTAACTCCTCTGGCGCTGCGAGTGGGCGAGTGGAACAAAGCTCTGGCTGCGGGCAGCTCGGGACCCGCAGTGGCGGCCTTGGCGCTGCCCCAGCGGGGCCTAGGGCGGGAGGGTGAGCGATCGGGCCGGCGAGGCGGGGAGGGGGGGTGCACTGCGGCGACTGCGACCACCCAGGACCTGCTGTGGGCGCAGCACGGGGCGGGGGCAAATGTGCCCCACATTGGGCGCCAAAATGATGTGGTGGCTTAGATTAATGCAGACAAATTGTGATAAGTATTTGCACAACTTTAATGGAAAACCAGACTCACGAAACCAAGGTTCCAGCAGAGTACAAGAAACAGGAAGGGACCCGCGGCTTCTGTGCGCCCAATTTATCAGTAAACATTCGCCTGAGGCGAGCCCACCCCCAATGGGCGGGCTTATCCCTACATGGTATAACTCCCTTGCTTGGATGCAATAGAGTGACAGACACTTAACATTGCAATGGCTTGATCTCATACCAACCTATCATCTGATACCTGGTGTCTAGGTCAAGAAATAACGGAGGACTCCATGCTTGTCCCTGGAGCTCTGCCTGGGCTCTGTTCCCTGCTGTTAATGTGGCCTACTTGACTGCTGGCATAGGCACCTGTTTGTCTTGTTGGGACCTGTACTTGAATTCACTGTTTCCTGCTGCTGGACCCCAGTGCAGCCTTCCACCCTGTGCCTGGGCTCTGCAGCATTGCTGTCAATCCATGAGTCTAGCAAATACAGTAGCACCTCCCTCCTAGTACTTGTCTGGTTCCTTCTCTTAAAGATGCCTGTAGCATGATGTCACCTTGAGTTTTAAGAATGGTATCTTTTTCCCTGCTGACTTTGTGATTTTTAGATTTTATTTTTTAGTTGCTTTCCTTAATTTTATTTTTTGTATATTAAATATATTATGAAAGTGTAATTTTAAAACATATGTCAATTAAAATATAATTATATCACTTTCCCTTTTTTCCCCTCTAGTTCTTCCCATGTCCTATCTCTATAATTCCTCACATGTCCCCATCACTCTAAAATTGATAGCCACCTTTTCTTCAATTATTATTATTATACACCACACAATACATATGTGTATATGTATATATATATATATGCTCAAATACATAAATACAATCTGTTGAATACATTTTTGTTGTTTGTGTGTATGTTGTTTCAGGGCTGACAATTTTGCAGTGGATTACCAGTTATGGTTATCCCTGAGAGAAGTTAATTTTTCTTCTCTCAGCAATCGTTTTTTATGCATTGACATATCTTTTGATAGTATTATTGATTAGGTTATTCAGCCATTTCTGGCAGAGACAGTCTCACAGCAGACTTCCTGGTATTCTGGCTCTTAACATCTTTCTGCTCCCTCTTCTATGATGCTCCCTAAGCCGTAGGTGCAGGAACTGTACTGTAGATCTATCCGTTAGGGCTGAGGTCTCTACACGTTGTGTCCAGAGGTGTGTGTGTGTGTGTGTGTGTGTGTGTGTGTGTGTGTGTGTGTGTAATGACAGTTTCCATTTGCTGGAGAGAAGCTTCTTTGATGAAGGATGATAGCTACACTTACTCATAGGTATAAAGATAAGATTTAGAATGTAGTTAGTAAGTATGCTTTCTAGCAAGGTTGTGGTAGCAGATTCTCTTCTAAGATCTTCAAAGATGTCGCTAGCCCATATAAGCTGGTTAGGTTTCTAGTGCCAGCCTGATTTCCCTTCTGTTGGATGTGCCTTACGTCAACTTAGAGAGCAGTTGCTTGCCACGAACACGTGAGGGCCACTACCACCCCTTTAATGTTGTCTTGTCATGTATTGTGGTTTATAGATGTCACAGCAGTATGACTATTAATTGCTTCTCTCCTTTGGAAGCTTATCAGATACTTCCTGGTACGATGAAAACTAAAGGAGACTTTGATGTTAGAGTCAGCTCAAAAAAACCCAAGTCCAGTGTCCTAAGTGTGAGGTATCTTCAGCAATAAAGACCAACAATCTGAGAGGCAACCAAAGACAGCATCATAGCTTGTATTGCTTTGAGAGTCACTTGGACTACCCTGACTAACCCCTTGAGAGGTTTCTTGTGACTGGTACTGAGGTTTCTGTTAGTGTATAGTTCTTGTGGGGAGAACTGTTGGCTTAAATGCCACCCTCTCTCTATCTCTCTCTCTCTCTCTCTCTCTCTCTCTCTCTCTCTCTCTCTCTCTCTATCTCTCTCTCTCTCTCTCTCTCTTCCTCTCGATATAAAAATATAAAAAGTTATGTAAGTACATACATGTATAAAAAAACTCTGATATGTATTATGTATAATTTAGGCAAATAAAAAGTAATCTGATCTCTTGAGGCTTTATCCAGCAACCTTGGTGTTATATGTCCCTCTTCTCTCATTCTCTGTGGAAATCAATATAGATTCGACTTTTATTTTATATGTATGAGTGTTGTGCTTGCATATATGTATGTGTACCACATACACACCTAGTGGCCTTTGAGATCAGAAGAGGGCTTCTGGTCCCCTGGAACTGGAACTTGAGACAGTTGTCAGCCATGATGTGGGTGCTGGGATCAAAACCTGCATCCTCTGCAAGGACAGAGTGTTCTTAACTGCTGAGCCACTATTCCACCCTCCTCTGTTGCTTTATAGGAAGCAAAAGATAGGAAAAACTAGGTCCAGATTTTATTGAAGCACACACACACATTCACGCATGCACACATATAGACACAAACATATACATATGGGGACAGGGTGAGGCATGAGTGGACAGACAGACAGAAAAACAGACAAAGACAGAGAAAGCCCCACACACACACCAAATAAATTTTTTTTTTTTTGGTTTTTCGTGACAGGGTTTCTCTGTAGCTTTGGAGCCTGTCCTGGAACTAGCTCTGTAGACCAGGCTGGCCTTGAATTCACAGAGATCCGCCTGCCTCTGCCTCCTGAGTGCTGGGATTAAAGGTGTGCGCCACCACCACCAGGCAGCATCTTTTTCCTATCTGTTTACCGGAGATTTGTTTGACTCCTGGTTGCTCATCATCAACACGTTCTCCCAGGCCACTTCTGAAAGTTTTGAACTCTACTGCCGACTTTTTAATTTGTATGTGTTCTGTAACTGTCACACACATACAGATATATTTATTGTGTGCTGTTTGCTATGAATTAAAATTAAGTGTTATTGGAACAAAAGATTCTTCATTCAATTTGACCAGAGGAGGGTAATCATCTGACAAATTGGCCATGTAAATAATTGCACCTGTGAGTTCACACATATATGTTCACCTATGTTTTCAGTATAGGATACTCATGACACATGTACAAGAACAATACAGTCTTCCTGTACCTCTCACTCTGCACAAAAACCAATTCTAAAATGGACCAAAGACTTCTGAAACATTAGAAAAGAAAAGTGGTGAAAATACTGTAGGTGGCAAATGTGCGTCTACGTGCCTGCGCATTCTGCCCATGAGCAAAGCCATATCAAAGAGGGCTCGGGACCAAGCGACTGTCACCACCTCCTCCACGGCCCTCTTCAAGCCTGAGACTGGGATGCTTGCTGAAGCAGGGCATTGTGTAAGAACTGACTTGAGCAAGAGAGCAGCCCTTGCAGAAGGCTCCCAGCAGCTTCCTCACCCAGAATGCAGAGTCACAAGCAGCCCTGCTGAGATCCTTGACTAGGATTAGCTGGCTGCCACCTTGCCCTCCCTACACTGAGTATTCGAGTGGTACTAAAAGCCCTCATCTGAGCACACAGCCCATCTGTTCCCAACTTCACTTCTGCTTTGAGTTTGTCTTTCTTAATCTTCTGTATCTCCCAATCAGATTATCAGACTCAGCTTTGTGGTCCTTGGCAAAACACATCAAGATCTAGGCATAGGCAAGGACTTTCTGAACAAGACTGCCCAGCTGAGTCTATGCTTTTAAGAAAACAAGTAATTCTGTACAATGAATATATTTGGGTTGACAAATAAATATAGACAATTTTCTAAATGTGTGTGTGAAGATCCTTGTATAATAGCATTAATATGCAATCATAAGTATCAATTTTTCATCAAATGTGTGGTCTGCAGAAAAATGGATTTCCACATATCTAAACAACAGATGAGAATAATTAATAGAGACGACTCATATCATTTAGAAAAATAGTGAACTTTAGAGTTATTGCTGTACACGGCCTGAGGACTCAGCTGTCCAGCATTCTTACACAGCTTTCCTCGGCCTACAGAAGGTGCAATTTTAAAGATATAAGTTTTCAAGATTTCAACACTTCAGTGTGGGAGGAGGGCCTGCTTGTTCATGCCGGCTGCCTGGCTAGGTTAGCCCCAACATAATCACACAGAAACTGTATTAATTAAATCACGGCTTGGCACATTAGCTCTAGCTTCTTATTGGCTAACTCTTACATATTAATTTAACCCATCTCCATTAATCTGTGCCTCACCATGAAGTTGTGG
The DNA here is from genome assembly GCF_014885135.2 of Alexandromys fortis. Taxonomy (NCBI): domain Eukaryota; kingdom Metazoa; phylum Chordata; class Mammalia; order Rodentia; family Cricetidae; genus Alexandromys; species Alexandromys fortis. Next base: position 357,686 of record NW_026068165.1, read on the forward strand.
CCTACCAGCAAAGTTTCAGCACATCTCTCTCCGGCAGCGTATTCATGATGTCTCCCTGACTCGACCCTTCTCCCAGCATTCAGTCCAGTTTTCCCTACCTACCTAAGTCCTGCTCTATCAACAGGCCAAGGCAGTTTCTTTATTTATTAACCAATAAAAGCAACACATAGACAGAAGGACCTCCCACACCTCTTTAGTTTTGTGATATTTAGGATTTTAGATTTTAGGAAGGTTTGTTCCCTTGGGATTCAATACTCAGGACTCTGGGCAATTATACCTGAAAGCTTCAACATGTTGCTAATGTGGTTGAACTGATGAGGATCCACTTCCACCTGGCTGCCAAACATTGGTAGTGTTGTCTTTATGGTACTGGTTTAGAGACATTAAGGATGTGGGGAAGGGTGGCAGAGTTTTTTCCTCCTTGGTTTCTGAGAGCTTTGAGGCCACTCAGGTTTTTTTTTTTTTCAGCACTTGAGTGTGAAGCAGTGAAAATGAAATCTTGGGTTTCAGTGGAGACTCCAAGATGTCTTGGAGATGCCAGGAGTACTGCATAAAGGGAGTAGAGAGAAATGTGTCTTGAGGGCAGAAAATCTAGAAGGGAACCCGCTGAGCTCTGACATCAGATGAAGTTGCAGGATTTGATGCTTGTCCTGCTGAGTTTGGGTATGGCTCTGGTACAGTACCTTTCTCACTATACATTTATTCCTCTGTTTTGGAATGACAATGTATGCTTTATACCATTGTATGCTGGAAGTACGTAATTTGCTTTTTGGTTTTACAGGGGTCCACAGCTAAGAGTCTTGAAGTCTTGAGTCTTAGAAGATACTTTGAACTTTTAAACAGTGTTGAGACTGAGCGAGAATGGGAAGTTTTAAGGTTGGACTGAATACAGTTTGTGTAGTGATATGGCCACGAGCCTATGGGGCCAGACAGTGGAATGTGGTGGTTGGAAGAAGAAATGCCTTTTAAAGACTCATGTATTTGGACACTTGGTCCCCAGTTGGTGGTGCCGCTTATAGATGTCATGGGGTCTTGCTGGAGGAGATACATCACAGAGTTTGGGAGTTTATAGCCTTGCTGCACTTCCAGTTTGTGCTCTCTGCATTGCATGTGATCAAAGATGTGATCTCTCAGGTCCTGCTTGGACAGCCTGCTTCCATGTCCCTGCCCCCACCATATAAAGAGTCACTATGGACTCTTTGTATGCAACCACAAGACAAAACAAACTGTTTCTTCCATAAATTGATTTTGGCATGGTGTTTTATCACAGCAATAGAAAAGGAATAAACATAGTGGAAGACTCTAAATCATGAAGAAGCCTTCACCACAGGGACATATTACAACTCTGCTGCACTTTCCTTAGAGAAACAACCCCGACAAAGACCCAAATATTGAATGGAGATGTCCCAGAAAATTCCAGGAACTTCCAGCATGACCTCATTCCCTTAAAACTTAATTATTTCTTTTTCTTTCATACATTTACATCCCAATAACAGTTTCCCCTCTCTCCACTCTTCCCAGTCCTCCCCACACATCTCTGTCTCTTTTTCTCCAGATCTACTTCCCCTGCATTTCCCTGCAGGCTCCCAGGGATATCAACCAAACACCACAAAACAATTTACAATAGGACTAGACACAAACTCTCATATCAAGGCTGTATGAATCAATCCCATAAGAGGAAAAGGGTCCTACAGGCAAAAGAGTCAGAGACAGCCTCCGGTCCCACTGTTAAGAGTTCCACAAGAACACCACACTACACAACCATAACATATATGCAGACGTCTGTGATTGTCCCTTCAGTTTCTGTGAGGTCCCTTTGAGCATTGCTTAGTTGATTCTGTAGGCCATGTTCTCATGGTGTCCTCAAAACCTCTGGCTTCTGAAATACCCCTTCACCTCTATAAAGTTCCCTTGGCTCTCTTTATGTTTGGCTATGGGTCTCCTCATCTGCTCCCATCAGTTGCTGGATGACACCTCTCTGATGACTATTGAATTAAGCACTGATTTATGAGTTTAGCATGCTATCAATAGTATATTCATTGACTCCCCCTTCTTACAGTTGTGTTTGGTTCTATTCTAGTGTCTGGGCTATCTAGCCTCTGGTTCCTGGCCATCCAGCCAGTGTCAGATGTGGGTTCCCTCTCATACAGTGGGCCACAATTTGGGCCAGTCATTGGTAGGTCACTCCCATAAGTTCTGTGCCACCATTACCAGAGCATATCTTAGAGGTAGGACTGATTGTAGGTTGAAAGTTTTGTGGCTGGGTTGCTGTTCCAGTCCCACTGCTGGGAGCCTAGCCTGGTGGTAGAAGATGACTTGTTCAGGCTCCATATCCTCTCATTGCTAGGAAGACTAGGATCCTAGTGAAGACTAAGATCACTCTCGTAGATTCCAGAAAATTTTCTCTGCACTGGACCCTCAAATGCCCCCCAATTCTAGTCATCTCTCCCAGTATTCCCTCCCAAACTCCTCACTTGATCCTGTCTGTTCCCAAGTCCACTCACAAAAACTATCCTATTTCCCTTCTCAGGGAGAAACATGAGACCCTCTCTGGGTCTGTGGGTAATCTAATTATTTTAATAGTCAAAGAATCAGAGCAGGAACTATTAATCACTGAAACATATGGGCTGGGTGTATATAAATCATTTGGGTAACAGAGACCTCAGGGATGCTTTTCCATTGGTTTAGTTACCCAACCTAGTCCCACTTCTAAACAGGAAATTCTTAGAAAAGACAAAAGTGTATGAGTAGCATATATTAAGGCTTAAAGCAAGATTTTTGAGATTGAAACTGGGTGTGGGGAAATGTATTCATCGAGGTTGAAACTGGATATGGGAAATCCTGGAATGGATCAAATATTCTGTCCGCATAGTAAATGGTTGCTATTCTTGTTCAGGAAGGCCAGAAGTTAGAGTGAGCCATTCCCTCTCAGAGGAGTTCTGGATGTCCTATAGATGGAATGTATGGTCTTTGTCTTCCAGAATGAGATAGCCCTGACAAAACATTAGGAGACAAAGAACTCCAAAATACCATTAAGTTCATTTTGTGTGGACCTCCTGCTGCAGGTATGCGGTTTTCCCTTAGGAGTGTATCTTCAATGAGACTTCATTGAAGAAAATGTCCTTCTAATGCCTTCTGTAGAGCTGTACTTATAGATAGATACTGGTTAAATCTGGCTTTACCATGGGATGTCCCCTTAATCTATTGTGATTCTAAGATTTACTGGCATAGAGGTTTGGGCTGGTGTCTGTGGCTAAGGAATGTGAGGAACATTCATTCAGGCTTCTGGCTTTTAGAGTCACCATTGAGAAGTCAGGTGTTAGTCACTTGATGATGTTTTCCCTTGCAATTATTGTTGTTGTTGCTGCTGTTGTTGTTGTTGTTTAAGACAGGGTTTCTCTGTGTAACAGTCTTAGCTATCCTGGAACTAGCTCTTGTAGACCAAGCTGGCCTCAAACTCACAGAGATCCACCTGCCTCTGCCTCCAGAATGCTGGGATTAAAGGCACCACCACCGCCCAACCCTTACAGATTATTATATATTCTTTCTTTGTTCTGTACATTCAGTGTCTTGATTATTATATATTGTGGGGAATTTATTTCTGGTCTAGCTTATGCAGTGTCTGTAAGCTCCCTATACCTTGTACCTTGATAGGCATCTCCTTTTTTAGGTTAGGGACATTTTCTTCTATTGTTTGGGTGAAAATATTTTTCTTTGCCTTTGACTTGGGTTTATTGTCCTTCCTCTATTCCTATTATTCTTAATAGTGTCTCATATTTCTTGGATGCTTTTGCCTGGATATTCTTAGATTGAATATTTTCTTTGGCTGAGGTATCTGTTTCTTCTATCTTATCTTCAATGTTTGAGATTCTCTCTTCCACCTCTTCTATTCTGCTGGTGAGGTTTGTCTTTGAGATTCCTGTTTCATTTTCCAAATCTTTCATTTCAAATTTTACCTCAGTTTGGGGTTTTTTTTTTAGTTATCCCATTTCCACTTTTGTCTCTTGACCTGTTTTCTTAATTAATCCCACTATTTGTTTTCATAGATTTCATTAACCGATTCATTCATATTCTCTTTAAGATCCTTGAACATATTCATAATAGCTATTTTGAAGTCTTGTACTTCAGCTCTATTGCAATTCTCAGGGACAGTGTGGTAGGGTTGCAGGGTTCTAGTGGTGACACATTGTCCTGACTGTTATTGATTGTATTTTTCTGCTGGCATATAGGCATTTGGGTTATGGATGATTATAATTCTAGGTGTTGATATCATGGATATTATAATTTTGTTTCTGTTTGGCTGTCATGATCTAGGCATTCAAAACATTTTAAATTTAATCCATTCATTATTTAGCATCATTTGAGCTAGAAGATATGTTGTGAATTCCAATTTATTTTCTCAGAAGTCGAAGAGATTTAGCATAAGCTATTTAGCTATTTTGTTTCATTATTGAGATTACATTTGTTTTACTTTCTTGCTTTGTTTTCAACTTTTGACTGCTCAATAAAATCAGAATTGCATTAACTTAAAAAATATGATTTGCTATGATTGAGAATTTATTCTGAAAGATGTTTATTTGCAGGGAGACTAAAAAAGCAAATTAATGTGATAGAGTGTATTTGGGCAGAAAACACTTTTTAAAAAATAAAATTTTAATTTATTGACAGGTTTATGTATGTATATAATATATTTTGGTCATTCACTTTGAAGTCTCTTGTGTGTGTGTGTGTGTGTGTGTGTGTGTGTGTGTGTGTGTGTGTGTTCCTCTACCATATTCATTGAGTCTAGGTCTCTCAGTCAAAGTCAAATGCTTGTTGATATTATAATCTCCATAGCAACCTGTCATGGGGATCCCACATCGTCACCTTGTGAGCTTCAATTACAAATGAGCCACCATGCCTACCCTGCATTTCTGGGGTTCTGGGGTCTAAACTCTGACACTCATGCTCATACAGCAAGGACTTTACCAATGAGCAACCTTCCAGTTCTCTTCTGCCCTCTTCTCCAATGGATGACTTCTTCTTCCCAATATGTTCCCTTCCTTCTTTCAAGTCTTTCTCCCTTTCTTTTCTTTCCCCCTTTTCTTCTTCTTCCTTCTCCTCCTTCTAATTCTTCATAACTCATTGACTTTAGTCAGGGCATCTTACATGTGCACTGGTGTGGGACTGTTTTCTGGGTAATGGATAATTTACCTGTGGCTTAACCCCTGAGGAAAAATGATCCACCTTCCAAAATAGCCAGCAAGGGTCAAGAACTCTTCAATAATAAGGGGTGGTTCCTATCCTGAGTGAAGTGAAGTAACCCAGACTCAGAAAGACAAACACAGTATGTCCTCACTCATAAGTGGATATTAGATGTAAAGCAAAGGAAAACCAGACTACAATCCACAGCTCCAGAGAAGCTAGGTAACATGGAAGACCCTAAGAGGAACACATGGATCACCTAGGGAAGGGGAAGTAGATGAGATCTCCTGGGTAAACTGAGGGTGAGGGGGAAATAAAGAGGACAGAATGGAAGATGAGAACTTGAGGGAATGTGATGGTCAAGGGGGGAGAGTGACAAAGTGGGGAGATCTTGACAGACATAGTCATTATGGGATTAAGGAGAAACCTGGTGCTAGGTAATTTCCCAAGAATACACAAGGATGGCCCCAGCTAAGACTCCTAGCAATAGTGAAGAGGGAGCCCTAATGGACCTTCCCCTGTAATCAGATTGGTGAGTACCCCAACTGACATCATACAACCTTCATTCAACAACTGATGGAACCAGATGCAGAGATCTGTAGTAGGAGCTGCAGTGGGCTGCGTCCTGCCACCCAGCTCCCGGCCACCGGCTAGCTTTACCCGAAATAATTACGCAGAAACTGTATTTTTTTAAACACTGCCTGGCCTGTTATCTGTAGCCTCTTATTGGCTAATTTTCACATCTGTATTAACCCATTTCTAATAATCTGTGTAGCACCATGAGATGGTGTCTTACCAGGAAGGAATCTAGCCTACGTCTGTCTGGGGTCAGAGAATCATGTCAACTGCCTGACTCGGCTTCTTTTTCCCAGCATTCTGTTCTGTCTACTCCGCCTACCTAATTTTCTGTCCTATTAAAGGGCCAAGGCAATCTCTTTATTTAACCAATGAAATCAACACAGAACAGCAGACTCTACCACATCAGAGGTCCACAACCAACACCAGGAATCAAATTGAAGAGAGGGAGGAGGGAATGTAGGAGCAAGGGAGGTCAAGGTCATGAGTAGAAATTTACGTGGACAGCTGAACCAAGCTTGTGGAAACTCAGGAACTTTAGACCAATAGCTGTGGAGCCTTCATTAGACCAAACTAGGCCTTCCATGTGTAGGAGACAGTGGTGAAGCTTGGGTTATCTTGTGGTACCTGGCAGTAGGGACAGAATCTATATCCCTGGTGCAGGAAGGTTCCAGCGCAGTTCCAGGCTGATTTATCCTATGTCATATAACCAAACCATGTGGTATCTTCAAAAATAAGGTTATAAGTTATGTTTGTCAGCCAAGAGCAGGGGCAATATCCTGTACTGTTTTGGAGGTCTTTGGAGTTTTCCTAATAAAAAAGACATAGGGAGATACCCCATACTTGGCACTGGAATTTTCATTTCAAATCTTGTGTCTTCTGGGAACAGTATAACACACACACACACACACACACACACACCGCCAAGTTAGAGAATATGTGTTCAAATGCCTTTAAAATATTTTTAGTTAGCTTACTAAGAAGTGGTTTCCAAAATGATTTTCACACACCATTAATTTTTTTATTACTTAAAAATGTACCAATCCAAATTCTGACTCCTTCCCCTCCTCCCAGTCCCCTCCACAAACCCTTCCACCCCATCCCTTCAAACCTAAGGAAGTGCCATGCACCCCAAGCTGTGGAAAGTCCAAGGCCCTCCCTACTACATCTAGGTTGAGCAAGGTTTACATCTATAGAGAATAGGATCCCAAGATGCTGGTATATGCAGTAGAGAAAAGTCCAAGTGTCACTATTAGTGGCCCCTCAGTCTGCCCCTTCAGCGGGGTGTGGTTGTTCCCATGCTCATTCACTCCCAGTGCTGTTGGAGTTGGTGAGCTGCCATTAGCTCAGGCAAACTGTCTCAGTTGATGAACCCCTCATGGTCTTGAATTCTTTGCTCAATCTCTTACTCCTTTCACTCTTCAACTGGATCTAGGGAGCTCAGTCTAGAGTTCCAATGTCGGTCATTGCCTCTGTTCCCATCTGTTGTTGGACAAAGGTTCTATGGCGATGTTTAAGATAATCATCAAGGCGGTGGTGGCGCACGCCTTTAATCCCAGCACTCGGGAGGCAGAGGCAGGCAGATCTCTGTGAGTTCAAAGCCAGCCTGGTCTACAAGAGCTAGTTCCAGGACAGGAACCAAAAGCTACAGAGAATTCCTGTCTCGAAAATTAAAAAAAAAAAAAAGAAAAGAAAAGATAATCATCAGTCTGACTACAGGGTACCCTCCTCTAATGATTTCCTCTCGTCTAGCCCCAGTCCCTATTCTCATTTAAGCATCCATTATACTACTGATCACCTCTATTTTCTTTTTTTGACTCCCATTATAAATCTTATCTATCTATCCATTTGTCTGTCTATCTATCTATCAATCTATTATAAATACAGTATTCTGTCTGCATGTATGCCTGTATGCCAGAAGAAGGCACCAGATCTCATTATAATCTCACGGTTGTGAGCCACCATGTGGTTGCTGGGAATTGAACTCAGGACCTCTGAAAGAGCAAGCCAGTGCTCTTAAAATCTGAGCCATGTCTCCAGCTTTATCACCTCTATTTTTATATCACTTGTATTCTACTGTTTCTCAAAAATCAAGAGAAAGTTCATCCAAATACAGATCCAATCAAGAAGAGACAAACATGTATGAACTTTAATGGTTTATTATTAATTAATATTTTATTTCTATATTTGATCTTTCTTTTTCTTCATTGATATTATAGCAAGTTTTTTGAAGGAATCACTGAAGGCTTGTCTCACTTGCTTATTTCTCAGAGTATAAATGAAAGGGTTCAACATGGGAGCAATTGATGTCATTAAAACTGACACACCTTTATTGATAGCCACAGATTCCTTTGCTGAAGGGTTGATGTAAATGAAAATACAGCTTCCATAGGTGATTGAAACTACAATCATGTGAGAAGAACAGGTGGAAAAGGCCTTTTTCCTTTGCTGGGCAGAGGGGAATCTCAGAATGGTCTTGATGATGTGTCCGTAGGACAGAACAACACACAAGAGGGTCAGAATGAAGGTCAGCACCGCACAGACAATCACCAGCTGCTCTAGGAGCCAAGTGTCTGAGCATGAGATCTTCAAGATAGGAGATGCATCACAGAAAAAATAATCAATAACATTTGAGTCACAGAATCTCAAATTTAGGAACAGGGTCAGTGGTGGGAATATGATCAGCAGGCCAGCCAGCCAGCAGCAGACGACAAGCTTCTGACACACCTTGCTGCTCATGATGGTTACATAATGCAGGGGTTTGCAGATGGCCACATAGCGATCATAGGACATAATGGCCAGAAGAAAAAATTCAGTTACTCCAAAAACATCAGTAAAAAACACTTGAATGACACAAATATTATAAGTGATGGACCTGTCTCCTGTTGCTATGTTGTACAAATATCTAGGGATACAGGCAGATGTAAATGAAATTTCTAATATGGAGAAATTTTGTAGAAAAAAGTACATGGGTATTTTAAGGTGGGAATCTAATATAGTGAGGGATATGATTGTCAGATTCCCAGTTACACTCAACATGTAGGCAAAAAATAGAAGCACAAAAATTGGAACCTGAAGCTGAGGGTCATCTGTTAGTCCCAACAGAATGAAGGTGGTTACTGTGTTGTTTTTCATCCCTGACTACTGAATTATTCAGTCTTCATGAAAAAGTTAGAGATGTCTCACTTGAAAAGTAGCAAAGCCAGAAAGCAGTGAGCAGAGAGTGTTCTAGTAAACTTATTCATGTGTACTTTCTTCTGTAAGTCGTAGCTGATACTGTCAATATTCCTGTGAGCTTAGTTATTCAACAACTTACTTTAGTCAATTGGTTTGG
>NW_026068165.1:368912-371118 GCF_014885135.2 Alexandromys fortis
TGTATGTCTGATTAGCCTGGAACTCACTATATATATACATATGCTGGGCTGGCCTCAAACTCACAGAGATCTACCTGTTTCTGTCTCCAGCATACTGGGATTTATAGTGTATACCACCATGTCTGTTTTGGGTTTTTTTTTTCTTTAAGTTTTTGGTGGTTTCTTTTATAGGTCTGGTCTATCAGGTTTCCATTCAGAAAATTACATTGTGGAAAATTCAGCATTTCAGTTTATATTTAAGGACTTCACTACCATTTTTCACCTCATATTTTTCTATTTATGTTTCTTTAATGGATATTTCAATGATGTATGAAAATAAGAGTTAAGGACTCCCTAAGTTTTGATTTAAAGTAACAGCTGCGGCGGGGACCTGAGAGGCGGCAGACGACTTGTGGACTACCACTGCGGCAGGGACGGCGGGGACCAGCGCGCAACACCCAGAGCAGATCGACCCACTACAATTAAAGCAAAGAGATAGGCCTTTGGTTGGTGAGGTCCCTGACAAAGGAGAAGCCAGGTACTATTCCTGAAGACCCTTCTGAGGGGTGAGAGGGATATTGGCCCCCGGCTGGAGCCAGGAAACAGAGTGAGGGCATTTTGTAAGAGGAGTCCCTGTCCAGCAGGGAAACCTGATCCGGCTTTAAAAGACCCATTAGACAGCTTCAATAGGAGGAGATGGGCAGGCGCCATGCAAGAATTCACCCAATAATCGGAAAAACAACATGAAAACACTAGAACCCAATGATTTTACAACAGAAGGACTTGAACACCCTAACACAGAAGAAGTGGAAAAAATTGACTTTATGAAAGCAATAGAGTCCCTTAAACAACATGTAAAAAGCACCCTTATAGAAATGGATGAGAAATATAACAAAAAGTTTGAAGAATTAAGTAAATACGTACATGAGACCCTGGGAAACCAAGAAAAAACGAACAAACAGGTAATGGAAACAGTTCAAGAATTGAAAACTGAAATGGAAGCAAGGAAGAAAGCACAAACTGGGGACCAGCTGGATACGGAAAATCTAGGTCAACGAGCAGAGCCTACAGAAACAAGCATAATCAATAGAATACAAGAAATAGAAGAAAGAATCTCAGATTCTGAAGACACCATAGAGAAAATAAACGCACTGATCAAAGAAAACAGCAAAGCCAACAAATTCTCATCACAAAACATTCAGGAAATATGGGACACAATAAAAAGACCAAACCTGAGAATAATAGGAATAGAAGAAGGGGAAGAATTACAGCTCAAAGGCCCAGAAAATATATTTAACAAAATTATGGAAGAAAACTTTCCCAACATAAAGAAAGATATTCCTTTGAATATCCAAGAAGCATACAGAACACCAAACAGACTGGATCAAAGAAAAGCATCCCCTCGCCATATAATAATCAAAACACAAAATATACAGGTTAAAGAAAGAATATTAAGAGCTGCAAAGGAAAAAGGCCAAGTAACTTATAAAGGTAAACCGATCAGACTTACACCTGACTTCTCTATGGAAACCATGAAAGCCAGAAGGTCCTGGATAGAGGTTCTTCAAAAACTAAGAGACCATGGATGCAAACCCAAACTTCTATACCCAGCCAAGCTAGTATTCACTATCAATGGAGAAAACAAGACATTCCAAGATAAGAACAAATTTAAACAATACGTAGCCACAAATCCGGCACTACAGAAAGTAATAGGAGGAAAATCGCAACCCAAGGAATCCAACATTGCCAACACTGACTACAATAACTAAGGCATCTAGCAAACCTTCACCAGCACAACTCAAAGAAGGGACACACACAAACTCTACTCCCAAAAACAATAAGAAAACCTGAGTAAACAACCAATGGTCATTAATATCACTTAATATTAATGGTCTCAATTCACCTATAAAAAGGCACAGGCTAAGAGATTGGATACGAAAACAGGATCCAACATTCTTCTGTTTACAAGAAACACATCTCAACCACAAAGACAGGCATCTACTCAGAGTAAAAGGTTGGGAAAAGGTCTTTCAATCAAATGGTCCTAAGAAAAAAGCAGATGTGACCATACTAATTTCCAACAAAACTGACTTCAACTAAAATCAATCAGAAGAGATCGAGATGGACACTTTATACTCATAACAGGAACAATTCATCAGGATGACATCTCAATCCTGAATATCTATGCCCCTAATATAAAAGCACCCACTTATGTAAAAGAAATATT
>NW_026068165.1:373900-394276 GCF_014885135.2 Alexandromys fortis
TATTAACCTTCATCAGGCGATGAAAGGAGACAGAGACAGAGACCCACATTGGAGCACAGGACTGAAATCTCAAGGTCCAAATCAGGAGCAGAAGGAGAGAGAGCACGAACAAGGAACTCAGGACCGCGAGGGGTGCTCCCACACACTGAGACAACGGGGATGTTCTATCGGGAACTCACCAAGGCCAGCTACCCTGGGTCTGAAAAGGCCTGGGATAAAACCGGTCTCGCTGAACATAGCAGACAAGGAGGACTACTGAGAACTCAAGAACAATGGCAATGGGTTTTTGATCCTACTGCACGTATTGGCTTTGTGGGAGCCTAGGCAGTTTGGATGCTCACCTTACTAGACCTGGATGGAGATGGGTGGTCCTTGGACTTCCCATAGGGCAGGGAACCCTGATTGCAATTTGGGCTGACAAGGGAGGGGGACTTGATTGGGGGAGGGGGAGGGAAATGGGAGGCGGTGGTGGGGAAGAGACAGAAATCTTTAATAAATGAATAAATTTAAAAAAAAGCCCGAGATAGGGCTGGCAAGATGGGTCAAAAGGTAAGGGCACTTCTAGTCAAGCCTTAAAAACCCTGGTTCTATTCCCGGGACCTATATGGTGGGGGAAAACTCATTCTCAACGTTGTCTTCTGACCTCTGCATGGGTACCATGGCATGTGTGCATTCACACATACACACATGTACAATAAATAAATAAGTTCCGTAACTTTTAAGAAAAAAAAATAAAGTAACAGCTGCGCTATTGTTTTTCTCAGGTGACACTTCGTATCATCAGCACATTTAACGAAGTGTATTTTGATGTTTGAATGGCCATCTGCAGTGTTTGAGTTACTCTTGAAAAGAAAGCAATTTTGTTTCCATTTTCCTAATGAAATTGCATGCTATGTGAACAGTTGCTGTTTTCCTTTAAAAGAGTCTCTGCATCAAGAAATGAGGGCTACATCTCCTCTTAATTACATGGCCGGTTTACTGTCACCAACAATGGGACCGAGAGCCAGCAGTGGCTCTTGAAGATCCATGACATTCCTGGGAACTTTAGAGGCTGGATGATGTTGGTCAACGGAATGCACTTTTTTCAGCCTCCCTCAGCTGCCAACCCAGATCCCCTAGTGTCTGCTCCTGGAGTTAGTTTGTGGTAACTCGCTTGTTCCTCTACTGCTGTGTGAGAGCCCTGGCTACAAAACAACCTTGATTTATTCTATCACAGCCGTAATTCTAGCTTTCAAGATGCAATGTTTTAGAATAATAATTGCATTTTCCAAATATACTTTTTATTAAAAATTTCTAGAGAACCAATTTTGTTCACATCAGGATAAATTGTCATGCTGGGTGATTTTTTAATGCATACACCTTTCCCCTTAAAACAGTAGAGTGAGGTTATGAATCACAGTACTGTCCATCTGTAAATTTACATTTTATTTAGGTTTTGATGAAAATCAGCACCCCGAAAATGCAACCCAGAACTATCTGTGCATTTTTATGTAACAATTTATATAAAATATCACAGTTGATTTTGTTTGATTTGCAGTTGATTTATGCCAGGTTGAATATGTTTACCAGAGAAAATCATCACCAAATATGAAGCTAAATGAAGTAGCCACCGTACTTACTCTGTTGAGAGCTAACAGCAGCTTCAGCGGATTCCTCAAAAAATGTCCTGGCGTCTATTTTGATGCAGAGAACCTACCAGCAATGGCACATGAAGAACTTTCTCGTTTCAATGCACCCATACCCAGTTTCTCTCTTGTACTGTGGGAAGGTCAAGCCCTAGAATCCCTCAAGATTTTTTACATCTCTAACACACTGGATGAATTTTCTAATCAGGAATTTGGCTCCCTTTTATCCTAGGCACACATTCTCAATTTCTTTGTTTGAAAATAAAATATTGTCCTCTTGTTTTTTTCAAACCATTGACATGATGATTTCTTTGGGTATTCTGTTACAATTTGCATTTGATTTATTTCCTAAACCTGAAACTAAATAAATAAATGTCTGAGTCCTCAGTGACCTGTGTTCAGACATCACTAATTAGTCTCTGTAATGAACTTGAGCTAAAAGTCCTGAAAGATGCTGCAGTGGGGGCAGTGTCCTTAGAGACCCAAAGATGCAGCCATAGCAACAGGAACAGGCCAAGACATGAGAGGAAACATTCAGATGGCCAAGAACCAGCTTGCATGTCCTGTGTTTCCCCCTCACCATGAATGAAAGGCGAAAGACTAAAGCTATCACAACTTCCATTTTTCCTCAGTATTAAGTTTATAACACAAAAAAATTGACAAACTTGAAACAAGTTTCCTTTTATTATTTTGATTAAATGGCTGTGAAAATTTAAAAATGTAGAAATATGATGTCTATTATTTACAGCTATAACTTCCTTTTTCACTTAATTGCATAAGCTGTTATAAAAATTATTGACCAAGGAGATGTATTATAATGCACACTACACGCTTTCCAACATCCACTTATATTTTAAACCACTCTTAGTTTGTGTCATTTTATTAGTTCTTTAAGAATTTTATACAATGTATTAAATCAGATTTACCCTTTATCCTCCCCCTTCTATACCCACCCAACTTTGTGTCTCTTTTTTGAAACTCAGAATGTACAATTTGGGCTGTCCATACCCTCTTGCATGTGTGGTTTTCACTGGAGGGCGGTAAACTCACTAAAGACTGAACATATAAATGAAACTAACTTTCCATGCTGGAATTCTATGCCTGAGCCTGTGTAAGTCTTGTGTAGTGTCGGATGCTGAATTCATACATGTAAGTGTCACGACAAAACCAGGAAACACCATTTCCTTGTAGTCGTCCACCATCTAAGGCTCTTAGAATCTTTCCATCCCTATTTCTCAAATGATCCCCTGGGGCTGCACACTCCATAGCCTCTTATTGTGCACACTTGGGTCAGTTGTGGGTCTCTGTGCTAATTTCTATCCATTTGCAGTGAGCAGTGACTGATGCACTAATCCGTGAACATAACAGCAAGTCATTAAGAGTCAGTATAATACAGTATAACACAGCATTATATTTACTTGTTTATTTCAACTTTACAAAAAAGAACTTTCAATAAGAAAGTCATGCATCAAAATTAACCAGACCTAAAGTCTATACATCTCAACAAACATCTATGCAGTCAGATTAGCCATTCTGAAGCTGTAAAGCTTCACGCTGGATTTTATACTTCAGTACCAAATATATTTTTCTGTACTTATCTACCACTAAAAAAGTAACACGCCATGATAGAGTTCCAACTAGAAAAACAATTTAATAGAATAATAGCATTAGATTTACCTTTATAGCCTATGACCTATCTACCCACAATTTTTTTGTCCTAATAACAGTGCCAGGTATAGGTTGGACTTGTGGGCCTTAAACACAATCAGAAAACTGTTGTTTACTACCTTGACATTTGTACCACCATTGTACCAGTGGGCTGGTACAGGGTGGTTTTCGCTGTAGCTTGTGAAGTTCACAGCATGCCAAGACTGGTGACTCCATTTCTCCTCTAGTAGAGTGCACAGCTCATTCCAGTGCTATGAAATCTAACCAGCAGGGATGAAGCTTCCACGTGTATACCAACTTGATTTCTCTATGTTATAAGTCAAATATGTGGTGTATTCAGCAACAGGGTCTCACTATCATATTTTGAAGGTAACCAAGAATATGAGCAATAGCCTGTAATATTTGGGGTTCTGTGGGGGTCTCACTTGTCAACAACCCCTAAAGGGGTAACACATTCTTGTCACTATGCTTTTTATTTGTTACCTGTGTTCCCATTGTAGGGTAATTACACATTACATATATATGCACATACGTGTGTGTGTGTGTTTTAGAAGGTTCTACAGCGGTATGTTTTCATATGCTCTCTCTGAATGACGAAGCATTAGTTATCTATCCCTATACTCCCTTATCTACCCTCCCCTTACTCCCTTCTCCATTAAACCGATCCTGTACCATTATGACCCTTTAATCCTTTGTACCACTTTATTATGTCTCTTCTCTCTTGATATCACCCTTACTAATATTCTGATCACTAGGGTATTCCAAAGAGAAATGCATATCTGAAGATTCAAGGCTAACATCCACAAACGGAAGTAAACATATAGTTCATCTTTCTAGGACTGGGTGGCTCCCTGAAATTCTGAAGTGAATGTGGTGAAAATGGAACACTTATTCACTGATGGTGGGAATGCAGATTGGCACTCCCATTATGGAAATCAGTGTGGATCTTCATCAAGAGCTAGAAATAAATAGACCATATGACACAGCTATGTACTCTTCGGCATATCCTAGCTTCCCGAGTGCTGGAATTATAGGTGTATACCACTGTGCCCAGCTTGTCTATTGTTGGTGGGTGTATAAACTTGTACAGTCACTATAGAAATCAACATGGTGATTCCTCAGAAAGCTGGGAATTGGTTTCCCTCAAGATCCCCCATACCATTTCTGGGTATATATCCAAAGGAAGCTCCATCCTACCCCTTGCTCAGCCGTGTTCATTACTGCACTATTCATAATAGCCAGAAACTGGAAACAACCTAGCTGTCCCCAACAGAAGAATGGATAAAGAAAATTTTGATACATTTACACAATGGAGTATTACTCAGCTGTTAAGAAATAATCATGTGAATTTGTAGGCAAATGGGTGGAACTAGAAAAACTCATCCTGAGTGAGGTAACCCAGACCCAGAAAGACAATGTGGTATCTATTTGCTTATATATGGATGTTAGCCATTAAGTTAATGATAACCAGTAAACAGTCCATAGACGCAGAGAGGCTAGGTATCAAGAAAGAGTCTGGGGAGTACACATGGATCTTTTTAAAAAATAAAACTTTTTGACAAGTTTATGTATATATAATATATTTTGGTCATATTCAGTTTGAAGTCTCTTTTCTTTTTAGAATGTGTGTGTGTGTGTGCGTGCGTGTGTATGTCCGTTCCTTTACCTTAGTCAATGAGTCTAGGTATGTCAGTCAAAGTCAGACTCTCGCCTATATGATAGTCTCCATAGCAACTTGTCATGGGGATCCCACATCGTCACCTAGTGAGCTGCAATTACAAATGAGCCACCATTCCCACCCCGCATTTCTGGGGTTCTGGGGTCTAAACTCTGACACTCATGCTCATACAGCAAGGACTTTACCACTGAGCAACCTTCCAGTTCACTTCTGTCCAATGGATCACTTCTTCCCAACATGTTCCCTTCCTTCTTTCAAGTCTTTCTCCCTTTCTTTTTTCCCCCCTTTTCTTCTTCCTCCCTCTCCTCCTTCTAATTCTTCATAACTCACTGACTTTAGTTAGGGAATCTTACATGTGTACTGGTGTGGGACTGTTTTCTGGGTAATGAACAATTTATCATTGGCTTAATCCCTGAGGAAAAATTATTCCCCTTCCCTAGTAGCCAGCAAGGGTCAAGAACTCTTCAATAATAAGGGGTGGTTCCTATCCTGAGTGAAGTGAAGTAACCCAGACTCAGAAAGACAAACACAGTATGTCCTCACTCATAAGTGGATATTAGATGTAATGCAAGGGATAACAAGACTACAATCCACAGCTCCAGAGAAGCTAGGTTGCATGGAAGACCCTAAGAGGAACACACGGATCACCCTAGGAAGGGGAAGTAGATGAGATCTCCTGGGTAAACTGGGGGTGAAGGGGAAAAAAGAGAGAACAGAATGGAAGATGAGAACTTGAGGGAATGTGATGGTCAAGGGGGGAGAGTGACAAAGTGGGAGAGTAATGAAAGAGAGATCTTGACAGAAAGAGTCACTATGGGATTAAGGAGAAACCTGGTGCTAGATAATTTCTTAATAATATACAAGGATGGCCCCATCTAAGACTCCTAGCAATAGTGTAGAGGGAGCTCTAACAAGTCTTCCCTGTAATCAGATTGGTGAATAACCCAACTGACATCATACAACCTTCATTCAACAACTGATGGAACCAGATGCAGAGATCCACAACCAAGCACTGGGAATCAAAATGAAGAGAGGAAGGAGGGAATATATGAGCAAGGGAGGTCAAGATCATGAGGAGAAATCTACATGGACAGCTGAACCAAGCTTGTGGAAACTCAGGAACTCTAAACCAATAGCTGTGGAGCCTTCATGAGACCAAACTTGGCCTTCCATGTGTGGGAGACAGTGGGGAAGCTTGGATTATCTTTGAGGTACCTGGCAGTAGGAGCAGAATCTATTCCTGGTTGGTGTGGGAGAATTGTCTGTAATCTGTCGATCATGTTTTAAATGAACGCTGATTGGCCAGGCAGGAAGTATAAAAGGAAAAACCAGATAGGAAGTAGAAATGATACAATGAGAACAGGAGAATTCTGGGAAGGAGGAAGTTGATTCCTCCCACTCCTGCCCAGACCACCGAAGCACAAGGATGTGATCTGCCCCACTGAAAAAGGTACTGAGCCACATGGCTAACATAGATCAGAATAATTGGTTAATATAAGCTACAAGAGCTAATAAGTAGCCTGACCTAATGGGTCAATCAGCTTTATAACTTATAGCCATCTCTGTGTGATTTTCTTTGGGGCTTGCCAGCTGTTGGGTACAGGGCAGGACAGAAACCCCAACAAGCCAGCCCCTCATGTTACACTGGTGCATGAGCTAGCTTGTTGGAGTCCATTATGGTGGGATGCCATGCTCAGCCTTAATGCATGGGGGAGGGGCTTGGTCCTGCCCCAACTTAAGATGCCAGACTTTGTTGACTTCCCATGGAAGCCTTTACCCATTGAGAGGAGTGGATGGGGTAGGCTGGGGGATAAATAGGGGTAGGTGGAAGGAGGGGTGGGGGGAACTGTGGATGGAATGTAAAGAGAAATAAGAAAGTAAATTAAAAAGTGGTGGCTCCTCATATGCTCCTCCCACATCCTTGCTGGAGTACTGATGATGGTCTCTGTTCTGTGCACATCACAGCTTTTTGAGTCCACGAGCGTTGCCATACTGCCATGTCCTGAAGACCGCACTGCACAGCTCTCTTCTTCATTCTAGCCTTGCTTTTTTTCTCTATGATCTCCTTGATGTTTTCTGAGCCTCAAAGTAATAACTGTCTTCATTAGGGTCGATCACTCAACCTAGTCTCAACACTTTCACCAGTTATGAGTCTTTGACTCTTCAAAAAGAAGTTGCTCTGACCAGTTTTGAAGATAGCACTATTTATAGGGATAAACACAGATATTTAGAGGTCTACTAGACCTGCTCATTTAGCAAAACGACAGGAGCAGCTTCCCCACCTAGGGTCCATGATATCTTTATAATCATACCACATTTGCATTACCAGGCATTAATTTCTGTCGGTAGGGAGGATCTCAAATTCACTTGGAAAGTAATTGGTTATTGCTGTAGCCAACGTGTCTTTATTGCACCAGTCAGTACCTCTTGCATGGATATCAATATTATTTTAGCATGGAAGGCTCACTGGTGGTTAGGAAATTGGTATTTTCCCCCTAGCACCCTGCATGGCATCTTCTGGTCCAAGGAAAGCTAGCCAGCAGGGAGGAAGTTGCCAGCTCAGTCCTAGGCTGATTTATCCTATGTCGTATAACCAAACCATGTGGTGTCTTCAACAATAAGGTTAAAAGTTATGACTGTCATTCAAGAGCAGGGGCAGTACCCTGTACTGTTTTGGAGGTCTTTGGGGTGTTCCTAATAAAAAAGACATAGGGAGGTACCCCATGTCTAGCACTGGAATTTTCATTTCATATCTTGTAGCTTCTGGGAACAGTATAGCCCCCACCCCTGCCATTTAGATTACATGTGTTCTAACTCCTTTAAATAATATTTTTTAACTAGCTTACTAAATAGTGGTTTCCATAATGTTTTTTACACATCATTGTTATTAACCTTCCTCTTAAGATCTCCTCTCCTCTACCCCAGTCCCTATCTCACTTAAGCATCCATCATAATACTGATTACCTCTCTTTTCTTTTTATGACTCCCATTATAAATCTTATCTATCTGTCTATCTGTCTATTTATCTATCTATCCATTATGAATAAAGTATTGTGTCTGCATGTATGCCTGCATGCCAGAAGAAGGCACCAGACCTCATTACAATCTCATGGTTGTGAGCCACCATGTGGTTGCTGGGAATTGAACTCAGGACCTCTGGAAGAGCAAGCCAGTGCTCTTAACCTCTGAGCCATCTCTCCAGCTTTATCACCTCTATTTTTATATCACATGTGTTCTGCTGTTCTCAGAAATTCTTGAGAAAGTTAATCCAAATGCAGATCCAATCAAGAAGAGACAAACATGTATGGGCTTTAACAGTTTATTCTTAATTAATATTTTATTTCTATATTTGATCTTTCTTTTTCTTCATTGATATTATAGCAAGTTTTTTGAAGGAATCACTGAAGGCTTGTCTCACTTGCTTATTTCTCAGAGTATAAATGAAAGGGTTCAACATGGGAGCAATTGATGTCATTAAAACTGTCACACCTTTATTGATAGCCACAGATTCCTTTGCTGAAGGGTTGATGTAAATGAAAATACAGCTTCCATAGGAGATTGAAACTACAATCATGTGAGAAGAACAGGTGGAAAAGGCCTTTTTCCTTTGCTGGGCAGAGGGGAATCTCAGAATGGTCTTGATGATGTGTCCGTAGGACAGAACAACACACAAGAGGGTCAGAATGAAGGTCAGCACCGCACAGACAATCACCAGCTGCTCTAGGAGCCAAGTGTCTGAGCATGAGATCTTCAAGATAGGAGATGCATCACAGAAAAAATAATCAATAACATTTGAGTCACAGAATCTCAAATTTAGGAACAGGGTCAGTGGTGGGAATATGATCAGCAGGCCAGCCAGCCAGCAGCAGAGGACAAGCTTCTGACACACCTTGCTGCTCATGATGGTTACATAATGCAGGGGTTTGCAGATGGCCACATAGCGATCATAGGACATAATGGCCAGAAGAAAAAATTCAGTTACTCCAAAAACATCAGTAAAAAACACTTGAATGACACAAATATTATAAGTGATGGACCTGTCTCCTGTTGCTATGTTGTACAAATATCTAGGGATACAGGCAGATGTAAATGAAATTTCTAATATGGAGAAATTTTGTAGAAAAAAGTACATGGGTATTTTAAGGTGGGAATCTAATATAGTGAGGGATATGATTGTCAGATTCCCAGTTACACTCAACATGTAGGCAAAAAATAGAAGCACAAAAATTGGAACCTGAAGCTGAGGGTCATCTGTTAGTCCCAACAGAATGAAGGTGGTTACTGTGTTGTTTTTCATCCCTGACTACTGAATTATTCAGTCTTCATGAAAAAGTTAGAGATGTCTCACTTGAAAAGTAGCAAAGCCAGAAAGCAGTGAGCAGAGAGTGTTCTAGTAAACTTATTCATGTGTACTTTCTTCTGTAAGTCGTAGCTGATACTGTCAATATTCCTGTGAGCTTAGTTATTCAACAACTTACTTTAGTCAATTGGTTTGGCAGTTTGTGATACATTTTTAAAGAAAAATAAATAACTGTAGCAACATTAATATTCTTCATTTTTATGTTTGTAGTCTGTATCTAACTGGATCTTCCTATGGTGTTCTATTTTAATCACAATGTGTTCTGATTCAATGAAAGCTTTGTCTTCGTATGTCTATTTCTTCTGCATTTGAAAGGTTCACATTCAAATGCAATTTCCTTAAAATTTTTGATCCTTGATAAAATGTGAACATGTAACAATTCATCTGGATTCCACAAACAAGCTGTGTTGCTTTAATTGTAACTTGTATTTTATATTTTGCCGTGATGATTAAGCATGCATTTATGATGTATGTTTCTGTTTTAAGTTGAAATTTCTACATTGGTCTATAATGTCTCTGATTATTTTTATATTTCTTCATTAGTGTGGAACTGATACTCATTGTTTACTGGAATACACAATCAACTATATATAGAAAATATTTGTTCCAAGCTGAGAAAAAAACCTATATCCTTTATGCTTTCAGTGTATTGAGGATAGAAAATACTTTAAAAACTTATCACTACTATCGAGTTCAAAGTCAAGTTTAAAAATCTACAATGCTTTCTATGTGCTGATTCTGAATAACTACTTACTTTTGAGGTTTAGTTTGAATGTCGCTTTACTAAGAGCAGTCTAAAGGTCCGTCATTGCATTGCTCATTTGTCTCCTGTGTCTGCTTCACACTCTCTCTGAGAAAGCAAGCATACTGAGATCAGAGATAGTTCTACTTTTTTTAAACCAGGATGGCAATCAACACAGTTCTAGGTAGTAATCAAGGTGTAAGAAATAGTTTAGCAGCATATACAAATCTATACCATGGGCTTGCACACTGCAGGGGGCATTATACTCTTTCTGGGCTTCATTGTCAAACTGATTGGTGACTGACTTAAACTTTTCTTTGTGTGTATGGTATGTGCACATGTGTGTATTTGCAGGTGTTCAGGTATTTATCTGTGCACATGTGTGTATTTGCGGGTGTTCAGGTATTTATCTGTGCACATGTGTGTATTTGCGGGTGTTCAGGTATTTATCTGAATGCACATGCATCTGGAAGCGACAGGTCCACACCGGGTACCTCCTCTATTGCTCTCCATCTTATTTCCCAAGACAAGGTCTTTCACAGACCTGGGGCTTGCTGATTTGGCAAAGCTAGCTGGCCAGTGAACACCAGGGGTCTTCCTAAGGATTGCAAGCACATACCACAACCCCAACTACTTACGTAGTTGTTTGAATCTGCACTTGGGTCCTCACTGACAGAGCCATTAACTCAGCCCCTGTCATGGAGTGCACTTTTAAAATTTTGTATTTTTCTATATTTGCATTTGTTATTTTCTTTTTGCGTTTGTACCAAAAGAGTTAGTTACTAGTGAATAAAGTCATTGCTGCTTCCCATGCTGTTCAAAGTGCTATGTAGCCTCTCCTCCCTACGTAAGCTGTCATTATAACTTTGTTACTGGCAATTTTTTAGTTTTCTTGAGACATGTGCCAGTAATGTATTCAAATCAGAAGTCAAGGAATTAACATACCTTAATACATATTTTCACATGCTATTTACATAGTGATATGGGACAAATATTTTTGCATCTCCATAAATGCACTTAAGTCCATTTAACTCACCACACTACATTTGTGTTAAAAGCTAAGAACTCTCTCTAGTTTTATAAACTGTTAACATTTCTAAGTTTACCCTGTATTAAAAACAACGTGCATGTTTGCCAGCCTTTAAAACAACTTCCTATAAGCTGATACTTATCTCTTTATTTTCTAAGACTGTTAAATGTCTACAAAGTGTATTTACATTTTTGCACAGTTTCCTAATTCTTAGAAATGTAACCTTTATGAACAAAAGCTTCATTTCTTTAGAACCTTTGTGTACCAGAATGTTGTCTTTGAGTGAACTTTATGTAACTTTTTCTTGACCCTTCAGTGTGGCCCTATCACAGAATGTTGCTCGAATCACCATAGTACAATATGTTTAATATACCGTTTTCACAAGATTCGGGGTTTTTTTTTTTTTTGCACAATCTCATTATGTATGTCTGATTAGCCTGGAACTCACTATATATATACATATGTATATATATACATATGCTGGGCTGGCCTCAAACTTACAGAGATCTATCTGTTTCTGTCTCTGTCATACTCGGACTAATGGTGTATACCACCATGTCCATTTTGTTTTTTTCTTTAAGATTTTTGGTGGTTTTCCAAACTTTCTGGACTATCAGGTTTACATTCAGAAAATTACATCATGGAATATTCAGCATTTTACTTTCTATTTAAGGACTTCACTACCATTTTACACCTCATATTTTTCTATTTATGTTTCTTTAATGGATTTTTCAATGATGTATGAAAATAAGAGTTAAGGACTCCCTAAGTTTTGATTTAAAGTAACAGCTGCACTATTGTTTTTCTCAGGTGACACTTGGTATCATCAGCACATTTAATGCAGTGTATTTTGATGTTTGAATGACCATCTGCAGTGTTTGAGTTACTCTTGAAAAGAAAGCATTTTGTTTCTATTTTCCTAATGAAATAGCATGCTATGTGAACCGTTGCTGTTTTGCCTTTAAACCAGTCTCCACATCAAGAAATGAGGGCTACATCTCCTCTTAATTACATGGCCGGTTTACTGTCACCAACAATGGGACCGAGAGCCAGCAGTGACTTTTGAAGATCCATGACATTCCTGGGAACTTTAGAGACTGGATGATGTTGGTCAACGGAATGCATTTTTTTCAGCCTCCCTCAGCTGCCAACCCAGATCCCCTAGTGTCTGCTCTTGGAGTTAGTTTGTGGTAACTCGCTTGTTCCTCTACTGCTGTGTGAGAGCCCTGGCTGCAAAACAACCTTGATTTATTCTATCACAGCAATAATTCTAGCTTCAAGAGGCAAAGTTTTAAAAAAAATTGCATTTCCCAAAGATATTTTTTATTAAAAATTTCCAGAGAACCAATTTTGTTCACATCTGGATAAGTTATCATGCTGGGTGATCTTTTTAATGCATACACCTTTCCTCTTAAAACAGGAGAGTGAGGTTATGAATCACAGCACTGTCCATCTGTAAAAATTTACATTATAGTTAGGTTTTGATGAAAAGCAGCACCTGAAAACACAACCCAGAACTATCTGTGCATTTTATATAACAATTTATATAAATAATTACAGATGATTTTGTTTGATTTGCAGTTGATTTATGCCAGGCCGAATATGTTTACCAGAGAAAATCATCATCACCAAATATGAAGCTGAATGAAGTAGCCACCGTACTTACTCTGTTGAGAGCTACCAGCAGCTTCAGCGGATTCTTCAGCAAGTGTCCCAGAGTCTATTTTGATGCAGAGACCCTACCAGCAAAGGCTCATGTAGAACCTTCTCGTTTCTGTGCACCCATACCCACTTTCTCTCTTGTACTCGGGGAAGGTCAGGCCCTAGAGTCCCTCAAGATTCTTTCATCTCGAACACCTGGAATTTTGTTCTCTTTTATCCTAGGCACACATTCTCGATTTCTTTGGTTGAAAATAAAATGTAGCCACAAATGTTATCCTCTTCTTTTTTTCAAACCATTGACATGATGATTTCTTTGGGTATTCTGTTACAGTTTGCATTTGATTTATTTCTTAAACCTAAAACTAAATAAATAAATGTCTGAGTCCTCACTGACCTGTGTTCAGACATCACTAATTAGTCTCTGTAATGGACTTGAGCTAAAAGTCCTGAAAGATGCTGCAGTGGGGGCAGTGTCCTTGGAGACCAAAAGATGCAGCCATAGCAACAGTAATGGACCGACACATGAGAGGTAAAAATCAGATGGTCAAGAGCCAGCTTGCATCTCCTGTGTTTCCCCCTCACCATGAACAAAAGTCAAAAGACTAAAGCTAACACAACTTCTAATTTTCCTCGGGTATTAAGTTGATAACACAAAAACATTGACACACTTGAAGCAAATTTCCTTTTAGTATTTTGATGTAAATGGCTGTGAAAATTTAAAAATGTAGAAATATGATATCTATTATTTACAGTTATAACTTCCTTTTTCACTTAATTGCATAAGCTGTTATAAAAAATATTGACCAAGGAGATGTATTGTAATGCACACTATATGCTTTTCAACACCCATTTATATTTTAAACCACTCTTAGTTTGTCTCTTTTTATTAGTTCTTTAAGAATTTATATATATTAATATTTATATATTATGTATACAATATTCTGTCTGTATGCCTGAAGGCCAGAAGAGGGCACCAGACCTCTTTACAGATGGTTGTGAGCCACCATGTGGTTGCTGGGAATTGAACTCAGGACCTTTGGAAGAGCAGGCAATGCTCTTAACCACTGAGCCATCTCTCCAGCCCTATATTTTTTTATATTAAAAATTTCCACCTCCTCCCACTTCCCTCCCCTCCCCCCACCTCCCCTCTCCCACCCTAACCAGGCCAAAGAGCAGTCAGGGTTCCCTACGCTATGAGAAGTCCAAGGTTCTCTCCGCTCCCCCCAGGTCCAGGAAGGTGAGCATCCAAACAGACAAGGCTCCCACAAAGCCAGTACATGTAGTTGGATCAAAACCCAGTGCCATTGTCCTTGGCTTCTCAGTCAATCCTCATTGTCAGCCACATTCAGAGAATCCAGTCTGATCACATGCTCCATCAGTCCCAATCCAGCTGGCCTTGGTGAACTTTCATTAGATCAAGCCCCACTGCCTCAGTGGGTGGACACACCCATCGTGGTCCTGACTTCTTTGCTCATGTTCTCCCTCCTTCTGCTCCTCATTTGGACCTTGGGAGCTCTGTCCAGTGCTCCAATGTGGGTCTTTGCCTCTATCTCTATCTATCGCCAGATGAAGGTTCTAGGGTGATATGCAAGATATTCATCAGTGTGGCTATAGGATAGGGCCAGTTCAGGCTCTCTCTCCTCTGCTGCCCAAGGAACAATCTGGGGACATCTCCTTGGATACCTGGGAACCACTCTAGAGTCAAGTCTCTTGCCAACCCTAAAATAGCTCCCTTAATTAAGATATCTACTACCCTGCTCCCATATCCAACCCTCCTCCATCCCAACCATCCCATTTCCTCAAGCTCTCCCCATCCTCCCCTTCTCCCTTCTCTCTCCCCATCTCCCCTTATTCCCACCCCACCCACCCCCGTGATCCCAACAATCTTGTTCACTTCCAATATCCAGGAGGATAACTATATGTTTTTCTTTGAGTTCACTGTCTTATTTAGCTTCTCTAGGATCGCGGATTATAGGCTCAATGTCCTTTATTTATGGATAGAATCCACTTATGAGTGAGTACATACCATATTCCTCTTTTTGGGTCTGGGTTACCTCACTCAGTTAAGTGTCTTCTATTTCCATCCATTTACATGCAAAATTCAAGATGTCATTGTTTTTTACCACTGAGTAGAACTCTAAAGTGTATGTGTGCCACACCTTCTTAAACAAAGGACATTGTCATTAAGACAAAAAGGCAACCTACTGACTGGGAGAAGATCTTCACCAACCCCACATCAGACAAAGGTCTGATCTCCAAAATATATAAAGGACTCAAGAAACTAGACATTAAAACTCTAATTAACCCAATTTAAAAATGGGGTGCTGAACTGAACAGAGAATTCTCAACAGAAGAAGTTCAAATGTGCAAAAAACACAAGGTCATACTCAACCTCCTTAGTGATCAGGGAAATGCAAATCAAAACAACTCTGAGATACCATCTTACACCTGTCAGAATGGCTAAAATCAAAAACACCTATGCTGGAGAGAATGGGGAGTAAGGGGTACACTCATCCATTGCTGGTGGGAATGCGAACTTGTGCAACCACTTTGGAAATCAGTGTAGCGGTTTCTCAGGAAACTGGGAGTCAACCTGTCAGGAGCTATTTCAGGCTTCTCCTTTCTCACATCTCACAGGGCCTTGAAGTAAAAATCTTGAGACAGAAAACTTAAAGTTAACATTACGTGCTGACCGTGGAGACTCGAGCTCTGGAAAGCACCACAGAGTGTCTTCAAGGCTTGCTGCTTATCACTAACAGCAAGTGTTCTAGCCACTGACTTGCAACTGCCCTGCTTAGCTGCCAAACTGCCCCACTTAGTTGCCTAGCTACCAAGCCCCTCCTTCCCTTCCCCCTTCCCCTCCTTTCCTTCCTCCTTCCTCAGTTCCCCCTGCCCCAGCTCCTCACTGAGGAGTATATAAGTCATGAAACTTGCTTCAATAAACGGATGCCTTGACAAAATACTGCTTGGCGTCCGTTTCTCTTTCCTCCCATGTCTTTCAGATAGTGCCTCTTCAAGACCATGTTCATAGCAGCACTATTTGTAATATCCAGAACCTGGAAACAACCTAGGTGTCCCTCAATAGAACAATGGATAACCAAGGCCAGCTGGACTGGGTCTGAAAAACCATGTGATAAAACCGGACTCTCTGAACAGAGCGGACAATGAGGACTACTGAGAACTCAAGAACAATGGCAATGGGTTTTGATCCTACTGCACGTACTGGCTTTGTGGGAGCCTAGGCAGTTTGGATGCTCACCTTACTACACCTGGAAGGAGGTGGGAGGTCCTTGGACTTCCCACAGGGCAGGGAACCCGGTCTGTTCTTCGGGCTGATGAAAGAGGGGGAGTTGATTGGGGGAGAAGGAGAGATATGGGAGGCGATGGCGGGGAAGAGACAGAAATCTTTAATTAATTAATTAAAAAAGAATTTTATAAAACGTATTTTAATCAGATTTATCCCTTACCCTCCCCCTTCTATACCCACCCAACTTTGTGTCTCTTTTTTGAAACTCACAATATACAATTTGGGCTGTCCATACACTCTTGCATGTGTGGTTTTCACTGGGGGGAGGTAAACTCACTAAAGACTGAACCCATAAAGGAAACTAACTTTCCATGCTGGAATTCTATGCCTGAGCCTGTGTAAGTCTTGTGTAGTGTCGGATGCTGAATTCATACATGTAAGTGTCACGACGAAACCAGGAAACACCATTTCCTTGTAGTCGTCCGCCATCTAAGGCTCTTAGATTCTTTCCATCCCTATTTCCAAAATGATCCCCTGGGGCTGCACACTCCATATCCTCTTATTGTGCACACTTGGGTCAGTCGTGGGTCTCTGTGTGAATTTCCATCCGTTTGCAGTGAGCAGTGACTGATGCACTAATCCATGAATATAACAGCAAGTCATTAAGAGTCATATAATACTATGTTCTTTTACTTATTTAATTCCAACTTTATTAAAAAGAACTTTCAAATAAAAAAGTCATGCATCAAAATTAACCAGACCTAAAGTCTATACATCTCAACAAACATCTATGCAGTCAGATTAGCCATTCTGAAGCTGTAAAGCTTCACGCTGGATTTTATACTTCAGTACCAAATAAATTTTTCTGTACTTATCTACCACTAAAAAAAAATAACACACCATGATAGAGTTCCAACTAGAAAAACAATTTAATAGAATAATAGCATTAGATTAACCTTTATAGCCTATGACCTATCTACCCACAATTTTTTTGTCCTAATAACAGTGCCAGGTATAGGTTGGACTTGTGGGCCTTAAACACAATCAGAAAACTGTTATTTACTACCTTGACATTTGTACCACCATTGTACCAGTGGGCTGGTACAGGGTGGTTTTCGCTGTAGCTTGTAAAGTTCACAGCATGCCAAGACTGGTGACTCCATTTCTCCTCTAGTAGAGTGCACAGCTCATTCCAGTGCTATGAAATCTAACCAGCAGGGATGAAGCTTCCACGTGTATACCAACTTGATTTCTCTATGTTATAAGTCAAATATGTGGTGTATTCAGCAACAGGATCTCACTATCATATTTTGAAGGTAACCAAGAATATGAGCAATAGCCTGTAATATTTGGGGTTCTGTGGGGGTCTCACTTGTCAACAACCCCTAAAGGGGTAACACATTCTTGTCACTATGCTTTTTATTTGTTACCTGTGTTCCCATTGTAGGGTAATTACACATTACATATATATGCATATATATGTGTGCGTGTGTATTTTTAAGAAGGTTCTACAGTAGTATGTTTCCATATTCCTTTCTCTGAATGACTAAGCATTAGTTATCCCTCCCTATACTCCCCTATCTACCCTTCCCTCACTCCCTTCTCCATTAAACCCATCCTGTACCATTAAGACCATTTAATCTTTTATACCACTTTATTATGTCTCCTCTCTCTTGATATCACCCTTACTAATATTCTGATCTCTAGGGTATTCCAAAGAGAAATGCATATCTGAAGATTCAAAGCTAACATCCACAAACGGAAGTAAACATACAGTTCATCTTTCTGGGACTGGGTTGCTCCATGAAATTCTGACGCAAATGTGGTGAAAATGGAACGCTTATACACTGATGGTAGAAATGCAGATTTGCGCTCCCATTATGGAAATCAGTGTGGATGTTCCTCAAGAGCTAGAAATAAATACACCATAGGAAGAGCTATCCACTCTTCAGCTTATATCCCTTAAATCCATTCTATGATAGAGATAGCTGATCATTCATGTTAATTTTTGCTTTAGTCATAATATCCAGAAAATAGGACGATCCATTTAGTAATCCCCTGTGCTATGACACCTTTTGATTAGCTTGTCACTGAATTTTGTATTTATGACTGCTTATTTTTTGAGACAGGGTCTCGTGTCTCAGTTTGCGCATCAACTGGATATGCAGCAGAAGAGAGCCCTAAACTTCTGATCCTCCTATCCTAGCCTCCCGAGTGCTGGAATTACAGGTGTATACCACTGTACCCAGCTTTTCCATTGTTGGTGGGAGTATAAAATTGTACAATTACTATAGAAATCAACATGGTGATTCCTCAGAAAGCCGGGAATTGGTTTACCTCAAGATCCCCCATACCATTCCTGGGTATATACCTAAAGGAAGCTCCATCCTACCTCCTTGTTCAGCCATGTTCATTACTGCACTATTCATAATAGCCAGAAACTGGAAACAACCTAGATGTCCCCCAACAGAAGAATGGATAAAGAAAATTTTGATGTATTTACACAATGGAGTATTACTCAGCTGTTAAGAAATAATAATGTGAAATTTGTAGGCAAATGGATGGAACTAGAAGCAAATCATCCTGAGTGAGACCCAGAAAGACAATATGGTATGTATTTCCTTATATATGGATGTTAGCCATTAAGTTAATGATAACTAAGCAACAGTCCATAGCCCAGAGAGGTTAGGTATAAAGAAAGGGTCTGGAAAGTACACATGGATCTTTCTGGGAAGTGGAAACAAAAATTTTATGTGTTTATTGGGGGTGGGTGGAGATGGGAACAGAAAGATCAAGTCGGTAAGGGAGATTGGGTTGAGGGAGGGAATTATGTGAGAGACAGCTGAAATTGAGGAGCATTTGAGGGATGATATGGACACATAGTACAGCAGAAACTTTCTAAAATATATGAAGGTGATCTTAACGAGGCCTCCTAAAAATGGGGATATGGAGTCTCAACTGACTATCTCTTGTTACCAAATGAAGCTTCCAGTAGCAGACCTTGGTTGCACTCAATTGGGTTGTTGGCCAAGGGAGTCCTATGGAAAACCCCAAACCACTCAGGTTGTTCTAAGACAATGGTTGCACTCTACAAACTGACAGTAGGTTGTGTGGAGATGCAGTGGGGAGGGGTAATGCAGAGGACAACACCCACACAACTCAATGAACATGGAGAAGTGGAGCTGATACCTACATGTAGCTTTTGCCTCTACATTCTAATTTCTTTGGTGTAGGAAGGTTCTCTGCAGGCTACCAAGAGAGAAATGCAAACATCAACCCAGCCACAAAACCTTTGAGCTATAATCTGTCCTGTCTGCTAAATATGGTAGTGTAATGGTAGCCAAAGGTAGTGGGAATGACCAGCCAATGTCTGATTTGACTTAAGACCCTCTTCATGAGATGGAACCCATACATGGCATTTCTTGGATGACCAAGAACTAGAGACTAGATAATCCAGAGTCCTAGAGTAAAACCAAATACTACTGGTCTTAAAAAAAAAAGGAAAAGTAGGAATAAATGCTTCCTAATGACATTCGTTCTTGCTCATCGTTCAGTACCCTATTCAGCCATCATCAGAGAAGCTTCCTTCTGCAGCAGATGGGAACAATACAGAGACCCACAGCTGGATGTTATGCAGAGAGAGAACAAGACCCTCTAAATCAACTGAGAAAAGTGCATATGAGGGCTAGAGAGAGGGCTCAGTGGTTAAAAGCACTAACTGCTCTTCCAGAGGACCCAGGTTCAATTCCCAGCACCCACATGACAGCTAACAACTGTCTGTAACTCCAGTTCCAGAGGATTTGACACCGTCACACCAGTGTACATAAAATAAAGCTAAATAAATTATAATAAAAAAGAAAAGTGCATATGAACTCAGAGACTGAAGAAGCAAACACGGAGCCAATGTGGGTCCTCTGCATATGTATTATAACTTTTAGCTTAGTATTTTTGTGGGACTCCTGAGTGTGAGAATGAGGGTCTCTGATTCATTCTTGGGTCTGCTCTTGGGATCTCTTTTCCTTCTTTGGGGTTGTCTTGTCCATCTTTGATATGATGGTTTTTGCTTCATTTTTATTATACTTTATTTTGACATTTTTAGCTGTTATCTCTTAGAAGTCTGTTCTTTTCTAATGAAAGACCGAAAGGGAGTAGATCTGGAGGGGAAGAACTGGGAGTAGCAGAGGGAGGGAACCATAATCCCAAAATAGTGTGTGAGAAGAATCTTCTCAATAAAGGGGAAATAGTTTTAAAAAAGAAGGGAAGAAATAAGGTTGTTGGAAGAAATGAATAAATGTTCTGTCCTACCCTCCCCTACCAAACACTATAGTTAATAATATTAATTTTTTTGAGCTTTTCTGTGTAGC